>NC_045030.1:124592091-124592864 GCF_008632895.1 Mastomys coucha
TTTTTGGGTGCTTTTTTTTTTCTGAGACAGGATCTTCCTATATAGCCTTAGATGGCTTGAAAGTCACTATGTAGACCAGACTTGCTTCAAACTCACACAGATCTGCCTGCCTTTACTTTTCAAGTGCTGGGATTAAGGCAGGCATGTGTCATACATAATACCAGGCCATGGCAGGCTTCATTTTATACACATCCTTTTAAAGTCTATCCAAAATCCATTGTATTAGAACTAGAATGGGAACCATAAACTTTGGCATTATCCTACAATCTAGTACTGCTATAACTAGGGAAATCCACTAAATCTCAATATAATTCACTGTCCATATAAGAGGATAACAGGGCTGCCTAGTTTGGGCTGGTTCCCGAGTTCTCAACTTTGAATTTAGCCAGGTACCTTACTTTGGTCAATAGCTCATTATAGGATATAATGTAAGTGAAATATGTACATCTTTCCTACCATTCTGCTTGCTTGCTTCCTTGCTTGTGCCTTTACCATGAGTATGAAAAGCATGGGTTGCCATGTTCATTTCTAGAAAAGGTTGGACAATATAGAATGGAACAAAGCACCATTGCCTGGGCTCACCTTCTAGTCCATGTCTAGATCCTGGAGAATACCTAAAAAGGAGAGGAAAGGGATCCGCTATATTCTGTTGTTCTCCAACCAATGTTTCACTCAACAGCGGCCTCACATAAGAATGCCTGTAGTTTTTTCAGTATTGGCATACTGAAAGATTTCACAGCTCTTTTTTTTTTTTTTTTTTTTTTTTTTTTTTT
>NC_045030.1:124593664-124596787 GCF_008632895.1 Mastomys coucha
TAAATGCAAAAGGGATCATCTAAACATTCACTGACTTGTTCATTAGAAAAATCTGAATTTTATAATGAAGACTTAATTTTACACATATATTAAGGAAGTACCTTAAAATTACCTGACCATTCATTTTCTATCATAGTTATTCAAAATAGTCAGATTTGATGTACTGTCTTCAAATTTTCCCTTGATTAATGAAAATCACAAATGTCTATTTATCATAGTTCTTTTCATCATCTTCACTGATACTGTTCACATTCTTTTCATATTTCACTGAGATCTATTTCTTTGTTGGTATTCAGTTGTACTAAATGCAAGTAATTGGAACTATGTTCTCAAATATTCTGCTTTCCCTATAATCAGTATTCACAATGCTTTATTAGTAACCAGATGCATTTTGGGATTTTTAATTCAGGTGGTTGTAAAGCAAGGGACATAGTAAGTATTACATAGGTTTTCATATGTGTAAGTCCATAGCATGATGATTCTACATATGAATTAAGTTAGCATTAAATAAATCTGTTCTAAAAACTTATAAAATATACATGGCCCTGTGTGTGCTAATAAAACAAAGGAAATTCGTATATTGTAGGGAAAATTTTTCCATATACTTGAATAAAACTTAGAAATAATTCATTGATGTTAAGCAAATGTTAGAATGTAGGAAAGAAGGAAATGGAGAGGATAAAACTAACATTTATTAATTTCTATGCAACTTCTTCTGCCTAACAGTTAAGTAGTTTTGTTTTGTTCATAAAGTACAGCACATGAAGAAGAGAAAACGATATAAAAGAAGAGTAAGATTGGCTTAAAGAAAAAAGTTTAAGAGGAACAGTTGATAATATTTATAATTATAATGGGAAGACATAAAGAGTGTGAGGAGACAGGTTCAAGAACATATTCTGTAGTAAGGTTTAGCAGGAGCCACAAGAGGTGTACACTATCTGTGTGCCTTTGATGTGCTCACTTGCTATTTACTTTGTTTCAATCTGACTTCCATGTACAATATGCTGCTGATGTGTCTTTAGAAAAGCTATTAATGACTTCTAAGTCAGCCATTTCAGTTTCAGTCATGTGAGCATTTTATAGCACTTGTCTTTGCTGAAGGTGGTGTAGCAATTACAAACCTTCAGTCGATGTTGTAACAACACTCCCTTGGTCCTCAAATGAGAATTTCCTTTAGTTCATTGTTAACGTTAGTGTATTGCCATCAATTCTGTCTTTTAGTTATTTTGTATATCTTTCAAACATAATTTTAGCTTCTTGTTTTATTACTTAAACTGCATGCATTTCACTAGAATCCTTGGCTGCTTTTAAGACTTTCTAACTTCAGGGATAAAAAGAAAATCATTTTAAATATTACATTTAGTTAGTAGATTTATCAGTTTCACTTGGAAAAAAATCAAGGTGTAAGAAATTTGTATTTTGGAATCAGATAAAAGTTTGTAAATAAATGGAAAATACTACTTTAAAAGCATGATGGGTTTAGAAATACATCTAACAAAAATTGTGACAACCAAGATTATACCTGAAACAACAATAGATTTGTCAGAGACACTGCAAAAGATTTAAATGAATGGCCTGGGGGTAGGGGACACCCATGTTTATAGATTGTTTGGAAGGCAGAACACTGTTACAATGTCAATTCTTTTAAAATTGATCCACAGAGTAAATGCAATACCAATCAAATCCCTGCAGAGTATGTTTGCATGTGTAAATTGCTTAGCTGATTATAAAATTTGTATTGAAATGCAAAAGCTGTGAATAGTCAATGGCATCTTGAAGGAGGAAAAACAACATTGGAGAAATTACACTAGGATTTTCCAAGACTACCTATAAACCAATAATGATTAAGGCAGTGTGGTATTGATTAAAGAATTGACAAACAGGCCAATGGTGCAGAAAAGGGTGTACAGAAAGAGCCTACACACAGAGTTACTTGAATTGTACCTGATTCCACTGTAATTAAGTTCAGAGAAAATAGTCTTTTAAAAATGATGTAACAATAATTGCATTTTCTATGAGAGAAAATGGACATTGATACCTATATCAAGCCATACACAAAGTATAACTGAGGTGAACCATAAAACTAAATATGAAAACTAGAGCACTTGAGCAAGGAGATTAAAGTTGACTAACTTCTGACCATAGTGCAAAATCCAGGGACCTGATAACTTTCTTGTGAATGATAGTTAATGGAGGTAGTCAGACAATACATTTATGCATTCTTTAGGATTGGTTTTACACCATTGTTGAGAGAATATCTTGTGTGTTGTATGGATGCATTACCTGTCAATTTAAAAAGCCTATGGCCTATGGCTTAGACAGGAAATAGAGGTGGGGTGGATATCTGGAAAGAAAAAGAGTTCAGGACAGAGTCAGAGGCGAGAGAGCTACCTGGGATGATATGAGGAGCCAGACCCCATGGTACTTGAGCACAGGTAACTAACCACATGACAAAATGTAGATTAAAATGCTTGTGTTATTTTAGTTGTGATCTAGTCAGAGTAGAGCCTAGTTATATGGATATTTGTAAAGACATTTTGAGCCTGAGTCTTATTTCTGGGAGCATGGGGCTGGGAGAATGAACCAGGGCTTAGCTTCAACATACCACTTTTAAGAGTTGATTTGTTATGTTTGAGATTCTATGATTTGCAAAAACACACAGATTTATAATTGGGCAAAATTCTTTTTTTTTTTAACTTTTATTGCATTATGATGAGAAAAGTTACATGATTTCAATTTGTCTGAATTTGTTAACATTTAAAAACATATTTTAAGTAAATAGAGTTAAATAGAATTAAATCACATTCCTGTTTCACTTTTGAACCCCAACTCCTCCCAGAGCCCCCCTCTTCAATACCTTCAATATCTTTTCTGTTATAGTCCATGAAATTTATAAAATATTATAACAATAAAATGAGTATTATAAAAGTTGTTTGATATAAAACAACAATCAATTTAACAGTGTTATATAGGTGCTTGTCTACAGCAATACTGAAAATACATACATTTTTCTCAGTATAAATTTCAAATAACTCCAAATATATTAACTGTATAATTAAAAATAATACATTACTACTAGTATTTTCTTAAATGAACATAAATATATAAAGTCTTTTTGTTTGT
>NC_045030.1:124597630-124603430 GCF_008632895.1 Mastomys coucha
TGTCTTTCTTAAGGTCCTGTATCATCATCATGATAAGTGATTTTATATCTGAATCTTGCACTTCCGGTGTGATAGTGTGACCAGGACTTGCTATGGTGGGAGAATTGGGTTCTGATGATGCTAAGTAACCTTGGTTTGTGTTATTTATGTTCTTAAGCTTGCCTCCTGCCATCTGGTTATCTCTAGTGCTACCTGCCCTTGCTAAATCTGACTGGAGTCACTCCTTCCTGTGATCCTGTTTGTATCAGAACTTTTCAGAGTCAGGTAGTCTCTGTGACCCTGAGATTCTGGGATCCTGTGACTCTGAGCTTGTTAGAGCACCTGGGAGTGCAGCAGCTTCCTCTGGGTGTTGTGGGAAAGGCTGCAGAGCTTGCACCCAAGGTCCGCTAAGGACACCAGCCCAGAGGAACCAGAAGGAACCCAAGCCACTCTGCTGGTGGAATTCCTGTGTGCCTAGTCCCACAGGTCCCAGTTACTCCCAGTGTTGGGACAGATGTTGGGTCTTCCTCACCTCTGATACTGAGAGTGTCAGAGCACCTGCTAGTGGAGCTTCCTCTGGGTGTTGTGGGACTGGCTGCAGAGCTTGTGCCCAAGGTCCACTCAGGACACCAGCCCTGGCAAAATTCTGTTGTAGAAGAAAACATAGGTTCAACATCTTATGACTACGGATGGAGTGATCACTTGAAAGTATCATATGAATAGAAAAAAAATGATAACAAAATTAAAACACCCAAGGTTGGATAAAGAAAAAACAATGACTTTATCAATTAAGATCATGCTTACTGGGAATTAAATGTAAAATATAATAACAAATTGGAGATAATCCTGTTTTAAAATGAGAAAAAGATTTTAACAGACATATAACTAACTATAATACATTTGTCATTAAGGAAATTAAAAGCAAATCCACAATATAATGCCTTTTACATATCTAATATGATAGCTATAAAAATGTCAATAATGGGCAAATATGTGTAGAAATTGCCATCTTTATATGGTCTTGGGAATGAACTGAATGAAACAGTATTTCTACTAATAAATATATTCACAGAATAAAAATATGCCCCCACACAACATCCTATGAATTCACATGTTACAGTATTCATACCAGATATAATAATGAAGCCATACAATAATGAAGTCTATTAGTCTGTGAATGGTGTCTTAGTTAGGATTTCTATACCTGCACAAACATCATGACCAAAAAGCAAGTTGGGTAGGAAAGGGTTTTTTCAGCTTACACTTCCACATTGCTATTCATCATCAAAGGAAGTCAGGACTGGAACTCAAGCAGGTCAGGAAGCAGGAGTTGATGCAGAGGCCATGGAAGAATGGTCCTTACTGGCTTGCTTCCCCTGTCTTGCTCAGATTGCTTTCTTATAGAACCCAAGACTACCAGCCCAGAGATGGCACCACCCACAAGAGGCCCTCTCCCTCCCTTATTGCTAACTGAGAAAATGCCTTACAGTTTGATATCATGGAGGCACTTCCTCAACTGAAGCTCCTTTCTCTGTGATAACTTCAGCTTGTGTCAAGTTGACACACAACATCAGCCAGTACAATTGACCCCTTGTCAACTTTACACACAAACACATCACTAAGCCTCAACCCTTACTTTCTTATTCATCCCCAAGATCTAAATAACTTTAAAAGTCCCACAGTCTTTGCAAATTCTTACATATTAAAATTTCAATCCCTTTAAAATATCCAATCTCTTTTAGAATTCAAAGTCTTTTTACAGCTTAAAGTCTCTTAACTGTGGGCTCCACTAAAATATTTTCTTCCTTCAAGAGGGAAAAATATCAGGACACTGTCACAATCAAAAGCAAAATCAAACTCCAATGGTCCAATGTCTGGGATCCAACTCATGATCTTCTGGGATCCTCCAAGGGTTTGGATCACTTCTCCAGCTTTACCCTTTGTAGCACACACATTGTCTTCTAAGCTTCAGCTGCCTGTACTCCACTGCTGCTTCTGTTCTTGCTGGTCATCTCAAGGTACTGGCATCTCCAAAACTGTAACTAGGCTTCACCAATAGCCTCTCATAGGCTCTCTTCATGGTGCCAAGCCCAAAGCTCCAAAGTCCTTCCACAATTCTACCCCAAACATGGTCAGTTTGTCATAGGAATACTCCACTACACTGGTACCAATTTGTTTTAGTCAGTGTTTCTATTCTTGCACAAACATCATTACCTACACATATGTACATGCACATACACATACAATAATAATACATAACATAATAGTAACAAAGAAAGCATGTCTTAATGAAAGTAGATACAATGGGCAAAATATTATATGATTCTATTTTTGTGAGGTTTCTAGAAGAGGTGAATCCACAAAGAGGGAAAATGAGGAAATGAATGGATATCTGGGTCAGGATCAAATGAGATTTAGAAATGACATGAATTAATGATCATAAGGTATCTCTTGGAAGTAATGAAAATGTTCTCTAGTGTTGTCAGTTATACAACTTTGAACATACAAAAATTGTTGAATTGTGCTTTTAAAAAGGAGAATATTGTAGTAGTTGAAGATATAATAATAGTTGTATATAAAACTATAAAATTATATTTGTCTACTGAACAGTTAAAACAGATCAAGCAGGGACTGAAAAGCAGTAATTTAAGTGACTCTTCAGTCACCCATCAAATATTGCCAGGTGCTTACAAAGTAGTTATCAATCTAGATATACAATACCAAATATTGAGTAGCATGTAATATCATAGCAGTATTGGAGATGCAAGTCTTATTTTGTGTAGTTACTCAGCAATTTTTATTGATACTATTAGGTATATATATATATATTAAATTATTATTAATTATATATACATATATATATAATTAAAAGGAATAGAACAAACTAATTGTATTCTATAAAGGAATAGCTGTTGCTTTTGGTAGAGGACTAGAAACTGAACAAAATGATGTAAGAAAAAAACTTTAAGGAATGCCCGGTAAACTGCCTATTATGTGTCAACTGGGTTCATATGTATATACAAATGTAAAATTGTAATGTATATTTAATACTTTCACATTTTGCATATCTCAAAGAATGCTTTAATAGCTCAACTATGAAAGTAATAACAGATGAAATAGAAAAGAACTATAAACCTTTCTGATTATGAAAAACAAAATTGGCATTTTACCAAATGAAATGGTTCTGAAAGGGAACTGAACCCAGCTCTTCTGCAGGAACAAATGCTCTCAACCCATGAGACATCTGTCAGTTTTTTCAATTCTCACGCATAACATAGGTGGAATCATGTAGAGTGTTGATTTGTGTATATATAGATTCAATTAGTCAATATACTGTTTTTGCAACTCATCTGCATAAAAGAATGATTCGATAGGTAACATCAATAGTCATAATTATTTTGCACTAACACAGAATTTTATGAGACAATAAAACAGCAAGAAACTTATTTCCTTGGTCCTAATCATCTAGAATTTTTCTTGATACAACTACAAACTTCATTTTTGAATGAGTAACATCTGAAGAAGGGCAGCTCAATGTTATTTGTTCTACTGATATCTCAGCCTTTAATCTTCCATTTCATTGGTATAAACAAAATAATTTTGTTTCCTCACATTTTCATTGAAAACTCAGTGACTCCTCATTGTGCAAAGTAGTGTTTGTGTTTGTCGCTTTGCACTCTGGCTGCAGATTAGAATAACGAGAAAGCTTTGAAAAATGGCCTGTGTTCACTCTGTTTCAATACAGCAGAATCTTAGCAGCATGCAGTTTGGGTATACCCATTAAAGCATTGTTTAGTGTTGCCCATCAAACACCAAACTAGGACTGCTGCTCAGTTATTCATGCTTGTCATTGTGACTGTCTTGCTCCCTTTTGCTATATTATTTTTTGGGAGATAGCACGTTTCTTACAAGACTTAATTTGTGTACCCTCATTGCCAGGTCTTTACTTAGTTCTCCTGCCCCTAAGCAATATTAGATCTCTCATACTATATAGCAGGTACCATTTTCTATTACAGTTAAAGCAGCACAAGAGATTCATTAGGCAGGCTTTCCACCTGTTTCTATCTCTAGTGTCTAGTAGAGGGTAAAACATAAAAAATCAAATCAAAGTTGAATGAATGAATAAATAAATCTTATTTTGAGACTTTGCAGGAGTAAATCCCCTGATTACCCTCAGCTAACTTAACAAACAGTGCTATCTTCTCAAAATAAATAAATCATAGTTTAAGAAAAAAATGGGAAAATAAAATTGTAGGAATCAACATGAGTAAATAATTGCCACCCAAACAGGATAAAGTGCAAAGGAACTTACATAGAATAGTATTTCAAAATATTCACAGCAGTGTGAAATGTACAGGTAGAAAACATGGTATTCTTGGTCCAAAGTGGGGGAAAGCTACTGCATACTTCAAAAGTGTTATGTTGACACTGAAGAGAGTTCCTTAGGCAATGCTGACTCCAGTGTGCAGGGAACATGCAGAAAGGTAATTCTGATGATTTGACATCCCTTGAGCACACATTCTGAGCATCCCGACTGAAAAAAAAATCGACTGTAAAAATTGAAGGAAAAACTCCAGGTATCTTTTCTTTTTACACTTTCACCATTTTCCCCACTGCGGGATAGATTGCAGCCAAAGGAGTAAGGGAAGTGGGCAGTCTCTGATTAAAAATCGAGTATGTGTCCTCTGAGCCTTACATGGCTGTGCCTCTGTTATGTAGGAGGATTAGGATCACCAGCCATCATAACAGTCTGTGGGGAAAGTGATTTTCATATCTTTTGTTCATGGGGGTGGGGCAGAGTCATTTCATCCATTCTAATTTGGCACCAGTTTATCAAGACAAAGAAATACTCTCTACCCAACAGCCTCTTTTTTATTTTATTTTATTTTTTAGCCACTGAATGTGCTTTTCAAAACCACAGTCTTATGGATTCTTTAAAAGTTCTTAATAGATAGAGGATCACTAAACTTCCTTACTCAAACTATAAAAATGCACTCTGCTTTGCTGTCTCAGACAGAGCTTTAAGAAAACTGGGGAAAGGATTTAGCATCCTGCTTTGGAGCTTTAACACAAACTCAGGGACTGTGGGGATTACTGTTGTTGCTGATGACAAGACTAGAAGTATACCATAGTTTTCTGCTTGTCCTCACACAGAATTCTGGTGAAATCTTTCTGGCTTAGTCTTTGATTCTCTCTCTCTTCCTTCATTTTTTCCTATCCTGTTTGTAGGTGTGGGCTTTTGCTCATTCTTGTGAGAGTGACCCCACTTTTATGTGGGAAGTACAAAGAACAAAGGAGTTTGTTTATTAATCAGTGGTGTACAATTGTGGAACCGAAATGTCTGTCAGCTTTTCAGTTTTATTGGGAGCCATATAGTGACTGTGCCATTTTGATAAGAGGCATATTGAGTGTGCTGGTTTGACCCAGAATATTATTGGCACAGCTCTCTGACAGGGATTCATATTGCACAATCTCTTCTTGTCATTTTCAAAGCAACTTCAGTCATATAGGGGTGAAGTTTATAAGATTGGTATGTTTTTTTACCACCATATCTTGCCTCTTTGTGTGAGGCCACATGGATCAATGTCTTGACACAACTCAAAAGTTTGCTTCTTCCTTGGCCCACTCTTAGTCATTCCTTGATTTCTTGTTTAGTTTTCCATACTTTTAGATTTAGTTTTTGAAAGAGGTGTGACTCAAACACAATTTTCTCTGTTGATATCTCCATCTTGTTTTTTTATTAGATATTTTCTTTATTTACATATCAGATGTTCTCCCCTTTCCTGGTTTTCCCTCTGAAAAAAACCCTATTCCCTCCCTC
>NC_045030.1:124603777-124611884 GCF_008632895.1 Mastomys coucha
AGAGAAAGGGAGAGGGGGGAGAGAATAGGGAGTTGTGTGAGTGGTGATTGTTGATATCAACTGATGAAATCATTCCCTTTGTGTCTTTTTCTGTGGGAATTCTTAATGTGAAGTATTATGTCTTTGAGCCAAAACATTATTTTTATTCTTGAATCTTGATAGTACAGTGTTGAGAGATATCCCTGGGGTTTTGAGAAGTGCTGAGTATAAGATTGTAAAGTTGCAGGATATAAAGAAATCAGTATATGTGTTATTTTCCACAGTTTGCAAATTGGCATCTACTAATCATATTTTTGCCCATAAATGGGTTATTTTCTCTTTATACTAGTCTTGTAGCTTTTAAGTCTTTCTATGGTAGAAGGTACCAGCCCTCAATATATTCATCCCAGAGGAAAAGGCAAGTCACCCACTATGATTGCTTCCAACTTTGCTGACAGACTATTCTTTAAAATTTTCCCTCAGTTCTGGAATGTGATAATGCCAGTATATCCTTATACAGCTCCAGGGAGAATCATGCTTTCTTAAATGGGGTCACAATGTAAGTAAGAATTGTCTAGATTCTGTGATTGCATAACTGTGATGATTTTAAGGAAACTAAAAGCCACCTTGCAACTTTTTAAATATTGGCATACAAAAGTGAGAAATATCTGAGAAAAAAGTGTTTAATAGAGAATTAATGCCTACTTTTCTGCTGTTCTGACTTGGCTTACTGTGATGTTTGTCTATCATGTACAGAACAACGGGAACTTCTCTTTCAGATCAACTTTGGCAATTCTAACTCTAAATTGTCAGAAGGTTTGTATCAATCTACAAACTACTGTGAAAGTAGATTCTTATGTTATAATTAAAATGGATAAAGGTCAGAATTAAATATTAAGATTGAGAGCCACCTGATAATTCTCACTAAATCCACAAAAATGTAATTGACAAGGTCTGACCATTTTTTTTTTATGAAAATAAAACCTATGACCTTTGAAGGATTTTGTGATTCTGCTAACTTATAATTTATAACATATAACTTTTTCAAATATATTTTCCTATCTAAAAACTATAAATACATAGTAAAGTGGGGAAAGGAAAGCCCATATTTACTCATAATATTCTATTTGAATAAGTGTGTGTCTTCAGTATTGAAAAGGCAGAGCTAGGCAATATCATAGTGAATTGGAAGTTTGCCTAATATACATAGCAAGTTCTAGGCCAGCCTGACTATACAGTGAAACAAACACAGTCACAAGACACAAAACAACAACAAAAGTAGTGTTTTGTTATGTTTATGTATATAGTGTAAAGTAAGCTAGGAAGAAACATCAGACTGGCATAAGTCCATGAATTTACATGTAAAATTATCTTCCTAGTGGCATTTTCGATAAAGCAAGTCCATTTATTTTAGAGTATGGCATTCAATATGCCCTAGAATCAAAACACAAAAGCATACTTGTAAATAGAGGAAATAGAAGCAGAGTCTCTTACTCAAATTAAATTCAGCTGCCCTACTGCACTAGCCCTAAATGTAAGCATCATTTTGTGTTCATTTCTTTGAGTTCTAACCTGATACCTACAGCACTTTCATTTCAATTATTTCAAAAGAGACACTCTCAAACTTCCTTGTAAAGTCTGAAACTGCCAAAGTAAGCTCTGTGAGTTCACACTTTGTAGAGGATGCTAATTGAAAGTGAAAAGTCAAAACAATGGAATTTGAGTAAGCTCTTGAAGAAAACAAGGAAATCTCAAATTAGGTGGGTCCTGGCTGTGAAGGATGAACAGCTTTTACCACTTTGAGCTCATTCTTCCCCTTCTTCAAAATTTTAGAAACCAGGTTCTATAAAAAGAAATGCACACAGAGGCACTTCATTTTTTCTCCCTCTAGCATGCAATGAAAGCTCCATGATTTTCAGAAACCATAACAAATAATCCATAATATTTGTTGATAGTGGTGATTGACAGTTAGCTTATACTGTACAAAATATGTAAGAAACAACGGTTGTTTTGTAAGAGTTCCAATAATATCATTTTCTTTTTGAAGAGATTGTACACTTCATAGACATATAGCATGTATGCTAATGAGAAAGATGGTTGGACCCATTATATAAGAAGTAGAACTTATCTGTGTTAAAGGCAGTCGGTACAATGATTTTGATATAATTATCTAGGATAAATGGTTCAAAGTTTGTTATCATGCTTACAAATTTACTTATATATAATTAGGATTGCTTACATGAATATGGGTGGGGGCAATTTACTTGAACTAGGGTTACAAATCAGTAGCTATATCACTGAGGGATATAATTTTAATCTTCCTACAATCATTAAGTATTTACAGCTTCTTTGGAATGGGTAGGGTCTTTGAGCATCTCCTCCATAGTAAAATACTAACAGACCCAATTCTGCTCAGGTTTTGTGAAGGCAACTTATGGCTACTGTCAGTTCACAAGTATAACAGCTGTGTCATATCCAGAAGACACTATTGAATAAAACTCTTTTCTACCCTCTAGTTCTAACATTCTAGATGTCCTCTTTACCTTGATGTGAAAATATTTTTGTATATAATCTCAGAGTTCAAAATTCAGCATTAATTTATTTTAGTGGAAGACTGTGTGCTCATTTATATTGCCATCTATTAAAGTGATATTAACAAAAACATGATATATCCTGAATTTGTAATGCAATCCTCATTTCTTCTTCCTATAGAATTACTAAATTTTGAAAAAAGTCTACCAGTCCATCTGGGTTACATTAAATAGTACATACAACACTAAAAAAATAAAATAAAACCTCATTGGAAACTGAACAACTTGTGTGTGTGTGTGTGTGTGTGTACGTGTGTGCTCCATGTGTGTATGTATGTATCTGAAAATGCATGTCAGGTGGTGCATACATGTGGTGGTCTAGAGTTGACACTTGTGGTCTTCCACCATTGATTCTCTGCCTAATTCATTAAGACCAGTTTCTCAGTTGAAGCCAGAGCTTGATGATACTGACAGACTAGCTATCTTGTCCCAGAGATTCCTTGTCTCTGTTTTCTGAAGTTATAGGTGGGCTCCCATGACCCCACAAATTTTAAGTGGATTCAAACAAGTGCTTATGACTACATGGCAATCTGCAGACTCCAGATTGAGCAACTCTTGGATATTTCAGCAATTCTTGGATGCTTCATTTATGGGTAAATGTTGCTTCTTCAGATATATTATTTGAAACAAAATTTTTGTACAAAATAAGGTTTAAAGTTTTTAAACTTACTTCAATGCTCTGACCAAGAAATACTCTAATAGCATACTGAAAAAGATACCCTTCACTCTTCTACCAAACAAGTTTTTCTTGTTTTGTATTCCAGATCCTATTGATCTCCAATTTCTATAGATTGAAAGAAATTTATTGACCATGTTTCAAGCATTAGCAATTTTGGCTAGCATATAATGATCTTATCATTTTAATATGTATTGATTGGCTGATGAATAATAATGTTAAACACTTTTGCATGTACTTGGTGGTCATTTGGCTGCTATCCTTCGTGAAGTGTCTAAGTTTTGCTCACATGCTGCACTGAGATACTGATCTAAAATATTGTTGACCAGGAGGTCTGCTGTGAGGTGGTGTGGGTGTAGGGATGATGCCCTCTGCCTACCCATCCCCAACTTGGGATAGTTAGGAGAGCTGGCCCCCAGGTCATGAGAATAGCAGAAGTAGCTCTGCCACCTCACTGGTTTTAGCACTCAAGAGATTGGGCTTTGCATCTTGCCTGGGCAACACAGTGGAGTTGGCTCTAATAGCAAAGGCATGTGTGCGTAAGCCCATTACAGCATGGGACCCTATGCCTTGACTGGTCAGCAGAGTGAAGCTGGTTCTGGAGGCATGGTTGTGGGTGAGCCAGTCCCAAGGGCATGAGAGCAGGAGAGTTGACCCTGCTTCCTGCTGATGGTGCAACTGCATAGCCTATGCAGAGCAGCGCTGGAAAGCTAGTTCATTTTGTTGGTTAAGATAGGGAAAATGTGGTGGGCTGACCAGCTCAGCTACAAGCCAGGCACTGATCCATGTTTCAGAGTTGGCCAACTCCAAAATCTGTATCATCTGTGAATTGTTGAGATGTGTGAAAGGACCAGTCCTGCTGTTTCAAAGCTGCAGGGTCCCCATGATACAGGGCAATAACAGGATAACCTGGAGGAGTACTGATGAGCATCCAATATTGATGGTATCACAGGACCCAGATATCTCAAAACAAACCAAGGACTCATTGCAATGAACACTGCAAGTTAAGATACACAGACAGAGAGTTGTACTGTAGGATGCACTGTGACATATTATAGCTTCCACAGTGAGCTGCTTTCTATGCTTTGTTTCTGTTGTTATTTTTTACAGGAACATGGATCATGGACTTCTACCTGGTACCGGTTGACAATATGGACCATAGACATCCACCTGGCCTTAGAACATGACAAAGTCCTAGTGGCAGTCAAGTCCATAGACATCAATGTGATGAGTTCAGGTTGCAGCACAGAACATGGACATCAACATGGCTTTCAGTGATAACACAGGCCACAAGCATTAACATAGCTCTGGCTACAGCATAACCACAGAACCAGAGATGGCCCAAAGACTCAGCATGCATCATAGACCTAGGTGCAACATGACCCTTGGTGGCTGCATATACTACTGACATCTGTATGGCCACTAGTGGCATCACAGCCCACAGACATCAACATTGCTTCAAGTGGAAATGCCAAATGTGGTTGTTTGAATACGATTGATTCAGGGAGTGGCAATATTAGGAGGTGTGACCTTGTTGGAGTTGGTGTGACCTTGTTGGAGGAACTATGTCACTGTGGTGGTGTGCAATGAGAATCTCCTCCTAACCACATGGGAACCAGTCTTCTAGCAGCCTTCAGATGAAGGTGTAGAATTCTCAGCTCCTCCTGCACCATGCCTGCCTGGAGGCTGCCATGCTCCTGCCTTGATGATAATGAACTGAACCTCTGAACCTGTGAGCCAGCCCAAATTAAATGTTGTCCTTGTAAGAGTTGACTTGGTCATGATGTTTCTTCATGCCAGTAAAACCCTAACTAAGACACAGACCACAGACATCCTAATGGCCCTTGCTGTGGACACTGCAGCAGAACCATAGACCCAGACATGGCCCACAGTATCTGCATAGAACACAGACATCAACATTGATAGTCTCATGCAGTGGTACAGGCCAAGAACACTAACATTGCCTGCTGCAGTTACTCAGTCTTTGGGCATCCACATGATTCATCCTCTCTCCATGGAATATGCAATGTTCTCTGTTCCTCCATTCTTCCCACCCCTCCACTGTAAATGTGCTCCTTGCAGTGGCATTTGAAACGGCAATACATGCTCTACATGTACTGCTCTACATGCAAATATTCATTGCTATGAACCATTTGTTTAACTGAAGGCCTCTGGACTCTGGTGCACTTGTATGATGCACCATAAATACTAGACCATCTCTGAGACTTCTTCTATCACAGCCATGCTTCTGTTTTTCATTTTTGGTGGCAATAAGATGCTCCCAGATCTGGTTCTGCAATGCTAGCTCCTCCTTTTGATTTAGCAGCCTATACATGGGGTAGGTGTTGAGGCTGACGAACTGGAAGTGTTGGATCTGGGTTCAGATGACAGGCAAGTTGGTCAGGCCATCCTGAAACCCCTGCACCTGCCACCACACCCCCTCCCCCATCAGAAGGATGTGCTCTTCCTGGAGTCTGTCCCATGCCTGACTGATTTTGTTGAAGCCCAAAGTATTCTTTTTGTTAGAAGTTTTCTAGATAATTTAATATCAAATCTTTATATGCCACACTATTGTGAAGAGGTTCTCATACATTTATAGAGAGATGATGTTTAATTTAACTAAAATTAGTTTTTGTATGTAGTGGGAAGTAAGGGTGGTTTTCATAAGGATATCTAGTTATTTGAGCACAAATTATTAAAAAGACTTTTCTTTATCCTCAGAATTGCTTTCATACCTCTGTAAAATATCAATAGACTGTACAAGTATGGATCTAATCTGGCTTCTATTCTCTTGCATTGATCTATTTGTCTGTGTTTAACCTACTAGCATGCTGTCTTGATAGCTGTAGATTTATAGTAAGCCTGGATATCAGACAATGTAAATCCTTCAAATTTGTCTTTCTTATCATTTTGCAAGATTGTTATGGCTATTTTATGTTCTTTGTGTTTTATATATATATATATATATATATATATATATATATATGTGTGTGTGTGTGTGTGTGTGTGTGTGTGTGTGTGTATGATATATTAACTTGCTTATCTATTTTATGCCTGCTGAAATTTTAATTGAGATTATATTAAAAGTACAAATCAATTATGGAAGAACATCTTAACACTTGGGCATTTGATCCATAATCATCATGTACCTTCTAGTAATTTAGATCTCTCAGCAATGTCTTATAACTTTTAATGTAAAGGTCTTGGACATATTTGAATAAGCTCCTTTCTAAGTATTTCATCTTACTTAGATCCAGCTGTAAATACTATTAATTTTTAATTTAATTAACAATTTTTGCTAGCTTTGAATATAATTGCTTTCCATATATGGTATTACATTATGTGATCTTGCTAAATTACCTATTAGTATTAAAAGTCTTTTCTGGAATATTCTATGGACCAAATTATATAAGCTGCAAGTCAAGGAAGTTCAGCTCTTTCCTCTTTAATAGTTTCAGTTTTATGTGTTCAATAGCTGAGTTTGCAGACTTAAAGCACCAGTGAAATGTAGATGAAAAATATTATAATATATATATATACACACACACATATTTGTTGCCATTTTGACATTAAGTTAGATATTAGCTATGAATCCAAGTTGCCTAGGAGTCTTTCTTGTGATTGCATCTTGAGGTCCTAAGGTCTTTTTTTTTTTTTTTAAATAATGCTTCTTCTGTATCCATCATAAGAAACTTGGGCTTTTTGCTTTTAATCTATTGATGTGTTGTGTGTGTGGAGTACCATCAATTGATTTTTTTCCTGTTTGTTCAACCTTGAAGTACCTAGGTAATTCTATTTGGTCAAACTATTTTATTATTTTTGCTTCTTGCTAAATTCAGTTTCTAAATATTTTGTGAAAGATAGTTTGTAAAAAAACCGACTCATTACTTTTATTTTCTTCTACTTTTATTGTCTGATTGGCAGCAGAATATTGCTGGCCTTTTGTCAAAAATCATGAGAAATGATTCTTGTTTTCTGACAGAATTTGTGTACCATAATTATTTACTTATACATCTAGAAGATTTTACCAGTAAAAGAAAAAATCTTAAAATATTTTAAACTATAAATTCAACTTATCTGTTAGGTATAAATCTAGTACAATTTTTCCTAGGTTGATTTTGATAATTTGTGTCACTTAACCAATTTTTCTGTTATAGCAGTCATCAAATTTAATGTCATCTACCAGTACAAAATCAGCCTTTTTATCCTTATTATCATCTGAGGAGTTTGTAAAGCCTTCCTGCTCTATGGTTGTTCTTGTCTTACATCAGGTGTCTTACTCATCACACTACACATTTTTTTTTTTTTTTTGGAGACAGTATCTCACTCAGACCTGTAGTGTTGAGTACCATCTCATTCAGCCTGAGTGCTGTAGTGTTGATTTTCTGTAGTGTACCAGAAAATCTAAACTGGCTAGCCAGGAAACCCTAGGGAATCGTACTCAGAACTTCAATTACAGCAACGGGCCCAGCCTTCTACATGGGTGTTGGAGACACGATCTCACAACCCTATGCTTTCATGGCAAACAATTTACTACACCATCTCATCAGCCATAAAAATTAACCTTTCATTGGTGGTGGAGGTACCTGTCTTTAATTCCAGCACTAGAGAAGCAAAGGCAGGCAGATCTCTGTGAATTCAAGGCCATCCTGATCTACAGAGTTAATTCCAGGATGGCCAGGACTACCAAAGTAACCCTACCTAGAAAAACCAATAATTAATTAATAAATAAAGAACATGTTTTATGTTACTTCAATTATTTGATATTAATAATTCATTGAAAGCCAGGATATAATTTTTTTAAACTTTTATTGCATTATGATGAGAAAAGTTACATGATTTCAATTTGTCTGAATTTGTT
>NC_045030.1:124617033-124618290 GCF_008632895.1 Mastomys coucha
GGATCTGGAGAATATCATCCTGAGTGAGGTAACCCAATCACAAAAGAACGCACATGGTATGCACTCTCAGATAAGTGGATATTAGCCTGGAAACTTGGAATACCCCTAATACAATACATAAACCACAAGAAACTCAAGAAGGAAGACCAAAATGTGGACATTTCATTCCTTCTTAAAAAGTGGAATAAAATAACCATGAAAGGAGTTGCAGAGCTAAACTATGGAGCAGAGCCTGAAGGAAGGACAATCCAGAGACTGCCACACTTGGGAATCTTTCCCATATTCAATCATCAAATCCAGACACTATTATGGATGCCTGCAAGTGCTGGCTGACAGGAGCCTGATATAGCTCTCTCCCGAGAGGCTCTGACAGTACCCAACTCTCTTAGTTAAGGTTTCTATTCTTACACAAACATCATGACCAAGAAGCAAGTTGGGGAGGAAAGGGTTTATTCAGCTTACTTCCACATTGCTGTTGATCACAAAGGAAGTCAGGAATGGAACTTCAGCAGGTCAAGAAGCAGGAGCTGACACAGAGACCATGGAGGGATGTTCCTTACTGGCTTGCTTCCCCTGGCTTGCTCAGCCTGCTCTCTTATAGAACCCAAGACTTCCAGCCTTGGAATGGCACCACCCACAAGGGGCAATTGAGAATATGCCCCAAAGCTGGACCTCATGGAGACACTTCCCCAACTGAAGCTCCCTTCTCTGTGATAACTCCAGCCTGTGTCAAGTTGACACACAAAACCAGCCAGTACACCAGTTAATAAAGAAGTAGAGGCTCACAGCCATCCATTGGACTGAATACAGGGTCCCTAATGAAGGAGCTAGAGAAAGGACCCAAGGAGCGGAAGGGGTCTGCAGCCTCTTAGGACATACAACAATATGAACTAACTAGTACCCTCAGAGCTCCCAGGGACTAAACCACCAACCAAAGAGTACATATGGTGGGACCCATGGCTCCAGCAGAATATGTACAGCAGAGGATGGCCAAGTAGATCATCAATGGGAGGAGAGGCCCTTGGCCCTGTGAAGGTTCTATGCCCCAGTGTAGGGGAATGCCAGGGCCAGTAAGCAGGACAGAGTGGGGTGGTGAGCAGGGGGAATGGGGGAGGGAACAGGGGATTGTTTTAGTTTTTGTTTTCTTAATTTTTATTTTATTATTTCTTTCTTTTTTTTCCCGAGGGGAAACTGGGAAAGTAGATATCATATAACATATAAATAAAGAAAATATCTAATAAAGAAATCTACCTAAAA
>NC_045030.1:124618301-124619649 GCF_008632895.1 Mastomys coucha
TCTCTGTGATCCTGTGATTCTGGGATCCTGGGATCCTGGGCTTGTTAAATCACCTGGGAGTGTGGCTTCCTCTGGGTGTTGTGGGATTGGCTGCAGAGCTTGTGCCCAAGGTCTGCTTGGAACACTAACCCCTACAGACAGGATGGAACCAGAGTCACTGGGATGGTGGAGTTCCTGTGTGCCTGGTCCCGCTGGACCCAATTACTCCCAGTGTTGGGACAGAAGTTGGTTCCTGCTCAACTCTGATCCTGGGTGTGTCAGAGTGCCTGGGAGTGGAGATTCCTCTGGGTGTTGTGGGACTGGTTGTGGAGCTTCTGCCCAAGGTTTGCTCTGGACACCAGCCCAGACAGATTGGAAGGTACCCAAGTCACTGAGCTGGTGGAGTTCCTGTGTGCCTAGTCCTGCTGGTCCCAGTTACTGAAAACCAGGATATAATCTTAAGGAGTGATTGGACAAGTTCACCTTGAAGAATATTTATGTGTCATTGTTGGATATTGCTTTAAATTTGTCTAAAATTAATTTGTCTAAAATGTTGGGGGAGGTACAGTAACAGGTGGTCTGAGAAACAGAGAGATCACATAATGACATGCAAATTCAAAGTTGAAAGAGTTAAGTAGAAGTGGGATAAGGATCCAAACTCTCACAGCTTCCTTTCAGTAGCAAACTGCTTCCATCAAGACTCCACACTGCTCCCCCAAACAGTGGCACCAACTGAGGACCATGTTCCAGTACTTGAATCTCTGGGAGTGTTTTTCATTCAAACCATAACATCTGTTTTCTGTGAAATACAGATTTTTTTTGTGTGTGTGATTGAGTTTGCATGGTATACCCTTTTCCTTCTGTTTCATAATCCTGTATCTATCATGAAGGCACTTACTATATTTTATAGTTCTGAGATTAAAGCTAGCATCTTTCATTTCTTATACTTCTATATTCTGTAAGTCAATTTTGTCCACTTTAAATCACACCTTCTTTTTCTGGACAAATTTATCTGGATATCAAAGTCGAGACCAGTACCTTTTTGTATATGTAAAAATGTTGGCTGTGTTATAGTTTGGCTGTGTTATAGGTTTTTTTTTCTGATAAGAAAACCAATATTCTGGTTTTTTCTTTTGTATGTACTATATCTTTTTGTTCTGTGTATAGAGTTCCAAGTAATTTTTAGTTTGGTTTCTTCATGTGTGGCTTTCTTTGTTTTTATTGTGATTAATACTTTTTGAGTCACTGACGAATACCAAATGGATGAGAAGCATCTAAAGAAATGTTCAATATCCTTAGTTATCAGTGAAATGCAAATCAAAACAACCCTGAGATTCTACCTCACACCAGTCAGAATGGCTAGGATAAA
>NC_045030.1:124619660-124624184 GCF_008632895.1 Mastomys coucha
AATATTTTTGAGTCTCTTGAATGTGTAGTTTTGTACTGTGCACAATATTTTGAAAATTTAGGGGAACTATTTTTTCAAAAATGTTATTTCTGCCCCAATCTTTATTTTGTCATTCTAGAAAGCATTGTATGTATATTTTACTACCTGATATTGTCATTCAGACCACTGCAACTACAGTTGATTATATTATTTCTCTCTAAGCTTAAATTTCCAGTTTTGATTTGAAGTTTATCAGCCTGTTGTTTTGTTATTGTTGAGTATGCTATTAGGCACATGCATTAATTTTTATTCTAGTAATATTTTCTGCAGTTTATTTTAAAATTTTTGCTCTGATTTTTCTCATTTCTTTTGTTTGCTGAGATTTCCCCAGTTCGTTCACCCACAAGGTTCAAGTTTTTCTTCCAATCCTTGAAGTCACTTATAATATTTCCTTTAAATGGATGTTTTGTTAGTTCTAACATGTACCTCATTTGTTAGTCTTTTTTTTTATTGACTGGGTTTTTGTTTTTGCTATTGATTTTTGTTTATATTTTCATGCTTTTTCACTTGTATTTTAAAAATACATGTTGCACAGCAAAAATGGCATACTCTTTCATTTGTTAATAATTTTTTGTTTTTCAATTTTTAACATACTGTATCAATTTTCCATTATAAACGGCATATTTTTAAACTTATGAAGTTTGTTATACTATTTTAAGCTTTATTGAATCAGTTTCACTGTGCATTCAATTGATTTATTTGAGACTCATTTTTACATTTTATAAAGCTAGAGTGCTTATTCTAGTTTTGAAACAGTCATATAACTTACGAGGTTCTCAAGTCTTATTTGAATGTCAGTGATATTCAGTGGTTTGTCATTTGTCTAATTAGTGAGAATTTGATTGGCTACTAGTGTTGTGTTAACTTGTATCTCCACCATGTTCATAGATCCTCAATAGCTATTTTTCTCTTATACAGATACATTTTTTTATTCAACTAAAGACATAAACTATTTGCTACATTTTAGGGCTTTTTCTCCACATATTTCTCGTTTGTTATTGTGTCTTATAAATTCATACTACCTGCACAGCACACACATTTCAGTTCTATCTCTTCAATTCAGAAAAAAGACTAAGATATGCATTCTTATTTTGAATGACACAATCTGAAAAAAAAAAGAAACTTGTCAGAAGACCTGGTGAATAATTGGGTCACTGTCCTGTTTTCATTGCTATGATTAAACACACACACACACACACACACACACACATTTGAATAGAGAAAATAATTATTTTAAGCTCCCAATTACAGACTATATATCACTGGGATGGGGAGGGGGGCTGACAATGTCAGGGGCATAGTTACATTACATCCACAGTCCAGAGCACAGAAAAGAATACAGGCATCCTTAGTATTCAATATAGCTTCTCTGCTTTTATACAGTCTAGGTTCAAATACCAGGAAATGGTACCATGCACTCTCAGGCTGGGTTTCAACATGAATTAAGACCATCAAGAAAATTCCCCAAAGGTATGATGAGCACAGGACAACCTCTTCTAGACAATCTTTCACTGAGTCTCTCTTCCCTGGTCAATATAGGTTGTTTCAAATTGTCAATTAAAACTTTTCATTGTGGGACTGGAGAGATGGCTCAGTGTTTAAGAGTACTGACTGCTCTTCCGGAGGACCAGGTTTAATTCCTGGCACCCACAAAGTAGCTCTCAATAATCCGAAACTCTAGTTTCAGGAGTTCTTGTGTCTTCTTATGGTCTCTGCATGGACCAAGAATACATGCAGACAATGTACCCACACACATACAATTATTTATTTATATATATATATAATATATATATAATCATATATATACACACATATATATGAGAATATATATGAATATATAGGTATATGTACATATATGTATGTATTAAATGTTGTATGTATCATAGTCACTTCCTATGTTTGTTTTCTATCAACAGCTGAAATCTTCAGGAATTGTTGTGCATTACCTGATAATAATTATTGCATGTATTTTGGTAACTTTATAGTTAATTACTATGGGAAAGCCAGGCTAGCACAAGTACTTGTTTATGAGTAAAATTTAAGTTACAGTTCTACTAATTTGAATCCTACAGAAAAGTTAGAGAAACTTATTTGTACTTAGGTTCACTGGACATCATCTTGACAAATTTACATTCTCTCTTTTCTCATAGATTATATTTGTCTGTTATTTTGCTGAGGCATCTTGCATAAAGTTTCAGATAGCTTATACTGGATGCTATAGATACAGATAACATCATCTGTATCTATAGTATCTATATCTTGAAAACAAGGACATTTCTTAAATAACCAGAGTACTAATATTTCATCAGAGATTCTTAATATTACTAAAGAAATTCACCTGATCTTTATTTAAATTTCTCGGACCATTCTTTCAAAATCTAGAATCCACTCAAAATTTCCTGTCCCTGGAGGTTTTGTGACATTAGTTTCATTTGATCAAAAATAGCTCTTAGTCTTTTTTTTGTTGTTGTTTGTCAAGATGACATTTTTAAAGCAACCAGGCCACAAGGGTCAGATTGTTCTATTATGATTCAAGTTAAACAAGAGGAAAAAAAATAGCAAGTATGTTACACACTTTTTAATTACATTCTATAAAGAGTATACATCTTTGATTCATATCTTTCTAGGTGATCTTAAGTTTGTTTACTTGTTTTATGTTGTTTATGTTAGATTTCTCTGCTACAAGAAATCTCCCTTTTACCATAAAGATGTAATCTGTGGAGTAATAATTTAAGAGCATGTGTTTGTTCTGTTTCTTAATATCCTTTGAGCAAGGGGTTTTAATATCCACTGATAATGGTGACCAGACTTACTGATTACATTTGGAACTACAAAGCAAAGCCTTTTCTCATTCTATATTGTCTTCTGCACTTATTATCTGAAATAGTTTCATAACAATAAGCTTCATAGTAACTTTATCTGAGATAGAAACAGATTTGAAAGCTAAATAAATGATAACTCAGAAAACATAACCTATAGAAACTAGAACATGCTTTATTAGTGCCATGGATACAACATGCCTCCTACACATTAGCGATTTAGGTTGAGTTTCCAATCAGTCACATTGCTTTAAAGAACTAATGTAGAACATTACTTCATCTCAGAAAGTTGACTCATATCCTTCTTTAAATAATCCCATTCTCATCCTCAAGAGACAAACTGTTCTGATTTTTGCTCACCATACATTATTTTTTCCTGTTGTAGAATTTCACATAAGTGGAATAATGCATGTGATATTTTCATAGATATTTTGGTAATCAGCCTGTTTTGAAAGTTTATCATTGCTATTACATAACAACAGTAATTTTTCTCATTTCCCCTGAATTGTATCCCTTTGTACGGATACACAACTTCTTATCTTGCCTGTATTCTCCTTGTAGGGACTGTCATGAGCTAACCAGCAAAATGTAAGTAGCTCTGTTGAAAAGGAAAAAGTCAGTCTCTAGTCAATAAGGAGTCAGGAACTGGGGCCTTCAACACCAAAATTGCAAGAAAATTATTCCTACCAACTACATGATCAGGTTTGAAATAGATTCCTCCCCAGTGGAGCTTCAAAGTAAAAATGCATCCTGCTGGCATTTTGATTGCAAGGCCTTGAACAAAGGACACATCTTTGGTTTCCTGACATCCCTTCAAAAAATCAAAACAAAACATGTTTTGCTATAAAGCCAGTAAGTCAGTAGTTATTCATCAACAGACAGCTACTAAAACACTTTAAATTTTTTTCTGAAGCACAGTTTCATACCATAGCCCAGGCTGACTTCAAACTCAGTGTTTCACTTGGGCTGGTCTAGACCTTGCGACAGTCCAACTGCCTCTATACCCTAAATTCTCAGATTACAGACTTGTGCCATACACTCAACTTCAACCGATGTTAACCTAGCCAGTATGCAAACACAGATTTAAAATTTTCTTTGGTAACACTAGGTATTGGAAGATTTATATTTGGTTTCGTAAGATGTTCTAGTTCTTATAGAAATATGCTCAGCATTTTCTAAAGGAAAAAATGAAAACGAAGAAGTCATATATCCAGATAAACAGAAGATTTATTAGGGAATCAAACCAACCATATAATTATGGCACTTCAAAGTCTCATTGCAGGCATTCTTCAGGCAAAAGTTTCCAGGATGCAGTGGTATGATTTGGTCTAAGTCTGAACCAGAGTAACTTGTTGCTCTGAGGCCTGAAGCTGTATCTCTGAGCAATGGGGGGGTATCTTAGAATCCAAAGGCTTAAGAACTTAAACTTGAGGAGTACAGGAAAAAAGCAAGTATATCCTGTACCATAGACCACTGGCAGTAGAGAGTCAGCATTGCCTTTTGGATTTATTCTTTCTTGCTCCATGCATGATTAAGTAAACCACGCCTGCAAGGAAGGGGAATCTTCTCCATGTAGTTCACTAGAACTCACTCTCTTTTTGTTTTTGTTTTTGTTTTTGTTTTTTTATTTTTTTATTAGATATTTTCTTTATTTACATGTAAATTT
>NC_045030.1:124624194-124628854 GCF_008632895.1 Mastomys coucha
ACATTTCTTTAGGTGCTTCTCAGCCATTTGGTGTTCATCAATTGAGAATTCACTCTCCTAAACACCATGACAATATGGATTTACTAGGTTCTAAGTGTAAAATTAAGCATCACTGTGAAAAATTCTAATACTTTTCCTTATATTATTTGAATATTTTTGTGTTCATATCAACAATATATGGGTCTTGGAGTGCCTCTATATATCCTTGTTGACGTTTGCTACTGTCAGTCTTTTTAATTTTACCAAATGTGTTCAATCTATAATAGGATCTTGTTGTGCTACTGTGCTTTTATTCTGCATTTCCTTAATGACTAACATTGTCAATACTTTACATTCTTGTACTTATTGGCAGTTTATGTGTGCCTATTTGAATTATTTACCAATTTTTAATTTGATCATTGCTTTTTTTTCTATTGTGAACCTTTATGAATCCGTGGCTCATACTTTGTGATTTTGTTTGTCTTCTTCTTTTTAAAAATTAATTTATTTATTTACATTCCAGCCGTTGTCCTCTCTACTGGCCCTCTCCCACCCTTCCTCATTCCATTACCCCCCACCATTACCTCCACAAGGGTGCTTCCACTAATAGACATGCCCTTTCTCTGTTGTCTCAAATCTCTCCAGGATTAGGTGCATCTTCTCCAACTGAGGCCAGGCCAAGCAGTCCTCTGCTATATACATTGCCAGGGGCTTCAGACTAAGTGGTGTATGCTGTCTGATTGGTAGCTCAGTCTCTGGGAGCTCCCTGGGGTCTGGGTTAACTGAGACTGCTGGTCTTCCTATGAGGTTGCCCTCCCCTTCAGCTGCTTCAACCCTTCCCTTAATTTAACCATAGAGGAATTCAACTTCAGTCCAATGGTTGGGTGTAAATATCTGTATCTGTCTCAGATAGCTGCTGGTAGGGCCACTCAGAGGGTAGCCACACTAGGTTCCTATCATGCATGTCCTTTTTAGTCTGGGTTATATCACTCATGATATTTTCTAGTTCCATCCATTTGCCTACTCCTGCTCACCGCTCTAGCACCTCCCCTCTACTCTGGGGCATCAAATCTCGACAGGAACAAGGACTTCCTCAGCCATTGATGTCAGATATGGCCATCTTCTGCTACATATGTATCTGGAGCTGTGGATCTCTCTGTTTATACTCTTTGGTTGGTGGTTTAGTCTATGGGAGCTCTAGGGGTCTGGTTGGTTGATATTGTTTTTCCTGTGGGGTTGCAATCCCCTTTGGTTCCTTCAGTCCTTCCCCTAGGGCTTCCACTAGGGTGATTTTGTTCTTCTATTCACCAAAAGGAATGACACATTTTAGGTGATGGCTAAACAAAAATATCCTGATTTAGACATTACATGATGGATTTGTTTCCTAAAGGTACATTTTCTAAAGAAAGTTTGAATTTTGTTGTTCTCATCTTCTGCTTTATTTTTTTAGATTTTCTTTTTAGGTACATGAGCTACCTCAGGTAATTTTTTTGTCTGTATAATACAAAGTAGAAATGAGGGTGTTGTAGATTTAAAACTCATTTCCTTTCTATATTTTTGTTACCTTTGTCAAATTTCAAATAATCATAGAAGTATGGGTCTATTTCTGGATTTGCCACTCTGTTTCTTTGGTCTACTGCCAATCTGCCTGCCAGTACCATGCTCTCTTCATTATTTTAGGTTGGAAACATATATTGAATTCATGTTGTGCAATTAAATTTTCCAGCTTCATTTGTTTTTCAAAGTTTCTTGTACATTCTAGGTCCCTTATGTTTCTATATAAATGTTAGAATCAGCTTGTCAATTTCTTGAAAATTCCCTGCTTGGATTATGGGTTGAATAGGTTTAAATGTACAGATCTGTCTGGAGCTTTGTCACCTTAACAACTGTACTGGCTGGTTTTGTAGCAACTTAGCACAAGCTGAAGTTATCACAGAGAAAGGAGCTTCAGTTGAAAAAATGCTTCCATGAGATCCAACTGTAAGGCATTTTCTCATTTACTGATCAAGGTGAGAGGGCACCTTGTGGGTGGTACCATTCATGGGCTGGTAGTCTTGGGCTTTATAAGAAAGCAAGCTGAGCAAACCAGGGGAAACAAGCCAGTAAGGAACATACCTCCATGGCCTCTGCATCAGCTCCTTCTTCCTGACCTGCTTGAGTTCCAGTCCTGATTTCCTTTGGTGATCAACAGCAATGTGGAAGTAAGCTGAATAAACCCTTTCCTCCCCAACTTGCTTCTTGGTCATGATTTTTGTGTAGGAATAGAAACCCTGACTAAGACAAATTGGCACCAGCATAGTGGCTATTCCTGTGATAACCTGACCATGTTTTGGGAAGGACTGTGGAAGGACTTCGGAACTTTGAGCTAGAAGAGCCATTGTTTGTTAAGAACTCTGTGGAATGTTCTGTAAGAGCTTGGAAGATCATGTTAAGAACAATGCAGAAGATGGAGGCCTGGCTTGTGAAGTTTCAGAGGGAAGATTAAAGACTCTTATCAGGGCGATGGTGTTTTGATTGTGAAGATTCTGTGGGTTTGGTTACTTAGGGCTGATTACTCAGCTCTAATTAACAAAATACCAGAACTACTAAATCTAAACCTTTGCATTACTGGGACTATTATGCTGATTAGCTGGAGCTAAGAAATTAGTGGTGATTAAGAAGAAACCAACATCACTTAGGTGACATTTTCTGGGAAGTGTTTTCTGAGAGCACAAAGAGGTTGTGTTCCAGAGATAGTCAAAGTTGTACCTTGTGCTGCAGCAGGACTTGGTATTGTGTAAGAATCACACAAGGTGGTACTGGTTTTGAAGGCATGAAGGGGTCATGAAGAGCAGCTGAGGCTCAGCATAGTGAGAGGCCATAGAAGGCCATTGGTGAAGGTGCAACCTCAGTTGCAATTGATGGCCCAGGACTGAAGAGGTCATGCAAAGGATTAGAGGCTTGGCACCATGAAGAGAGCCTATGAGCGTCTATTGGTGAAGCCTAGTTACAGCGGATGACAGTGTTTTGGAGATGCTAGTACCATGAATGACCACTAAGAATAGCAGCAACAGTGGAGTACAGGCATCTGGAGCCTAGAAGACAATGTGTGTGCTACAAAGGGCAGAGGTGGAGAAGTGATCCAAACCCTTGGAGGATCCCAGAAGATCACGAGTTGGATCCCAGACATTGGACCATTGGAGTTTGCTTTTGTTTTTTATTGTGACAGGGCCCTGATACTTTTCCCTCTTGAAGGAAGAAAGTATTTTAGTGGAGTCCACAGTTAAGAGACTTCTAATTGTAAAAATACTTTGAATTCTAAAAGAGATTGGATGTTTTAAAGGGATTGAAATTTTAAGAATTTGCAAAGACTGTGGTACTTTTAAAGTTATTTAGATCTTGGGGATGAATAAGAAAGTAAGGGTTAAAAAAAAGAAAGTAAGGGTTGAGGCTTAATAGTGATGTGTTTGTGTGTCAAGTTGACAAGGGGTCAATTTTACTGGCTGGTTTGTGTGGTAATTTGACATAGGCTGGAGTTGTCACAGAGAAAGGAGCTTCAGTTGGGGAAGTGCCTCCATGAGATCCAGCTGTGGAGCATTTTCTCAATTAGTGAACAAGGGAGTAGGGCTCCAAGGAGTGCCAGTGGGTGGTACCATCCCTGGGCTGGTAGTCTTGGGTTCTATAAGAGAGCAGGCTGAGCAAGCCAGGGGAAGCAAGCCAGTAAGGAACATTCCTCCATGGCCTCTGCATCAGCTCCTGCTTCCTGACCTGCTTGAGTTCCAGTCCTGGCTTCCTCTGGTGATCAACAACAATGTGGGAGTAAGCTGGAAGAAGGTGAGGAGAAGAGCAACCCTGTAGGAGGACCAACAATTTCAACTAACCTGGACCCCAGAGATCTCTCAGACACTGGACCAGGCAGCATATACCAGCTGATATTAGGCCCCCCAACACATATACAGCAGAGGACTGCCAGGTTAGGACTCAGTCATAGAAGATGCACTTAACCCTTGAGAGACTGGAGGCCCAAGGGAGTAGGGAGGTTTGATGGGGTGGAGTGGGGTTGGGGGTGGGGAGTGGGACATCCTCATGGAGATAAAGGAAGGAGGTATGAGATGTTGAACTGGGAGGGGTATAAAATCTGCACTGTAAAAAAATCATTAAATAAAGAGGTAGATGCTCAAAGCCAACCATTGGACTGAGCACAGGGTCCCTAGGAGTTAGAGAAATGACCAAAGGAGCTGAAGGGGTTTGCAACTCCATAGGTAGAACAACAATATAAACCAACCAGACTCCCCAGAACTCCCAAGGACTAAACCACCAACCAAAGAATACACATGGAGAGACCCATGGCCCCAGCTGCATATGTAGCAGAGGAAGACCTTGTAGGACATCAATGGGAGGAGAAGCCCTTGGTCCTGGGAAGGCTTGATGCCCCAGTGTAGGGGAAAGCCATGGTGGGGAGTTGGGAGTGGGTAGGTGGGGGAGCCCCCTCATAGAAACAGGGGGAGGGAGGATGGGTTTCTAGAGGGGAAATGGGGAAAATGAATAACATTTGAAATGTAAATAACAATTATCACATCAAAGTTGGACAAGGCAAACCAAGAGAGGAAAAAGTCCAAGAGAAGGCACAAGAATCAGAGATGCACTATTTCACAAACCCAAGAATCATTCATACTAAACTGAAACATACACACACTCACAT
>NC_045030.1:124629088-124634952 GCF_008632895.1 Mastomys coucha
GAGAGAGAGAGAGAGAGAGAGAGAGAGAGAGAGAGAGAACCTATTGCAGACCTGTACAGTCCCTATGTTTACTGCTTCAGTCTCTGAATTCATATGAGCTTTGCTCAGTTGACTTAGAAGGTCGTCTTCTCTTCGTATCCTCCATCCTCTTTCTGTCTCCTCTTTACTGAGCTTTCCTGGGTTATGAGGGGAAGGGTTTGATGGAGACATCTCCGAATGTAGGCTTTCAAACATAATCTATTTGGCTTAAGTTATGCATTTACCCCAACAAAGTACCATCTTTCCTTTACTCACAATTTCTTGAGGTCTATATCAGTCCCTATTTAATTTGGTATCAAATAGTGATACATGAAGGTGTCCTACTTGTGTTTATACATTAAAAAGTCACTGAAGTCAAATGGTTGTGGTATTTCCTAGGCAACAAGACTGAAATCACAGATACAGCACGAATAGCTCAAAAGATTGGTGTTTTAAATTCCACATGATCTCTATCAGTTACAATATCATGTGCTAATGGTCTTTAAATCAATCACTAAATATTGAATACAGAATCAAAATCAGGAGGTATAGACATATATTATATATATGTATGTATGTACATATATATATACATATATGGAAGGGCTGAGAGTGGATGGGGTGTGTGTGTGTGTGTGTGTGTGTGTGTGTGTGTGTGTGTGTGTGTGTGTGTATGTGTGAGAGAGAGAGACGTATACTTGTTAGTGAAAGTATGCTTCAAAATTTCAGCTTGTACTTGTTAGCCAAAGTAGAGTTGTTTTAATTTTATATCTAGCTTGCTAGTTAGAGTGAAAATAATATTCAACAATTAAGTCATAAGAAGGAAGTATAAGGACATTTATGTATAAGCGTTTGAGTAATCACAGGATGGAGGAGATGATCTATTTTAGTAATGTTTACAGCTCAAGTATTAACAATTAGACATAACAAAATTTCTATGGCATAAGAAGTAGAAGTTGCAGATCCCATGGACCTTTATCTTTATGTTAGAGCTCAGAGGACAAGTAGGGAAAGCATGAATCAATTAAAATCATTCTATTTATTTTATTTTATTTTTTAAATTTGATGGGTATGGCATTTTGCCTGCAAATATGTATGTGCACTTCATGTGTTTCTGTTGTTCATGGAGGTCAGAGAGGTTATTGGATCCCCTGGTACTGCAGAAGCAGACACCTGTGAGCCACCATGTGAGTCCAGGGAACCCAAACCCAAGTAATCTGCAAAAGCACCCAGTGTTCTAGAAGGATAAGCTATCTCTCCAACCACAAACCATACTGTTTTAAGAATATAAGGACAATAATCTGGATCCTTAGGCTTGGCCCAGCCCCTTATAAAATGTTTCACACTATTTTCTGCTTCCTCCTTTGCAGGGGTTTCCTAAGCTATGAGCAGAAGGATTTGATGAAGACATCCCCATCAAGCATTTTGATCCCTGATTAACTCCTAATTTTGATTCAATATTCAAAACATGATGACTAAAATACCACATGATTTTGTAAGTGGTAGATCAAAATATTGGAGCAAGTCATTTAGCTTTCTCTTCTTTCATATATATGTGTGTGTGTGTGTGTGTGTGTGTGTGTGTATGTATATATATATATGTATATATATGTGTGTGTGTGTATGTATATATATATATATATATATACACACACATATATATTTTGTTAATTGAGCTACAATGAACCAGTTGGATATAGTGCTCTTGTATAAAATACATCAAATTAGCATAGTGATTAGATAAGATGATGTTTCCTGAAAGGACTTAGAAGTAGTAGAGACTTCTCTGAATGCACATTTACAGAATTATTATGCAAATTGCTTCTGCAGTGGGTGTGGTGGTTTGTATATGCTTGGTGCAGGGAGTGGCCCTATTAAGAAGTATGGCCTTGTTGAAGTAGGTGTGTCACTGTGGGCCTGGGATTAAGGCCCTTACTCTAGCTGCCTAGAAGTCAGTCGTCTACTAGAAGCCTTCAGATGAAGGTGTAGAACTCTCAACTCTTCCTGCCCCATGCCTGCCTGGATGCTGCCGTGTTCCCACCTTGATGATACTGAACCTCTGAACCTGTAGGCCAGCCCCAATTAAATGTTTTCCTTTATAAAACTTGCCTTTGACCTGATGTCTATTCACTGTAGCAAAACTCTAAGACAGTGGGGAAACACTATAGGTGTTTTAAAATAACCTAAACAAAGTCTTCCCTGAAAAACCTATTATCAGTAGTGTTTTGTTTTGTGGGAAATTTTATGAGTATTATAGTCAGTGGAAGACAAACAACATCATATTGTTGTAAATGGACAGTCTGAGAGATTCAAATGATAGTGAAAAGCCAGAGATCATTGAAATTATTCTGAATTATACCCAGTGTGTCACAACTGAGTTCTAGACACTCACAGATCCTAAAGCAGTCATCAACCTTGGATTGTGAACAAAATATAGTCTTTTCTTAGAATCATCACAAAGAAGCTGTCTCTTGCATTTCCAGTTTGTTAATATATGCTATAAATGTTGTATTTCTTGGTATGAGTGATGAAGATGCCAACAGTAGAAGACAAACACAGGCATTTGTGTGGAAAGCTAGGATGGGAACTGAACAGGTAAAATAATACAACTGATAGTTTACTTTTTAAAGTGTTTGTCTAAAATTTTAGATTATTTTAGAATCAATAGATATGGGTGAATACCTGAAGCTAATTTGATGGATAGTAATCAGAAAGCATTACGTCGTGTGCTTAATTCTCAAAGTATTCTGCTACTAGGGCAAATGGGCACTTGAAAAGAAATGGGAAAGAGACATACTAACAATTATTTCATCTAAGTTTATATTCAGAATGCATCCATAGCAAATATAATTTCAGTCATTAATATCCCACAAGAAATGTTCATCAGTTCTTAGAACTTAAAGTCCACCCTGTAGACATAAGACCATTCTGATATGCTCCATCACCTTCATCCAGGCAATAACTATTATGGCAGATTTAGTGTACTGCTCTGAATTTTAGGACAGAGCTCCAACAACTTTTGAATAACATAGGAAGAAAGTAAGTGTTTATTTTTCTAACATCTGGACATTAGCTTTCTAACAAATCGCGAATATGAGCATAAAGGACATAAGGGTTGTGTTCATTATGTTCTGTGCTTCTGTATGGATTTTGTGAAGAAAAGAAGAAACTAAATCCAACGTCTTCTTGAAGCACCAGAAAAATCTGAAGTGTTCTCTTTTTCTGGTTGCTGTTGTTTTTCTAGATTGCATGGAGACAACTTTTTCTGCTTATGTATATATCTCAGTAAAGGATAATTAACACATCAAGGAAGGTCCTTTGCATTTTGGTATTATGCTTGTTTATATATATATATATATATATATATATGTATATATATATATATGTAATTATGTATAAACTGTTTGTAGGATCTATGTTTTTAAAACAATCAGAGCCAGACAATTGTGTATTTATAGCTCAGTGAAAGAAGGAAACTCAATTGTTACTGATCTGTGGGATCCAAAAGGTGTGTTCTAATCTGCTCAAGGTCAAGATAATCAGTACAGACTTGTTATTTATGGGAAAGTAGCAGGTTAAGTAGACATACTGTATATAAAAAGGTAAAGATAAATAGGTTAAAGAGAGATAAGTACCTTGTTCAACACTCTAATTATTCAGCACTCTGAAGAACTTGTTTAATCTTTGAAGTTCCCTTATTTCTTAGCTCCCCTTTTGTGACTCACTCATGAAATAAAGTAAACAAAGAACCATAGGAAATATATGGGAGGATATCTTTATGAACTCAGTGAACTCACATTTTTTTCTTTTTTCTTCTTTTATGTTCATTTGCCAGAAGCATTGAGTTTTTAATATTTTTGTCTTTGCTTTCCTCTCGGGGAATATAAATCTGTAGAGTTTTATTAATTCCCTGGTATCATGTTTAGCTGCTTATTTATTTATTTATTTATCCATCCATCCATTCATTCATTCATTCATTCACTTTGAATCCTGATCACAGGTCCCCTCCCTCCTCTCCTCCCAGTCCCACTTTCCCATTTGGGTAGCAATCTGCCCTGGCACATCAAGTTATGTTAGGACTCAGTGCATCCTTTCCCACTGAGGCCAGACAAGGAAGCCCAGCTAAGGGAAACTGATGCAAATGCAAGCAAGAGTCTGAGTTGGAGAAGAGACAGCCTGTATTCTAATAGTTGTGGGATTCTTGTGAAAAGCAATCTGTACATCTGCTACATATATGTAGGGGGTCTGTTTCCCACCCAAGCACATTCTTTTGTTGGTGGTTCATTCTTTTTGAGCCCCCATGGGCCAGGAGTTAAGTTGACTCTGTAGGTCTCCTTGTGGTGTCCTTGACCCCTCCAGCTCTATCAATCCTTCCCTCGACTCTTCCACAAGACTCCCTTAGCTCTTTTTTTCTTTTATCTTTTTAAAAGACTCAAAAATCCTAACCATAAAAGATTTATACCTCATACTATATTAAAAATGACAACTTCTGTTTATTGCTAGGAGTGAAATGGCAAGCCTGAAATTGGAAATATGTATTTGCAATTTGTTTAACTGCCAAACTATTGGTTTCTAGAACCCAATTATTTTTAAAAGATTCCTTTATTTTTATTTTATATGTATGGGTGTTTTGCCTGTATGTATACTGGGCAACAGGCCAGAAGACAGCATCAGATCTCCTGGAACTGCAGTTACAGAAGGTTGTGAGCTGCCGTGTGGGTGTTGGCAACCTCTGTAAGAGCAGCAACTGCTTTTAACCACTGAGCCATCTGCCCAGCTGGCATCCAACTTTTAAGCACAGTATGAATTTGTTTATAAGAGCTATAATCTCAATTATTAAAAGAGATGAGAGTTCCTACAGGAATTTTATAATATATAGAATACATAAGTACATGAAATTTTTTTGTGCAATTGCCAATCACTGAAATTCAAATTAAGAACCATGGCATTGCTTCTTACCCATTTCAAAAGTTAGGGTCCCTAAAGGCAAGGGTGCACACCTATAGTTCTAGCACTAAGGGAGTGGATTGTGAGTTTTAGGTGAGTGTGGGTTACATAAAAACATCTCTAATAAAGAGAGAGAATGATGCTCATGGGTATAAGAAGGAATAAGAAAGGAAATAGGAGAAAGAAGGAAACTTTAAAATGATCATTTTGAACAGTTATACTATCATTTCTAAGCAGTTAGGATATGCTAAATGAAAGTAAATCACACACCCAGAAAAGCAGCTTGGTACTGTTTTGTAATGCTAAAGGTTTACATACCTCAAGGTTTGGCAATTCTAATTTAATTTACTGTGTTTTAGAGAACTTCTGCTCAATGGGAGACTTCTAGAGATGTCGCCATAGGAGAATGGACAAATAAATGGATGAGAATACTTTGGTGTATTGAAAGCAAATGGAATAGTATATTATAGCAAAACATGCAAAAATATATAAAAAGAACAAACTTTTGAAAAATAATAGAAATATCAGTCATAAGAGACTATGTGCTGGTTAGTCTTTTATCAACTTGACACAAGTCTGGGAGGATGGAACCTTATTTGAGAATATGTTTGCCTTATTGAAGCCTTTAGGCAAGCCTGTGCCACATTTTCTTCAATAATGATTGATGTAGGAGGGTCCTACCCACTATGAGCTATGCTGTTTCTTTGCAGGTGGCTCCGGGTTATATAAGAAAGCAGGCTGAGCAAGTCATGGGAGCCGCCCAGTAAGTAGCACTCTTCCATGCTCTCTGCTTCAGTTCCTGCTTGAGATCCTGCTCTGACTTCCTTCAATGGTGGCCTTTAATGGAGAAGGGGAAGACAAAATAAACCCTTTCTTTACCAAACTACTTTTAGTCAGCA
>NC_045030.1:124634962-124646582 GCF_008632895.1 Mastomys coucha
CACCTGCCTCTGCCTCCTAAGTGCTGGGATAAAAGACATGCGCCACCACTGCCTGGCCTAGTCAGCACCAGAAGCTTAACAATGACAGACTGTACATATAAGTTACAATTTTTATAAAGCTAAATCAGCAAACTAATGTGTTATCTGTGCATATATAAATATAGAATAAGTACTTTTTTAAGTAGTTGAATGGTAACATGAAATTTCAGAGAATCATTACTTCTGGAAAAGGTCAGGAGGAGGAAATAAGGAAGAAGTACCCAGGTAAAACCAATGGTTTTTACAACAATTAGCTTCAGGCTCTTGGGTGTTTAATTTTATTAATATATGCTTCAATTAATAAAATATATTAAATACAGTACTTTCTTTTTTATGAGTTAAATTTGTTATTTGACAATCTCACAGATATACATAACACATTGTAATAAATTAAAGCTCTACCCTTTCTTATCTCCTTCACATCCCTCTTGCCTTCCCCTCTTCTCTTCAACTCTCTTTTGTCCCTTCATTGTCTTTTTGTTTAGTGACACACTGAGTTTAACCAGGGCCTTTTGTGTAATTATCACATCACTTTGGAACTCTGTATAGCACTCTGGTGGTCTCAATGGTTATCCCTCCCCTAGAATCCACCAGTAGCTAATAGTTCAGCAGGAAGGATTAAGGGACCATAAGCTCCTTGCCTTTTCATGGCTGACTATTGAGAGGTGTGGTATTGTGTATCCCCACTGCACAAAACCACAGCTGTTGTGAGTTCTTTTGCTGTAATGGCTGTGTCATGCCCCAAAGAGGGCAGTATGCTGGCTTCCTCCCTATATCCTTTCTTGTACATTCTTTCCACCATAGCCCCTTGATATTTCCTGAGCCTTAGAAGTGGCAATACATTGTCTTCTTTTGGGTTGTAAATAATAGTTTTAGTTAGAAACTGAAACCACACCAGCTTCTACTACCAAGTACTTCCTCAATACTATACCTCACTCACCCTTTATCTTTTTCCTCTCCTTTGACCCCAGCTGGAATCAGAAATTGTGGTATTTGAGGACTCTCTGTTGGTTTTGAGTTTCAATATTCCTTGTACCTCATCCTGAGGCCAGTCCCAGGCAACTTTCTTCCTTGTTCCTTGACTTAACTGTTATCCTGTCTAGTATTACAGTTGCATAAAAAGTTTTTTTGGCTATATCCCTTCATATCCAGAAATATAAGGGTTGTCTTCCACTAAGACTCTTTGTAGTCTTAGGCAATTGCGCACTGCTATATCAGAATGTCACAGACTTGGGAATTTATATATAAAAAAATAGACCTATGTATTACAATTATAGGGACTTGGAAATCCAAGAGCTTGAGTTGAAAAACTGGCAAGAATCTTCACAAGGCATCAGATAATCATGAAAAGACATCACGTATACTAATATATGTGATGAAGCAACAGGAAGGTGTGATGGTTTGAATGATAATACCCCCCCATAGTCTCAGATATTTACAAACTTGGTCCTCAGTTAGTAGTGCAGTTGTGTGGATGCTTAAGAGGTGTGGTTTGATGAAGGAAGTAGACCACTGGACACAGGCTTTGAGAATCTTTAACCTTGTGCTACTTCTAGTTCTCTGTCTCTCTGCTTCTTGTCCGTGTTTGTGTAGGGGAAGCTCTCAGCTTTCTGCTCCATGCCTCCCTGCATTATCAACTCTATACCTCTAGAAACATAAAGCTAAATAAATTCTTTATTCTTTAAGTTACTTTTGTCTTGGCATTTTCTCACAGTGACAGAAAATTAGATAATACAGAAGATGTAAGAGAAAGCCTTACTTGCTTTTACAACAACCTACTCTCAAGGTAACTAGGTTACTCATGCAATAATGACATTAATCTATTAATCAAGGCATGACTCCTATGACTACTCACCTCTTAAAGATCTATCCTACTAAGGATGGCTAGATAGTCAGCACATCTCTGCTTGCTGTTCAAGCATGAGGACCTGTGTTTGATCTCATGAACCCACATAAAAAAGTCTAGATATTATGATATGCCACTGTAAAGAAGTAGAGACAGATGGACCTCTGGTGTTTGCTGGCCAGTCAATGTAGCTTATTCTGTGAGCCCTGGCTCAAAGAAAAAGATAGATGTTTCCTTATGTAATAACACTCAGTGTTGTCCTTTAGCTTCCATGCATATCCATTCAGGTGTGTACATGTGAACCCGAATACATCCGCAAACACATACATAGCTACACACACACACATACACACACACATACACACACACACACACCACCTCTTAATACCATCAGAAGAACACTAACATCAACATGAGGTTTAAAGGAGATGCTTAAAACTATCTCCCTTTCTAGCTATTGATAATCTGCCTTTTCACCTCGGTTCTCAAATATTTCCTCATGTACGATAAGGCTGCTCTTCTTCTTGACTGTACCTGCTTTCCACTGGCTATGCATTCAAACTTATCTTCCTTGGCTGAGAGACTCTCCCTAACACTATGTACTGTTGATACTTTTTGTTGGTTTTGCCTATCTGCTCTACCAAGTGGAATCTGAAAACTCACTTAGGCCAGAACAAATATAGAGACAGTGTAGAAAAAGGAAGTTTTTGAAATATCCCAGTATAGTGGAAATCTCATTAGCTTTCTTTTATTTCTCAAACTCCAAGATACACTCACAGAATTGAAGCTCAGTCATTGTTTGGACTTAGTGGGGTCCTTAGGAAAATACTGCATAGATATCACCATGTGGCAGTTCTCCCTCTCAGAGTCCTGTGTCCTTATTTCCTGACAGACTTGAGAAAAACATTTGCAAATGCATCATGATGTGCTAAGGTATAGACACTGGTGATCCTTGAAATTTTGACCAGATCATGGAAAAAAATATTAATTCTTCTTTCATAATTTATCTTTCCTTTTCAAACAGTATTAAAATGCCAATTTACTGCCTTTTGAACTACTTTTAGCCATATTCTTGGAAGTGTTGTGTGGGTTCAAATTCTTTTCCATTAAGAGGCATTGTTCTCATTTCCAATGATTTTTCTTCCTTATTAAGTATTTACTTCCGTCAGTCCTCAAAAAGCATTTTCAAGCACTTGAGTATTTACTAAGATCTGCCAAGGTCCCACCTTTTTCCTTTGTTTGCATCTTTTATTTAGTACTCTGATTTTCACCTTTGAAAACATCCTAATGGCAATGAACTTTGCTCTTCTTAGAAGTCACATACCCTTAAACTTCGAAGCAACATTTTCTTCCTGGACAAGCTGCATTAAACCAAAGTAAAGCTTTCAAGGATGCTTGTCATTTAGTTTCCTTAAGCTGGTCCTTTGTGGTAGGATTTCTTTTCAATCTCTAAGGTCCAACTTGTATTCAAGGGAAGCAGATAAGATATATCTCTCTGCTTTTTATTTCTTCATCCTTAACAAGGAAAACCCAGGTGCTATGAGAATCAAGGATATGTATAACACTAGGGATGGAATGAAATTCAAAGGTCATCTATTTCAACTGCATTTAACATATTTCATTATTCAGACAATTAAGAATTCAGTAACGGGAACATTGTAAAGGAGAATAAATGTATCCTTCTTTGTGAGTAAGGAATGCAGAAGATGTATCCCTGCCACCCTGAAAACCATGTCTATCTATAGCAACCAGAAGAATACGAACATAATTAACCTCAGAACTTAGTGGGAAAATTTAATATACTTGTTCACAATTTAAAAATCCTCTAATTTTCTTTTCACATAGAATAATAACCATAGTGTGCAGCCATTTGTGAGAGTATATATAAAAAAAAAGTAGGTATGCCTACATTTTCATTAATGGTTTGGCATTTTCTAAACCAGCAATAAAATATTTGCTCTAATCTCTCCTTTCTGTACTTCACACTACATTTTCAGCATCTTAGCATTTAAGTCATCATCATCATGTTTTTTTTTTTTAAAACAACTCTTTGAAAGCAGTGAATTATTCTGGGACTGCTTAATTTGAGGCTTTTTACCCCTGCCATCATGCTACCAGAATATGGCAAATGTAATTAATCTGTCAAAACACTGAAGTTGTGAATTTATTGTGGATAATTATTCATTTGAAAAAAAGAGAGAAAAGAATTAGCATTTAATATATGCCATAAACCAAATTAATGACATTTTCCAAGTCTAATAGAGAAACAATAGCTACATGTAACCCATGTGTAAACAAAGCTGGGTTTAAGTCCAAAAAGTACTAACACAGATGATACTTTGGTCGTCTATCCTTTTTCTTCAAAATGTGGCTTCAGGCAGAGCTGTGGCCCCACAGGAAAGCACATGTCCAGTCAGCATTGCCAATCTTCCCAGGCTACTTCAGTCCATGGCTATGCCTCTAATATGTTAGCTAATGAGTCAGAACCACCACTGGATGCCAAATTGATTAGCTATTGGGTAGGTGGAAGGGAAAGAAGAGACCTCTTAATTAGTTAAGTTATTTGATTTTAGCCTCTGGACAGAGGCTAAATCTGTACTAGATTACTCCATTCAGTACATTACATTACCATCTGATTCTGCTTTACCAAGGAAAGCGAGCATTGATTTAGCTTTAAAAGATTTAGCTTTAAAAGATTATGTTTTTTAATGGGTGCGTGCATGCATGCAGGCCTATGTACATGCATAGATGCCTGTGTGTGTGTGTGTGTGTGTGTGTGTGTGTGTGTGTGTGTGTGTGTGTGTGTGCAGATACCCACAGAAGCCAGAAAAGGCCATTGGATCTCCTGCAGTTGGATATATGTGTGGTCGAGAGCCCCTTGACGTGGGTATTGGGAACCAAACTTGCATCATCTGAAAGAGCAGCTAGTGTGCTCAATCATGACCACATTTGGGCAGCCCCATAGTTTATTATTTTTTAAATGTTCATGGTATATGACAAGTGAATCTGTACAACAATACCACAGCAGAATTGCCCAGAATCTGTGTAAAATATGGCTGGTGAGCACTAAGATGGAGGTTTGTGTTTTTTGGTTTCTTGCAATTTGTATTCTGATTTGCTCATGTCCCCCAAAAGTCAGAAGAATCCAAATAATAACACATTCAGAGAGACATCTGATCTGCTAACACGCTGACTATCCCTTGGTCTGTCTGTTTTTTAAGTGAATGCTCAAAAATAAACAAACAAAACAAAACAAAACAAAAAAAAAAACACAAAAACCAAGGAACAAGAAACAAAGCCCTCTGGACCCAATACTTATTCTACCAGATAGAATCTTCAGGATTGCTCACTAATTTAATGATTTATCTGCTCATCCCTTAATTTATGTGTCCATCATTTGTTCTATGTTTTCTACAGCCTTTTGTTCACTTATCAATTATGTATTCAATGGTCTTTCTGTAGCCTATATTATAGTAGGCATGTGAGGATACAAATGAAGAGGAACATTCACATCTCTTCCTCAGTGATTGTTTGAAATAAATATCAAAGTGATTAATGCAGAATTTGAAGTAGAAAACCCTCCACTGTCAATGGTCACAGTGTTTTATGGCTCTAAGTTAGTAGTGTGAAACTGAAGGGTGAGCTCTAAAAATAGCCTTGTCTCTGATTAGCATATACTTGGGACCAACTGTAAACCAAAAGGCATACTTCAGATGAGATGTTTAAATAGAACACAAGTCAAAGGGTTAAAATACTCATAACATTCTCTAAACTTCACCATTACATTACATCTGGTAAATATTGGTCTAGGAATACTGGTTCCAAAAGTACAATCAACAATGACCATTCAAGATCAAATAGAATCAAACCTACACATTTTCGGTCATTTGAATCAATAAGAATCATTTTGTTTATTTTTAAGGATTTTATTTTTTCTCTTTTTTTGTATGTGTGTCTGGGAGGGCAGTACATGTATATGCACACATGTATATGACTATGCACTCAAGGACTTTAGAAAACAGTCCCCATGTCCTTTGGAGCTACAGTTACAGGCAATTGTGAGCTGCATGACACAGGTGCTTGCAACTGACTCAGGTCCTATGCAAGAAAAGCAGGCACTTTTAACCACTGAACCCTCTCTCTAGCTCACAAGATGATCTGAGCTTACTTTGAATCTAACTGGCACATTTTCTGTAATTTGAATCGATCAGCATTATTTTAAAACATGTTTCACATTATCTGCAGGTAGAAATTGCCGCTGTGTAGGCACGGAAATGGGAAACACTTCTGAAACTAATATTCCAGTTCTGAAGGATGAAATTGGGAAAAGGGCAAATGATGTGTGGATGGGGGGGAGACTGTGAAGTGAGAAAAAACTGAAAGGACAAATGCAAATTCCTCTCTAAATTTGAAAAGAAGAATGGAAGAAAAGGGGTAATTTGGTAGCAGGTAAATTGCTGAGTCAAAAATGCAAAAACCCTTTATGGCCTGAAATCATGTAGACTAATCTATTTTATCAGCAGGGAGGGGAAATTGTAACTCAAGTGCATGTTAGGAAAAGAAATGCTTATTCTTGGCCATAAGGAAAGTACCATTGGTTTGTTAAAGTTTAGCATATATATATATATATATGAGTGTGTGTGCATATATATATTCCTGTTTGCTGTGCTATTTTTCTTCTGCTTTAGTGCCTAAACATTTAAGATTTTCTTTAATTTTTTACACTAGGCAATGTGTTCATACTGAGTTGAGTAACAAAGGCAGGGAATGATTACTCTAAAAATTTAGAGAAGAAAGTTTGACTCCATTTGCTTCGGTATTCTTTTAGTGACTTTTCTGTTGCTGTGATGAAACACAATGATGAAAGGCAACTTAAGGATGAGAGAGAGTCTTCTTGGGCTTACTTTTCAGAGGGAGTCATTGTGGGGGCAGCATGGCAGCAATGTAGCAGCAGGTGGCTGGAGCAGGAAGCCAAGAGGTCACATCTTCAACTGCAAACTTGAAGCAAATAGGGAAAACTGGTAGTGGGTCAAGGCTGTGAACTCTCAAAGCCCACCTGCAGTGACCATTTCCTTCAGCCAGGCTGCAGCACCTCCCCCAAGAATGCTACCAACTGCAATTCAAATGTTTGAGTATCTGAGCATAGGGGGTGACACTTCTCATTCAAACCACCACATATATGTATTAAAACACAGCTTACTGAAAGCACATCTAAAAGAATATATTAGGTATCTATTGACATGCCTTAATAAGAATATATTGTTCCACTTGCAGGTATAATTTTATTTTATGTGTACAGATATATTCAGTGCAGGTGTCAAATTTCCTGCTCTATAATTATTGTTACCTACAGCTTACAGAAAACTCAAAATTGATATGCATTTGGTGATTACAGCTCACACAAAAGAAATGCAATGCATCACAAAGAAAACACATACACTGCAGCTAAGTAATTTATACGTCATGCTCAGTGACTTGTCAGTTGAAATGTGAGTTTTTAAAAAATTTGTCCATGGTAATTAGAGGCAGGTTGTGGACACTGACATAGGATATTCAAATACTTCTTAATAATTTAGAGTTATTTTTAAATCAGGCCATGTCTTGCCCTGCAAAATGGTAATATTCTTGTTTATCATTCTGCCCGAGTAACACTCCAGTACAGGGAGTCAGTTTTTTTGTTCCAAATGCTGCAGCTCAGTAAAGCCTATTTCTCTCTGCATTTAAAGACACAGTTTGTTGAATAGGTAGACAAGGATTAGGTGGTTTTCTAATTTCAAGTGTTTCGTTTATATGGTCTGGATTCTCTGCTGCTGCTGCTGCTTTTTTTTAACCCCATACAGCAAACAATGGAAGGGAGCTCAAGGTAGAAATTAGCCATGTAGTTTATGTTTTTATGCTTGCAGTCAAAAGCATGCTCTCATTCAGAGCTAGTGTGGCAGAAATTTAACCAACATATTTTCATATTTTAATACCAGCAAAACAGAAGTGAGATAATTATATTAGGGCTTAATACTGAGGATTTGTCTAATTAATAGCAAAAGAAACACACACATATATATGTCTATCCATGTATATGCATGAATATTGAAAGGAATGGTTTGTTATTATTATACATGAATGTTTGTTAATTATATAAATAAAAATAATCTTACCTGATTCTTCATATCTTACTTTATTCAAACCATACAACAGAAAATTTCTAGTTGTGATAATTTTCTTCTTCCTATTTTGACTCCTTTGATCTTAGGCACTAGTCTGATGTTATGCCTTCCTGTTCATGCATATGCTAGCCATTTGCAAATACCTGGACCAAAGCTAGCCCTGCAAGTTTCTTTTTTGAATGTTTCACAGGTAATGTTGGCATTTACAAAATTACTAATATAATTTTGCTACTCACTGGTCTTGTGGAGATAACATGAGATGAGAAATTTGAAAAAGCAATCATTGCATAACTAGGGAGGATTGCTTATTATCATCTCCCTAACTTTCTGGCATTATTAGTGATAATGCAATTCACAGTAGATGAGAGTGTTTCCAAAAATGGTTGTTTTATATTATTATTACAAATAAATATTCCTAATTCTATTTCCTCAGTTATAACCTGCAGAATGCTTTGCCCTTAGATATTTAAAAATATTGTCTTGCAATCGTTTGAGGTCAAAGAAACATATACTCATTGCATTTGAAATTTCCTAGTTCAAACAATTTTAAATAGATAAAACTTTTTAGTTATTATCAATAATATGAAGCTGTCATCTGTCGTAAGTAGCAGAGCCAGGACCAGCAAGATAATTCAGTTGGTAAAGTATTTGTCATGCGTGCCTGGCAACCAGAGTTCAATCCCTGGGATTCACATAAAGGCAGAAGAGAAAAGCAACTTCAAAATGTTGTCAAGTGCACCATTGCTTGTGAGTGCACATATAAGTAAAATTTTAAAAATAAAATAAATAAATAAATATCATATCTATATTTTGGGTTGTTCTGGTACATTGGATGTTGTTAATTCATAGGATAGAGGAACTAAAACATATTGTACCTAATGTTTTATATACTTTTTTATTTTGTATATTACATGAGGTAAATTAAATTGACTTAAAGTTCTTAGTTTCTGTCTTCTGAATACATACATGTAAAAATGTATATATATATATGTAATTTTTATATGAAACACTTGAAATTTCTTTAAAAAGTATTTTTGTTTGTCTAGTAAATCCTACTTCAATTATTTTTCATATGGCATTTTAGTTTCATAACTGTCAACTCATATCTGAAACCTTTATCTTCTATGTCCAAAGTTTGTTTGATTCTATGTCTAAAATATCTCAAAAATTGTGGCATTTGTTTCCATCTTTATCTCTACCCCCATAGTTCAAATCATCTTATGTCAGATAGCAATATTGGGAACCAAGCCTCAAGGCTTTTGGTGCCTTTTCTTGGATTGCATTGGAAGGTTATGAGGCCAAGGAAACATACTTATGCATGTGACAGACATTGTTGGGATTCATGGCCAGCCAAGACAACAAAGCACTCTCTGATTTATCCTTCACAGTTTCTTGATTACTATCTCTTACTTTTCTTTGCTTTCTTAATAATGTACATTTCAACAGGTGAACACTTGTTTCAGTACTTTTGGATGTTGTCATTATAATATACACCATGATTATGGAGATGCCCAAATCAAGTCAAAATGTTGTCAATCATGGTATGGTATATCTTTAATTAAGAGATGTATCCAGATGTCAGAAGTTATTAAATAGAACAGAAGTATTTCTAAAATTCAAAACACTACAGGATTTGCTTACATATAATTAAATATATTCACGTATCTATCTATACAGACAGATAACTAGTCTACTTTATCCAGTAAATATCTAGGATTTAGAGGGATGAAAATATGTCTGTTAGTTTCATTATTCTGTACTCAGAAAAATAGTATGACACCATCTTTAAATTCAGGGAGAGGTATGAATTTCTTAAAGTCTAAGAATGACACAGATAGCCTTTAAAAATGCTTCTCATGTATTGATGCCACTGAGCGATATGGGAGATAATTTGGTGTATATCATGGTAAGGAAAGTGGAAATTTGTGTATGATACCATTATGATTCACAAAAGGAGACCTTAGGATCCTCAATAATTATAGCACTATCAAGTTGGTTCTGTTACAGTGTAATTCTTGATGTATAAGAAGGATTTAAATGGGGCTATAACAAAATATTCTACTTGTCAATGAATCTGACCATACCTCACTGGAAAAATATCATTTAACCCTAGTCATGTGATCACTTCAGAGAGCATTATAATATTAAAATGTACTATTTTACATTTATTTTATTATTTTCTTTATTTACATGTTATATGAGTTCTCATTTCCCAGTTTCCCCTCCAAACAAAACAAAACAAAACAAAACAAAACAAAACAAAAAAACATCAAGAACAAACCCCTGTTGCCTCCCCACTCCCTGCTTGCCACCCTACCCTCTCCTACTTATTAGCCCTGGCATTCCCCTACACTGGGGCACAGAACTTTCACAGGGCCAAGGGCCTCTCCTCCCATTGATGATGGACTTTGCAATTCTCTACTATACTCATGCTGCCAGAACAATCAGTCCCACCATGTATAGTCCTTGGTTGGTGGCTTAGTCCCTGGGGGCTCTGAGGGTACTAGTTAGTTCATATTGTTGTTCATCCTAAGGGGCTGCAAAACCTTCAGCTCCTTCGGTCCTTTCTCTAACTCCTTCATTGGGTACCCTGTACTCAGTTCAATAGATGTCTGTGAGCCTCTACATCTGTATTAGTCAGGTACTGTTAGAGCCTCTCAGGAGACAGCTATATCAGGCTGGCTTGTTCTTCCTTCAGTCTCTGCTCCATAGTTAGTCTCCGCAACTCTTACCGTGGGTATTTTGTTCCCCCTTTTAAGAAGGAATGAAATGTCCACATTTTGGTCTTCCTTTTTCTGTAGTTTCTTGTGGTTTGTGGGTTGTTCTTCATGTATTCCAAACTTCTGGGCTAATAACCACTTATCAGAGAGTGCATACTATGTGTGTTCTTTTGTGATTGGGTTACCTCACTCAGGATGATATTCTCTAGATCCATCCATTTCCCTAAGAATTTTATAAATTCATTGTTTTTAATAGCTGAGTAGTACTCCATTGTGTAGATGTACCACAATTTCTGTATCCACTCCTCTGTTGAGGGACATCTGGGTTGTTTTCAGCCTCTGGCTATTATAAATAAGGTTGCTATAAAGATGGTAGAGCATGTGTCCTTCTTACATGTTGGAGCATCTTCTGGGTATATGCCCAGGAGTGGTATAGCTGGGTCCTCTGGTAGAACTATGTCCACTTTCCGGAGGAACTGCCAAACTGATTTCCAGAGTGGTTGTACCAGTTTGCAATCCACCAGCAATGAAGGAGTGTTCCTCTTTCTCCACAACCTCTCCAGCAACTGCTGTCACCTGAATTTTTTTTTTATTGCTTAGACCACAAGCTCTGTTTAATGTAGATGAAGTAATTCTCACTAGAAACCTATAATCTCAATTTCTCTAAAATTTTCTTAGCTCCAGAAAAAAAGATCTTTTGGAGAGGGGAAGAAAGTTCTCCTCTAGGATGGTAAAGCAGAGAAGGCTTGCTGTCTTGTTTCAAGTCACAGCTAGACATCTCTGATCAGACACCAGAGGTTTTGGTATTTTTCTGTTTATCTGTGGGGTTTGTCCTGCTGCAGTTCTTTTTTTTT
>NC_045030.1:124646593-124649312 GCF_008632895.1 Mastomys coucha
GTTTCTTTTTGGAGGCACTTAAAGCTATGAGTTTTCCTCTTAGGACTGATTTCATTGTGTCCCATAAGGTTGGATATGTTGTGGCTTCATTTTTATTAAACTCTAGAATGTTTTTAATTTCTTTCTTTATTTCTTCCTTGACCAAGTTATCATTGAGTAGAGTGTTGTTAAGCTTCCACATGTATGTGGACATTATATTGTTTATGTTGTTATTGAGGAGCATCCTTAGTCCATGGTGATCTGATAGGATGCAAGGAATTATTTCAATCTTATTGTATCTATTGAGGCCAGATTTGTGACCAATTATATGGTCAATTTTGGAGAAGGTACATGAGGTGCTGAGAAGAAGGTATATCCTTTTGTTTTAGGATAAAAAGTTCTATAGATATCTATTAAATCCATCTGTTTCATAACTTCTGTTAGTTTCAATATATCCTTGTTTAGTTTCTGTTTCCATGATCTGTTCATTGCAGAGAGTGATGTGTTGAAATCTCCCACTATTATTGTGTGGTGCAATGTGTACTTTGAGCTTTAGTAAAGTTTTTTTTATGAATGTAGATGCCCTTTGATATGGAACAGAGAGTTTCAGAATTGAAAGTTCATCTTGGTAGATCATAACTTTGATGAGTATGAAGTGTCCCTCCTTATCTTTTTTGATCACTTTAGGGTGAAGTTCGATTTTATTTGATTAAAATGTACTATTAGTATATACTCAGCACATTCACGATGTCTACCTCTAAAAATATATATTTTTTCTTTTACTACAATCATACTTTTATAAATTTCTTCTCAACTTTATATTAAAATTTTGATTAATAACTATGTTTCCAGTACAAAGAACTATAAAATATATCTTATTTATAAAATCTTACTTCTATATTAAGTAATCTTTATTCTGCTTGGTGCATTCAATGCTAAATTTTGCTTTTAACTGTTTTAATAATATTACTTTTGCTTATTTTGGCAGTTTCCTAATATCATCTTGCCTATTATTTGATTTTTTTCATCTTTCCATTATAACTTTAATTTAAAAATGTTTCTTGCAACAGACGTATTAGGCTCTTAAACAAACACACAAACAAAACATTGTAATCTACTCTGTAGTCTTTAAATATTACAAGCCACTCCATTCCTTATATGATGACAGACATACTTGATTTATTTAAAATTACTTTTGTTTTAAAATAACATTTTATGCTTCACGGTTTTCATGGAATTCAATTTTGCCATTTAAGTGTATACATATACGTATATTTGTATATGTGTATATATATATATATACACACACACATATAATACATACAAATATGTATGTATTTGAGGGTTTTCAATAATTTCCTTTACTTAAAACCTTCAGTCAGATATAAGATAGTAAGAATAGAGCCATGAGTTATGCGATCTGAAGAGCTAGCCTTTGAGATTTTCAGTATTTAAAGCTCATAAAGATAACAAGAAACCAGTCAAGAAATCCCACAAGATCAAGTAAACTATGTCATTAAGTTAAAGTGATTAATTATGATAAATGCTTTTAGTAGACCAAAGGAGTTTAATACTAAAAATTTGGTTTAATAGTATGGAGACAGTTGTTAACTTTGACAAATTTTGATGGCATTGTGCAGCAAAATTTTAATCACAGTCATTCAACTGAATGTGGTACTTTTAGGTTTAGTTGCCTAGGAATGGTGTGCTAGTTGTGTTAGTTTCTCATAAAATGCATGACAAAGCAGCAATTGGAGGAAGTAAGAGGTTATTGTGGCTCACAGTTCTGGAGTACGGTCCATTCTGGCAGAGAATTCATGATTCAACACCTGAGGCAGCTGTTCAAAGCCCATCTGCAGCCTGGAAGCAGAGAGCAGTAATTATTCCTGTTCATCTCCTTTATCTCCCTTTAATTCAGTTCCATAGAATTGCACCACCACATGTCTTGCCTCTTTAGTCTAATCTAGATGGTCTTTCTCAGACAGACCCAAAGAGTAGCCTAATCTAGAGTATTCCCCACCTCACAGGTATGCCAAGAGAATTTTCTCCTATAGGATCCTAGGTCCTATCAAGTTGGCAATCAATGTCAGCACAGGAAGTTTAAACAAATGAAAGACATTTATGTGTTTTCTCAGGATTTTTTTCTCCTTAGATTGCTGTTCTAGTAGCAGTAAGCAACGCTACCCAGAAATCAAATGGGACGATTCCAGAAGTAATGCATGATGACAGGATTAAAGGTATGAATTTTCCACATACTTTTGGATTAATAGGAAAAGGCAAGTCTGTAAAACTTTTAAGAAATCCTAGCCACAAGTCAAATCCGAAGGAGACTTGTAATTGAGCGAACAATGGCAACATGGCGGCGGGGAACACTAGCACATTTGCAAAGCTTTATTGTTGTCCTTTTTCTTGTGCTGGACCTTAGGGTTGGAAACAGTACTCTCATTTGGATGAATTCAATGTAATGGGTTTAATTGGACCCCAATCTAGCAGGGGCCAAGTTGCAACATTGAATCACCAAAGACAAGGTGATCATAGTTATTATACTTAGGCAGCATAGACAAAACAATGTTCATAATGGCTTCACCTGTAAGGGTCAGCACAGGCAACGGGTATTTTGTGGTAGTTTGACTCATATGGACCTTAGTACTGGCTAATCAATCATGGTGTTTCCAGACATGAAATAGATAAGAAGCCTATTGCATCTCTCTCTCTCTTTCTCTCTCTCTCTCTCTCTCTC
>NC_045030.1:124649322-124654701 GCF_008632895.1 Mastomys coucha
TCTGTGCCATGAAACAATTTCCAGACTTGAGCCAGTTGTCAGACCCAGAACTCCTCATATGAAGGGATGGTCAAATCCCCCTAAGGAAGTATCTTGCTAAAATATCTAAGAGTTTTACTGTTAGCTCTTCTCCAGTCTGCCCAGAGGGACCTACCTATGGCCTTTTTCAAAGGTAACTGTACCCATGGGAAAGGAAACAAGCAGACTTTCTAGGATATACTGGATACTGGCTCTGAACTGATGCTGATTCTACGAGACCAGAAGTAACCTTGTGGCCCTCTGGTTAAAATAGGGACTTACAGAGGTCAGGTGATTAATAGAATTTTTGCTGAAGTCTGGCTGATTTTTTTTCCTCTTAATCCCTTAGGCATGTTTTTCTGGTAGTGTACTGGATAGAAACATATCAGCAAAGTAATTTCCCACAAAGCAGGATGTCCTGAATATTCTTGTCTGGTTGCTCCAACCTCTTTGGAGGTAGATGAGGAAGTGGGGAGAGTTGAAAGTTTGAAACAATCATAAGATTGATGAAATCATTCCAGAGAGATATGAACTAACTTGACAAGAAAATGTGATGGAACTCTTGGGAAGCAGTGAGAACCTACTCAAGGTTGCTGCTCATAGTCTTAAGTGAAATCTGTTGCCATAGCCTTGACTACATTTTTGTCTGCATTCAATTTTACAAGTGCAAGCAGAAAGTTGACTGTAAGAATTATATAGGATTGGCATTTTCCCCAGAGGTTGTTTCACAGAGAGGGACAAAGCATTTGAATATATGAAAGAAAGAAGGAAAGAGAGAGAGAGAGAGAGAGAGAGAGAGAGAGAGAGAGAGAGAGAGAGAGAGAGAGAGAGAAAGAGAGAGAGGAAAGAAGAAAGAAAGAAAGAAGAAGAGAAAGAAAGAAAGAGAAAGAAAGAAAGAGAGAGAGAGAAAGGCTGTCAGGAGTGAATGACATCGCTTAACCAGTATTTGCTGAATAAGTGGAAACTCTTTAGACAGTTTATCCTAGATGGGTCTTTTTTTAGTCATTTCTGGCTAGAATTTGGTGATCTCTTTCTTCCTGTGAGATTAGCTATTTCCTCAGGTCTGGGTAATTTTCCTCTACTATCTGTGTATTGCTTCTCTTCCTTCTGTTCTTGCTATATTTTTGAAACACATTATTTGCATATAATTCTCCTGGGCATGTCCTCTAAGGCTCTTACCCCCACCTCTACCTCCGTGATTTATATCACTTCATTATTTCATTCTTTTATTTAGTAGGTATTTGTTCTTTTTTACTTTGTACTTTTCTCACTTTAGGTCTCAATACATACCATCTTCTACTTAAATATAATATCAAGTAGTTCACAAGTGAAATTCCCCATTTTTTTCTTCGGATAGTTAGGTATTTGATGGTTTGTATATGCTTGACCCAGGTAGTGCCACTATTAGGAGGTGTGACCCTGTTTATCCTAGGTGCCTAGAAGTTAGTATTCTGATAGCAGCCTTCAGATGAAGATGTAGAACTCTCAGTTCTGCATGCACCATGTTTGCCTTTTTCTGCCTTGATGATAATGGACTGAACCACTGAATCTGTAAGCCAGCCTCATGGTATCTGTTCATAGCAGTAAAACCCTAACTAAGACAGTATTTTCCTCCTGTTTTAAATTAATGTTCCATTTTTTTCTTTAGTTGCTAGATCCTATGCTTGATTGTCATTAGAGACAATATTTCACAGTCTCAACAGTGTTTCAGTATTCAACACTGGCCTCAAGCTTGGTATTTGCCTTCTTCAGCCTCCTGAATTCTGGGATTTCACATTCTCTACCTTACCTGAGTTCATTAAGTGTTTTTGATTTACTGTTTTCTTTCGTCATTTACTAGCAGTTCATTAGAGAGAAGGCATTTAACATGTATATGTGACAAAAGTGCAGATGGATGTAAGTGTAACACAGGAAAGATTTTATTGTTATATATTCCTGGCCTCAAGAGTTTGGAAGAGCCACCTACTAAGTTTCTTCCTGGCCTCTTGTAAACTAGAGGAAACTTGTATATTTACACCAGGGGGAAACTTGTCCTTTTGTTCTGTGGAGTAACTAGAAAGCCCAGAGATCTCCTTAGGCCAAATATAGAGTTCTGATGTTGCTTGATCTTCTTATTTCTAATATTATTTTGTTACCATATCTCTAAAGAATTATTTTACCCTCACAACCATTTTGCTGAGCTATAGAAAAAGTTTATTGGAGTGTCTTATTCTGCTTAGGAATAAGACATTATGTCTACTGAGTATCTAGGTATTACCTTCTAAATTAATTCTTATATCTCACATGAAGTCTAACCACTTTGTGAAAATACATATAAATGTGACAGGTACGTTGAGGTGCACAATTTTGCTTTGTCAAAATTCTCCACACAGTATTGCTGTGTGGGGGAAATGGAGTGGGTTAAATGCTTCCTGCACAAATGTGGGGACCTAAGATTCAATCCTCTACATCTACATAAAAGCTGGTCACAATGGTACGTGTGTGTATCACCAGTATTGGGAATGTGGAGGCAAGCAGATCCAGAGGGCCGACTGGTCAGCCAGGCAGCCTCCTCAAAGAAGTAAGTTCCAGGTTCAATGAGGGAATATGGTTCAAAAGCAATGATGAAGACTGATGGCTTTGGCAGCATGTGTATAGTAGAGGATGGCCAAGTTGGTCATCAATGGGAGGAGGGCCCTTGGCCCTGTGAAGGTTCTATGCCCCAGTGCAGGGGAATGTCAGGGCCAGTAAGCAGGAGAGGGTGGGGTGGCGAGCAGGGGTAGGGGGAGGGAACAGGGGTTTGTTCTTGTTGTTTTTTGGGTGTTTTTTTTTCTTTTTGGAGGGGAAACTGGGAAATGAGAAATCATATGACAAGTAAATAAAGAAATATCTAATAAAATAAAAGAGTGATAGATGTAGAGACCCAATACAGACCTCTGATTTTAATGTGTGTACACATGGGTGGGCACACATGCAAATATACATGCATGTACACGTGTGTGCATGTGTATACACACAGACACACACAGAGGAGAGAGAGAGTTTTGCTTTAATGAAGTTACTGTCTCTTTGCTAAAAGTAATTTACTTTGAGAAATTTTAATTTATGTATGAATTTTCAGGAACATATCATTTGTTGAACATCAGGCATTTCAGAATAATTTTGCACCTGTTAATGCATTTTCAAATTACTCTTAAGCCAGAGAATTAAAACATGTTGTATCTCTACACCATTAACTGTTAAGAGTAAAATCTCTATCAATTGCTATTAATCCTATTTATCAATACCTAGGACTAGGTTTTATTCACTTAATGTTTCAATAAAGACTGTGGTTAAATCTACCTTGTATGAGTTATCTGGACAACAGGATATCAAACATAATGCATATTATGTCTTGTAGCACTGAAGTATAATGGTCACAAAAGTTCTACCTTCTTTCAAGACATCTACTGTGATTAAAAGTTTAATGTTGGAGGTAAGAAAAAGCTTAAAGATGAAGTTGGAGACTTCTGGATATATAATGGATTTCTCACGGTTCTTACCTATTTCTTTTCTTTTGTCTATTTGTTTCTTCAATGTTTATTTTCCCCATATATTTTCTTCTAGTTTTTGCCTGAAATTTTTCTGAAATGTAAGTAGCATGTGCATTTTCATCATCAAATGAAAATAAAGATCAAATTTTACAAAAACTGTGTATTGTTCAAACTTCAAGATTATTTGCATTCATTAAGTCCCTACAAGGAATATATACATCTTTTTTATTCCACTGAGCTCTCTATTATTTAACAGTTAAAAAAATGTCAAATATACCCAAACCTCTTTAATTTGGGATGATAGCTGTTTTAATTTTATGTAAGAAATGATCACATTTAATAAGGTGGAGAAAAATATGTGGAGTTTTATAGCTACTGAATGGGAAATTTTCAGTCCCTGAGTAAAGTCATAGGCAGAATCTAAATATTTTACATGTACTGTGTTTTGGGAAAGAGATTAATCTATATTAAGAGAGAAATGTTATCATATGCTAAGATATAAGAGAACTTCGAGCATACTATGCTAATTGAAATAAGATGGTCATAGATGAACAGACGCTGCTGGATTCTACTTTAGATGAGCAATCTGAAGTAGTCATACTCATAGAAAGACGTAGAAAAATGGGCATTATCAGGGGCAATAAGGTGCAAGAAAGCTGGAGATTTCAGTGAGTATAGAGGTTCGGTCATGCAAAATTCAGTTTTGAGCATCTGCTGAACAGCATTTTACCTATAGTTAACCATAATTTACTGAACACACAAACATTTCTCGTGAGAGTAGATCGCATATTTCTTTTAAACCAGAATTATAAAAGCTGAAATTAACTTTAACCCCCTTCTCCTTTCATGACCTCTCATCTAAAAACCTAAATTTGGCATCAACTACATGTATTAAGGCAATTTGATAGTACAAGAATTATACTTGCTATGTTTAATTATAGCAATAGAAATAAAATTTGAAAGTAGCTGCTGAGTTTCCACATAATATTTTGAGATCAAAAGTTTACTGACACCAGTGTTTGTAATTCCATGGCCTCTTACTATTTCCAAGAGTAAGAAGCAAACCCCAAGCAGCCAATTTGTTTCTAATGGTATTTGCCTCATTACAGTCGGGTTTGGGGATGGTTTATTTTCCATATTCTTCCCAAGCATGTTTCATTGAGATTGGAATGGCTTTAAAAATGTGAAACAGCTGTTAGGTATCCCATTGTCCTTCATGATAAAAGATAATATTGCTGACATGGTTTCTTCCTGCACTGTGTATTACTGGGAAGAATATTATTATACAAAGTCTTTCTCTCCTCTCTTATTGATGTCTCCCTTTGTCCTTTGCTTAATGCATATAGTTGCATTAAGGACTTCACTGATCACAGTTAAAGTTATACTAAGGGCACTTGACCTTCTAGATGCAGTCTGAGGCTCCCAGCCTCTCGTTTTTGTAGCCCTGCATTTTCTTACTCTTTTGCCTGGTACATTAGAAGTTGATAACCCCTAATGCAGTACCTCATAATGTGCTTTCTTGAGTCTCAGATATTGTATCAGGGTACAGGGAAATGATTGCATACTCCCGACAGAGAGTGACCCACCCTTCAGTAAATGGAGCTTGCTCTCTTTCTTTTCTTCTTTGTGTTGTTTGCTCAGTTTCATTTTTTTTCCTCTCTTAGAAAATACGGCAAGGTCACAGAACTGGACAATTCTCTGTCCTTTCTTACATGTTGCATTTTGGTCAGAATGCTTTTATATTATTCATTAGCTGAGTCTGCATTTATATTCCCCAGGAGAACAATCAGTTTGTGGAGATATGTGTGTGTCAAGTTGCCCAGATGAAAGGGAATGTCATTGGCCCAGA
>NC_045030.1:124655008-124656801 GCF_008632895.1 Mastomys coucha
TAATTTAACAACTAAGGCATATAAGTTCATGGAAATCTTTGAAATAAGACTTTTTTCTTTTTTCTAAAAGCAAAATATACATCTTTTGTCTTCCACTGAATACCAAATATTACTAAAAGATATATGGCCTTACCTCCAAAAAGCAAGCAAAAATCTACAAAACCTATGTATTCCTTACTCTGTAAGAAAGTACTACAAAGACCAGTTATGTATTATAATCCTAGAGTATGAACAAATACTATTAAAGTCAGAAAAATTCTATTTAAGAAGGACATAAAATGATGTTTAACAACTAGGTGAACATGGTGTAACAAACCATAAAGCAAATATGCACAAATGATTGTGTTGAAGTCCTAGAACAGAGGCTTAACCATACCTTTTGTATTTAGTCATCTTGTTAAAGAACTTGGGAGTTACAACCTGTGCCCTCAATGTGGCTATAAGTGAAGGATCAGTGAACCCACTGAAGTGGAATATTCCATAGATAGAAAAAAATATTGAGGTAACAAACTGACATGCCTCCTAGAACAAAGGACAGCAACTTGCTGGGAAACCAAGTGGATTGCATATGATAGTCAGAAGGATAGGTGCTGATGACCTGATGCATGCTATTCAGATTAACAAGGAACTAGATGCCTTTGCCATGAGAGTTGATCATTGGGGCAGATAATGGAGGTAGTGGTTTTCCTAGTAAATAGAAACCTGCCAAATGAGATTCTTGAGGAATGCTGAATTTGCAAGTTTACACAATAATGACCCTTCTATTGACCTTGTCAGAGTTCTTCTCATTAGGACATTGTCACTGCCATTTTAGGGGCTCTGCTTGGACCTAACAGTGGCCACCAGGAAAATAGGAACAAAGAGATTCAACAACCCTTTGCCCCACCTAGTCAATCTTCAAGGAACCAAAGTTTTAAATAGCAGATTAAGGACATACACATCTAAGCAAATCACAGTTAAGGTTGTCCTGCCCACCACTGAAGCCATCATTATCTGGGCTTCACTCCCATTATGTAAAGTGATCTGTAAGTAGTTTAAGGTATGTGGAATCTCTTTCTGGAAATAAGTTTACACTCTGGTTTCTTTTCCTTCTCCCAACATGAGATTACTGGGGAGCTTTCCATTTCTTTGGAGTTCATTGTTTCAGTAGTCTGTCATATCTAGAGACACAAATGTCGTTTTTTAGAATATCTTCATTTCTGCTCAGCTAGTTACAATCTCCTTTGTAATTTAAATATATTGGAATGCTTAGCATTCTGGAATGAGCTCAGGACTTCTTGACGATTACTTCAACTTATGAAAAAATCTAAGCCAAATTCCTTTATATTAATTGTTTACAGTAATTGAGCACTTTTGTGAACTGAACATATGTGTCACCTATAATGATAATTATAATTATTTTTAAAATATTTAATGTTCACAATGGCTTAATGAGATTTATTGTTATCATGACTTACAAAAGAAAGCTAATACTAAGTAGTGAAAAAAATGTGCCTGATACCAGGAAACTAGTGAAGGGCAATGGACAGCAGCACCTGAAAGCCTGATTACCTGCAAGGCACCATCTTTAGGTACATCATTGGATGCTTTTCCAGTTCCTTTTTAAAAAACTATTATTCTTTTTTTCTCAATTTTTTATTAGATATTTTCTTTATTTACATTTCAAATGTTCTCCACTTTCCTGGTTTCCACTCCAAAACCCCCTATTCCCCAACCCCTGGCTCACCAATTGTCTTAGTCAGGGTTTCTATTCCTGCACAAACATCATGACCAAGAAGCAAGTTGGGGAGGAA
>NC_045030.1:124657304-124658269 GCF_008632895.1 Mastomys coucha
CTCCTTGGGTCCTTTCTCTAGCTCCTTCATTGGGGACCCTGTGCTCAGTCCAATGGATGGCTTTGAGCATCCACTTCTGTATGTGTCCGGCACTGTCAGAGCCTCTCAGGAGACAGCTATATCAGGCTTCTGTCAGCAAGCAATTGTTAGCATCCACAATAATGTCTGGGTTTGGTGATTGAACATAAGATGGATCCCCAAGTGGGGCAGTCTCTAGTTGTCATTCCTTCAGTCTCTGCTCGACACTATCAGATGTAGGATTGGTAAAGATCTTTCCTCAATCTGTTGGTTGCCATTTTGTCCTATTGACAGTGTCCTTTGCCTTACTGAAGCTTTGTAATTTTATGAGGTACCATGTGTCAATTCTTGATCTTAGAGCATAAACTACCGGTGTTCTGTTCAGGAAATTTACTCCAATGCCCATGTGCTCGAGGCTCTTCCTTAATTTCTTTTCTATTAGTTTCAGTGTATCTGGTTTTTTTAAAAGATTTATTTATTTATATTTTATATGTATGAGTACACTGTAGCTGTACAGATGGCTGTGAGCCATTATGTGTGTGGCTGCTGGGAATTGAACTCAGGACGGCCCCACTTGCTCCGGTCTGCTCGCTGCAGTGTAATACACTGTAGCTGTCTTCAGATCCAGAAGAGGGCATCAGATCTCATTATGGGTGGTTGTGAGCCACCATGTGGTTGCTGGTTTCTGAATCCAGGGCCTTCAAAAGAGCAGTCAGTGCTCTTACCCGCTGAGCCATCTTGGAGCCCAGTGTATCTGGTTTTATGTGGAAGTCCTTGATCCATGTGGACTTGAGCTTTATACAAGGAGATAAGAACAGATCGATTTGCATTCTTCTACATGCTAACTACCAGTTGAACCAGCACCATTTATTGAAAATAATCTTCTGTATCCACTCCTCTGTTGAGGGACATCTGGGTTGTTTCCAGGTTCTGGCTATTATAAATAA
>NC_045030.1:124658280-124662943 GCF_008632895.1 Mastomys coucha
ATAAGTGTGTTTAGAAAGCAAAAAAGAAAAAAAAGAAAAAAGAAAAAAAAAAGAAAATAATCTTTTTTTCATAGGATGGTATTAGCTCATTTGTCAAAGATCAAGTGACCCTAGGCATATAGGTTCATTTCTGGGTTTTCAGTTCTATTCCATTGATCTACCTGCCTGTCACTGTACAAATACCATGAAGTTTTTATCATAATTGCTCTGTGGTACAGCTTGACATCAGGGATGGTGATTCCACCAGAAGTTGTTTCATGGTTGAGAATAGGTTTCGCTATCCTAAATTTTTTTGTTATTACAGATGAATTTGCAAGTAACTCTTTCTACCTCTGTGAAGAATTGAGTTGGAATTTTGATTGGGATTTCATTGAATCTGTAGATTGCTTTCAGCAAGATGGCCATTTTTACTATATTAACCTGCCAATCCATGAGCATGGGAGATCTTTCCATCTTTTAAAATCTTCTTCGATTTCTTTCTTTAGAGACTTGAAATTCTTGTCATACAGATCTTTCACTTGCTTACATCAAGTCACACCAAGGTATTTTATATTATTTTTGACTATTGTGAATAGTGTTGTTTCTCTAATTTCTTTCTCAGCATGTTTATCTTTTGTGTAGAGGAAGGCCACTGATTTGCTTGAGTTAATTTTATAACCAGCTACTTTGCTGAAGTAGTTTATCCAGTTTAGGAGTTCTCTGGTGGAATTTTTGGGGTCACTTTAGTGTATATCATATAATCTACAAATAATGATAATTTGACTTCTTTTCCAATTTGCAGCCATTTGATCTCCTTCTGTTGTCTAATTACTATGGCTAAGAGTTAAGTACTATATTGAGTAAGTAAGGAGAGAGTGGGCAGCCTTGTCTAGTCCCTGATTTTAGTGGAATTATTTCAAGTTTCTCTCCATGTAGTTTGATGTTGGCTACTCGTTTGCTGTATACTGCTTTTACTATGTTTAAGTATGGGTCTTGAATTCCTGATATTTCTAAGACTTTTATCATAAAGGGGTGTTGGATATTTTCAAATGATCTCTCAGCATTGAATGAGATGATCATAAGGTTGTTTTCTTTGAGTTTGATTGCATAGGGCATTATGTTGACGGATTTCCATATATTGAACAATTCCTGTATTCCTGGGATAAAGCCTACTTGATCATGATGGATGATCATTTTGATGTGTTCTTGGATTCGGTTTGCAAGAATTTTATTCAGTATTTTTGCATCGATATTCATAAGGGAATTTGGTCTGAAGTTTTCTTTCTTTTTTGGGTCTTTGTGTGGTTTAGGTATAAGAGTAATTGTGGCTTCATAGAATGAATTGGGTAGAGTACCTTCTGTTTCTATTTTGTGGAATAGTTTGAGTAGTATTGGTATTAGGTCTTCTTTGAAAGTCTGATAGAACTCTGCACTAAACCCATCTGGTTCTGGGCTTCTTTTGGTTGGAAGACTCTTAATGACTGCTTCTATTTCTTTAGAGGATTATGAGACTGTTTAGATCATTTATCTGACCGTGAATTAACTTTGGTACCCAGTATCTGTCTAGAAAATTGTCCATATCATCCAGGTTTTCCATCTTTGTTGAGTATAGGCTTTTGTAGTAGGATCTCATGATTTTTGGGATTTCCTTAGTTTCTGTTATCATTTCTCCCTTTTCATTTCTGATTTTGTCAATTAGGATATTATCTCTGTGCTCTCTAGTTAGTCTGGCTAATGGTTTATCTATTTTGTTGATTTTTCTCAAAGAACCAGCTCCTGGTTTGGCTGATTCTTTATATAGTTCTTTTTGTTTCCACTTGGTTATTTTCAGCCCTGAGTTTGATTATTTCATGTTGCCTACTCCTCTTGGGTGTATCTGCTTCTTTATGTTCTAGAGCTTTCAGATGTGCTTTCAAGCTGGTGGTGTGTGCTCTCTCCAGTTTCTTTTTGCAGCACTCAGAGCTATGAGTTTTCTTCTTAAGACTGCTTTCATTGTGTCCCATTAGATTGGGTATGTTGTGGCTTCATTTTCATTAAATTCTAAAAAGTCTTTAATTTCTTTCTTTCTTTCTTCCTTGACAAAGTTATCATTGAGTAGGGTATTGTTCAGATTCTACATGCATATGGGCTCTCTGCTGTTTTTGTAGCTATTGAAGACCAACTTTAATCCATGGTGATCTGATAGGACACATGGGATCATTTCAATCTTCTTGCATCTGCTGAGGCCTGTTTTGTGATGGACTATATGGTCAGTTTTGGAGAAGGTACCATGTGGTACTGAGAAGAAGGTATATCCTTCTGTTTTAGGATGAACTGTTCTATAAATATTTGTTGAATCCATTTGGTCCATAACTTCTGTAGGTTTCACTATGTCTCTGTTTATTTTCTGTTTCCATCATCTGTCCATTGCAGAGTGGGGTGTTGAAGTCTCCCACTATTATTATGTGCAGTGCAACGTGTGCTTTGAGTTTTAGCAAATTTTTTTTGAATGTGGGAGCCCTTGCATTTGGAGCATAGAGGTTTAGAATTGAGAGTTCATCTTCTTAGATTTTATCTTTGATGAGTATGAAGTGTCCCTCCTTATTTTTTTCTGATAAATTTAGGTTGAAAGTTGATTTTATTCAGTATTAGAATGCCTACTCCAGCTTGTTTCTTGGTACCATTTGCTTGGAAAATTGTTTCCCAGCCTTTTACTCTGAGGTAGTGTCTGTCTTTGTCACTGAGGTGGGTTTCCTGTATGCAGTAAAATGTTGGGTCCTGTTAATATATCCAGTCTGTTAGTCTATGTCTTTTTATTGGGGAAATGAGCCCATTGATATTAATAGATATTAAGGAAAAGTAATTGTTGCTTCCTGTTATTTTTGTTGTTAGTGTTGGAATTCTGTTCATGTGGCTATCTTCTTTTAATTTTGTTTGAAGATTACTTTGGTTTTTCTAGAATGTAGTTTCCCTCCTTGTGTTGGAGTTTTCCATTTATTATCCTTTGAAGGGCTGGATTTGTGGCAAGATACTGTGTAAATTTGGTTTTGTCATGGAATACCTTGGTTTCTCCATCTATGGTAATTGAGAGTTTTGCTGGGTATAGTAGCCTGGGCTGGCATTTGTGTTCTCTTAGTGTCTGGATAACATCTACCCAAGATCTTCTGATTTTCATTTTCTTTGGCAAGAAGTCTGGTGTAATTCTGATAGGTCTGGCTTTATATGTTACTTGACCTTTTGCCCTCACTGCTTTTAATATCCTTTCTTTGTTTTGTTCATTTGGTGTTTTGATTATTATTTGACAGGAGGAATTTCTTTTCTGGTCCAGTCTATTTGGAGTTCTGTAGGCTTCTTGTATGTTCATAATAGGCATCTCTTTCTTCAGGTTAGGGAAGTTTTCTTCTATAATTTTGTTGAAGTTATTTACTGGCCCATTACCTTGGGAGTCTTCACTCTCTTCTATACCTATTATCCTTAGGTTTGGTCTTCTCATTATTTCCTGAATTTCCTGAATATTTTGGGTTAGGAGCTTTTTGTACTTTGCATTTTCTTTGACTGTTGTGTCAATGTTTTCTATGGTGTCTTCTGCCCCTGAGATTCTCTCTTCTATCTCTTGTATTCTGTTGGTGATGCTTACATCAATGGCTCCTGACTTCTTTCCTAGGTTTTGTATGGCCAGGGTTGGCTCTCTTTCTGATTTCTTTATTGTTTCTATTTCCATTTTTAGATTCTGGATGGTTTTGCTCATTTCCTTCACCTGTTTGATTGTGTTTTCCTGTAATTCTTTAAGGGATTTTTGTCTTTTTTCTTTAAGGGCTTCTACCTGTTTACCTGTGTTCTCCTGTATTTCTTTAACAGAGTTCTTTATATCCTTCTTAAAGTCCTCAATTAGCATCATGAGATATGATTTTAAATCTGAATCTTTTTCTTCTGGTCTTGCTGGAGCTATCTAGGACTTGTGGTGGGAGTACTGGGTTCTAATGATGCCAAGTATTCTCGGTTTGTCTTGGTAAGATTCTTGAGTTTTCCTTTTGCCATCTGGTAATCTCTGGCTTTAAATCTTCTTTCTGTCTGTCTCTGGACCTTGTTCCTCCTGTGGGTCTGTAAGCCTGTATCAGCACTCCTGGGATACCAGCTCTTTCCTAGCAAGACTTGTGCATAGAGGGCTGGGGATCAGCCTTATCTCCTGGGTGCAGATGGATGCAGGAAGGACCCTGTCCCAGCTGTTCTGCTGCTTCTGCCACCTGTGTGCTCCTGGTTGGTTCTGCCCTAGACAGTAACTGGAGAGAAAATTGCAATCTCCTTTTAGTCTAAGGGTCAGAGCACTCTCTGGAGACAAGCTCTCTGCTTGCAGGAAAGGTGCACAGAGGGCTGCCGAATAGCCCTAACTTCCGGATGTAGATGGATGCAGGAAGGCTTCCAGCTCTTTTTGATCTCAACATTATCTTTCCTCTTAAAGTAAGGTAAGAAGTACTTGGATTCATATCAACTATCTGTGTAGTAATGAATCAATTGCTAGTCAAGCAGAGTGAAAGTTTCAGAATTTTGTTGCATTCTGCAAAATAGAGAAGGGGTATATATGTGAAAGGGTAGGTGGTAAAGATGTGCTGATCAAGTTTCATGAGTGGCCAAATTCAAGAACAGACTACCTAGGTGAAAACCAGGCCATTAGGTGATTACCTCTATTAGTAATACTCACAGAGAT
>NC_045030.1:124662953-124668103 GCF_008632895.1 Mastomys coucha
CTTAGTAATAGTTATAGCAGTAAGATGTTCTTGATGTGCGAACAATACTTTTTGCCTTACGTCTGGAATTTTCTGAAACTTCCTGTTAAAGTAGGTACCACGGACTCCAGCTAATCTAGAAATGTAAATGAAGAGATCTATCATTTTCTTGTCAAGGGTGGAAAGTAAGAAGCCTAAAGTAAATCCAGTCCTTGAGATTTTTGTTTTTCTTGAAAGAATCTGATTTCAGAAGAAAATATTAGTCATTTTTACTTAAGTGTGAATAAGGTAAGTGATGTGTTGCCTCTCCTGAGAGATTTTACAACTTCAGCCCTGGGGCTCCTGTAGAATGAAAAGCTTGATCCTGCATTTTTTCTCTTAGGCCACACAGCATGGAAGTAGAAGCCTTTCACAGAATTCTTGTTATCAAGCTACTTTGTATATTATTTAGATGTTCCTTGCCAATAGTATTCTTTCAGTTTACTGAGAGAACCTAAAAAACTTACATATTGTGATGACTCATTTAATTTTCAGTTGGGGATCTTTTGTACTTCTTTCTGTAATAGCCAGTGTAGATATTTCAAAAATTAGTCAATAGAAAAAAAATAGGGTTGACCTTCAAATTACTGTAGCTTTTGTATAGCCACAACAGTTTCATTGGTGAGTTGCTTGTCTTGACTAGTGTTCATAATTAAGGTGGTTCAGAATCATCAAATAGCTGCTATTTTCTTATCAGTTGTAATTGTAGAATTTAATAAGAGAGAAACAAGGGAAAATCAAATTTTATTTATCTGTGGCTAATCCATTCCCAGCTTATAATTCATCTATCACCTGTCACCCGAGTTAAAGCAGAGGTGACTTCATTCAACTGCCTGATATTAGAAATGATGGGTATAGTTGCTCAGTCCTAGAGACAGGAGGCACACACAATAGCTTGAGGACAGACTAGGTATACAATGAGCTCCAGGCTAGCTGGAATGATACCCTGTCACAGAATATTTTGATTAGAAAGTGAAGTTTAGATTGAAAAAAACAAACAGACAAAAAACCATCATGAAAAAAAAACCCTGTTTTTAGTTTTGGTGAAGCTTAGTCCTTTAATCCCAAACAATGAAAGTAAAGTTAGTTTGTACAAGGAAGCACACATATTGAAATGTGATGGCTGATTGAATGATGGCAAAGTGGCAAAGATTTGACAAGAGAAAGATTTGACAGAATAGATTATGCCCAACTCTCATGAGTTGAGACAGGAAAAATGCTATTTAAGAGAGCACAGAGAGATAAGAAGAGAGGAGGCAGTTTTACCAATAAAGTTTTACAGAGACAGGTTGAAGAGAGAACAAGCTAGATATAGATGAAGACCAAATGAGCCAGAGAATGAGAAGAAGCCAGAAGATCAGAAGAGATTGCTAGAGTTAGTTTGAGGCCAAGCAGAACAATTCAGTCAGAGGCAGAGATAACGAGAAACCAGATTTAATCCGTCACCCTGAAGAGGAGTTGGCCCAGAATAGCTGAGTTGCACCAGCCAGCCAGAGCTTACAGAAATCTAGAAAGGGTGAGCTTATTCAGCACCAAGTCCTGGAGGCTGAAACATTCTAGGAGTAGATTGGATTGTGTGGTGGCTAGAAACTTCCAGGGACAGGTTGAGGTTATCAGACAGAGGCAATTATGCTTGGGAAGCAATTAGTACACATGAATTAAACATATATTTACCATACTCTGTGTCCAAAATAAAATAATGAGGGAGAATAGTGTACTATAAAGATAGTTATATGATTTAGATGGAAACAGGAATCCTTGTGCATTTAAATCTAGACCTTAATAAAAATTCTTAGGCATTTTCAAGTGAGTTACACATGCTTTGTGGCTCTATCACACATTCTCCTTCTGTAAGACTAATTACTTTTTCCTGTAAAATATTTTTATCCTTATTATTTTATTTATTTGCATTCCAGTCATTGCCCCCCAGTCCTTCCCCCACAGTTCTTTATCCCATTTTTCCTCTCCATTGTCTCCCTACCCACCAGACTTCCCTATTCACTGGGGCCTCAAGTCTCTCAAGGGTTAAGCACATCTTCTCCTACTGAGGCCAGACCAGGCAGACCTCTGCTATATTTGTGCCAGGGGCCTCTGACCGGCCTGTGTATACTCCTGGTTGGCATCTCAGTCTCTGGGAGCTCCCTAGGGTTTGGGTTAGTTGAGTCTGCTGCTCTTCTTATGAACTTGCTCTCCCTTTCAGCTTCTTCAGTTCTTCCCCTAATTCAACCATAGGGGGTCCTGACTTCATGCCATTCAATGATTGGGTGTAAGTATCTGCCTCTGTCTCAGTAAACCTCTGGTAGAGCCTCTCAGAGGACAGCCAGGCTACTCTCTGTAAGCACATCATAGCTTCAGTAATAGTGTCAGGCATTGGTACTCTCCTACCTACCCATGAGATGGATCCCAAATTGGGCCAGTCATTGGATTCCTTTCCTTCAATCTCTTCTCAATTTTTGTCCCTGCAATTTTTTTGGCAGGAACAGTTCTGGGACAGAAAATTTGACTGTGGGCTAGTATCCTTGTCCATCCAGTTGAGGTCCTGTCAATCTACTGGAGGTGGATTCTTCAAGTTCCCTCTCCCCAGTGTTGGGTATTGTGGCTAAGGTCACCCCCATTGAGTCCTTAGAGTCTCTCATGTCCTGGGTCTCTGGCACTTTCTAGAGGGTCCCCCTACCTCCCATCCCTGGAGACTGTTTATTTCCATTCATTCTCTTGGCCCTCTGGGCTTCTCTCCTGACCATCCCCTATTCCTGATCCTGTTCCCCTTTTCATCTCCCTCTCCCCTATCGCAATCAGATAACTCCCACACTCTGCCTTCCATGATTATTTCCTTCCCCCTTGTAAGCAGTATTGAAGCATTCTAACTTGGGCTTTTCTGTTTGTTATACTTCTTACAGTCCATGGGTTTTATCCTAGGTATTCTGTACTTTTGAACTAATATCCACTTATAAGTAAGTACATACCATGCATGTTCTATTGATTCTGAGTTGCCTCACTGAGGATATTTTCTAGTTCCATCTATTTGCCTGAAAAATTTATGATATCCTTGTTTTTAATAGCTGAATAGTATTCCATTGTGCAAATGAACTACATTTTCTGTATCCAATCTTGGTTGAGAGATATATGGGTTGTTTCCAGCTTATGGCTATTATAAATAAGGCTGCTATGAACATTGTAGAATATGTATCCTTGTGGCATGGTGGGGCTTCTTTTGTGTATATGCCCAAGAGTGATATAAAAGGATCATCAGGTAGAACTATTTTCAATTTTCTGAGGACCTGCCACATTGATTTCCAGAGAGTTTGTCGCAGTTTGTAATCCTTCCAGCAGTGGAGGAGTGTTTTTCATTTTTGCTATCACTTGAGTTTTTTATCTTAGCCATTCTGATTGGTGTGAGGTATAATTTCAAACTTGTTTTGATTTGCATTTCTCTGATGACTAAGGACTTTGAACTTAAGTACTTCTTTAAGTACTTCTCAGCCATTAGAGATTTCTATTTAGCTCTGTATACCATTTTTTAATTTTATTATTTTCTTTATTTATATTTCAAATGATATCCCCTTTCCCCGTTTCCCCTCTGAAAATAAAAACCTATTCCATCCCCTATTCCCCTGCTCACCAACCTACCCTCTCCAGCTTCCTGGCCCTGGCATTCCCCTACACTGAGGCATAGAGCCTTCACAAGAGCAAGGGCCTCTCCTCCCATTGATGACTGACTAGGCCATCCTATGCTACATATACAGCTGGAGCCATGAGTCCCACCGTGTGTACTCTTTGGTTGGTGGTTTAGTCCATAGAAGCTCTGAGGGTACTAGTTAGTTCATATTCTTGTTCAAATGGGTTTATTTCTTTCTTAGATAGAGCAATTAGATCAACAAAAGGGGATACAAATTGACAAAGAAAAAATAAAGGTATTACTATTTGCAGATGATATGGTAGCACACATAAAATATTTCACAGGAGAACTCCTATAGCTTATAAACAACTTCAGCTAAGTGGCAAGATATAAAATTAACTCAAACAAATCAATAAACTTCCTTTATACAAATGATAAACAGACTGAGAAAGAAATTAGGAAACAATACCCTTCACAATAGTCACTAATTATATAAAACACCTTGGTTTAATTCTTACCAAGCAAGTGAAAGATCTGTATGACAAGAACTTCAAATCCCTGAAAAAAAGAAATCAAAGAAGACCACAGAAGATAGAAAGATCTCCTATGCTCATGGACTGGTAGGTTTAACATAGTGAAAATGGACATCTTACCAAAAGCAATCTACAGTTAAATTAATCCCCATTAAAATTCCAACACAATTCTTCACAGATATGGAAAGAAACATTCTCAACTTCATATGAAAAAACAAACAAACAAACAAACAAAGACCACTACCACCACCACCAAAACAAAACAAAACAAATAAAACAGAATAGCCAAAACAATTCTGAACAATAAAAAACTTGTGAGGGAATCACCATGCCTGACCTCAAGCTCTACTACAGAAAAAATTGTGGTAAAAACTGCATGGTTTTGGTACAGAGACAGATAGGTCCATCAATGAAATAGAATTGAAGATCCAGAAATAAATCCACATACCTATGGACAATTAATCTTTAACAAAGAAGCCAAAAACATACAGAGGATAAAAGAAAGCATCTTCAATAAATGGTGCTGGTCTAACTGACTGTCTGTATGTAGAAAAATGAAAATAGACCCATATTTTTCACTTTTCACAAAGCTTAAGTCCAAGTGGATCAAGGACCTCAACATAAAGCCAGATACACTGAATTGAACAGAAGAGAAAGTGGGAAGGAGCCTCTAACACTTCAGTACAGGAGGAGATTTCCTGAACAGAATACCAATGGCACAGGTCTGAAAGCAACAATTGATAAATGGGACCTCATGAACATAAAAGCTTCTGTAAGGCAAAAGACACCATAAATAGGACAAATCAGCAACTTACAGATTGGAAAAATAATCTTCACCTACCCTTCATCTGATAGAGGACTAAAATCCAAAACAAAAACTCAAAAAGTTAACCTCTGAGCCTAGCTTCTTAAACTCAGTTGAAGTTGAATTCTAGAAAATGGTTATTAAAGTGGTATGAACTAACTAGTACCCTCGGAGCTCC
>NC_045030.1:124668113-124699769 GCF_008632895.1 Mastomys coucha
TAAAGACAAATAAATACTATAAAAATGTAAAAAAAAATAAAGTGGTATGCCATTGTGCGAAGTACTTGAATAAGTGCTGAATCCTCAATATTTGTTTCCATATTCCTGTTATATTTTCATAAGCATGCAGCTACAAGGAATTATCCAGATTGGGCCCCTTTGTTTTTCATGTGTACAAATCAAGGTTATGTGAGAAGCTCTTCTAGTGACAATCCTGACCTTTGGGTCCCTGAGGCCTTGTAGCAGGACTAGATTATCTAAAGACTTACAATTCAAGCTTTGAGATCTACAGGCCTATTGCTTTGGGGTTTCAATGCCAATGACTTCCGATTCTGGTTACTTAGGTCTGACTCATATTGTTCTGGTCTGCCATCATCAAGGGCAGAGAAATTCACTACTGTTGTAATCCTTAGCTTCCAGCAGTTGTGAGAGGAGTACCAGCCAGCAAGCAGCTTAATCAAGTTCTTCCACCTTATCTTACAACTTCCAAATGATCTTCAGTGGCTGAAATGCTGAATTCCACAGCAACCAGTGATGTAGTTCTCAGATGACTTATCTTAAACTCTTGGATGTGAGATGATGATACTTTTGGCTCTTGGGAGTGGCATGTGTTATAATTTTGATGACAATATACCTAAGACCTGGCTTTTAAGGCTGGGAATCCTGGAAATCTGGGTGCTCATATTTTCTCCTCTCTGGAAATTTCAGTTGTTTCCACCGCTACTGTTTCTGACTCTGTCCCTGCTGCTGACTTTGCTGCCACTGCCATTTCACTGCCACTTCTATCACCTCCTCTTTGTGTTACCAGCTCAGCCCTCTCTATTAATGATAGAGATCAAATGTCAGCAAGAAAAGACAAGGTGAAATCAGCTTTGTGTGTGGGTGCAACATTACAATGCTAGGGTGCAACAAAGGATGTTGTTTCCTAGCTGGCTCACACAGTGCACTGAACAGGAGCTTATACAGCCATAAATGGGAATATGACAAAGGTCTTCACACCAGTCACACCAGTGATTTATGCAAGTGAAGGATTCGTTGAACGAATCACAGGCCTTCCTCTGGGCTACTAGACAAAGTGTTCCCCATCTGGCCTAGGTGAAAATAGCTGCTAGAGTTCAATCAAAATTTGTGATGGCAAACTGTTCTGGCACAGCTGTTTGAAATAGTCATGGCTAGGATATACCTTGGGGATATAGATTGCTTTGATAGTCATCATGCCACGGGGCTTCCTCAAGGCATCTGTGGAGTATTCAAAGCTGCTTTGCTGGTATTAGGGTTGTGTTTGGCTGCTTAGCTGATGCTTCTCCATTCAAGGACACCGGGCTACCCAGAAAGGGTCTAAAACTATCAGTGAGGGAGTGAAATCACTCTGAACCTCAAAATCTTTTTCAAAGGGAACATAAATTTTAAATGGGATGTTTGCAGTAAAGACCTGTCACTATCATCGGTTGACAAGTAGCATTGCTAAAACCCTGTTTCCCTATTACCCAATGCTCAGGGAGAAGTGGGTCTCCCCTGTCTCCATCTTGTTATATGCTTCCATTATATGGCCCAAGGGCATTCTTCAATTATGAATATTTATAAGAAGAGGGAATAAGATTTTCAGATATAGTCTGTCCCATTGTTGAACGCAGATAATGCCCTCATAACTCTGACATGTGGAATAATATTGATTTATTGTTCTGATACCCACTATCTTTACAGTACTGGTTTCATTTTTGATACCTTTGGGTCTGAGTCTATTTTAAGATTTCTCATAATGTGAAATAGTTCTGGACATGACAGGCATGATGCACCCACGAATTTTTTAAATGTCTGGTTGCCTACACAGTGTAATTATACTCAACATTCCATGGGATATAGGAAGGGCTTATAAGGCACCACTCCTAGTTAAAGGCTAATATAAAAAGTTGACAGCTGCTGAAAGAGAGAGTAAATGTTCTTAGAATTGAGCCCTCTGATAGATTGCCCATTCCACAGTGGTCTGCCCTGCTCCCATGTATATAAGGAGAACATTAATTGGAAGTAGTAGGAGATAGATATGGATGGGTGGATGGATTGATGGATGGATAGATGGATAGATAGATAGATAGATAGATAGATAGATAGATAGATAGATAGATAGATAGATGGGTAGATAATTAAAAAAGAGGTCATGGGTTCATGAATTTGAGCAGTGGATGCAGTAAAGGACATAGGAGCAATTGAAGAAAAAATAATCAATTTCTCATACAAAACAAAGCATAGTATATCTTTTCTTATCACTTCAGCATGGAGCAAATGAGGCCCCAGAAGTAATTAGTGTTTAAGAAATAGTTGTAATCAGGTAAAAGGAATGTGATAGAAATGTTTGGGGTTCAAAATATAAATAAGGGATGCTCTCTGATGTTTCTTGGAAGAATTAGAGTAAGGGAATGAAGGGCTTTGTAGATTAGAGATTTCCTTTAGAGAGGGAATGAGAGAATGCATTTTGTGAAACATTTGTCATTCTAGAGTGGCCTCAGGCTCTGAGGTGATCTATTGGAGGTACCTTGTCCTCAGAGAGCATGTTTATGTGCTGCAGAGAAAAGGAGAGTGTAACATTATGGAAGGAGGAGAACTTAGATGGAAGAGGGCAGGGAAGATTTTAGAAGCTGAGGGACCTTGAGGATATGGAATATGCATGCTTCATATTTCTATACAGAGACTTGGGAATCCATATGGGATAGTATGGATCTTCTAGAACTATCACTCCATCAAGTGCAGTATATTGGTATATCAGGCCATGAAGTATCTGTTCATTTGTTAGTGTTATACAGAGACATGAAAAACATGTCCTTAATCCCAAAAGACAGTAATAGAGTTATTTTTGAAATCCTGAACTTTTCTGTACAAGTTGAATGAGTAGAAATTGTTGGGAACTGTATTTTCCTCCTTCTTTAGGCCCACCGCTTTCATCACATGTTTTTTTTCTTTCAATTCACTGATGAGAGGAAAAGGCAGAATTGCACAGTGACTTTCCATAAAGCTTTAATCAGATTCTAAATCTTCTGTTGAATAGGTAGCTCATACTGAAAGGAACTGTTTGGTCATTCCTTCCAACTGGTATTCGAATACATTTCTGTAAGATACTCCCCCGGTGTATACTATTGTAATTGCCCTTTATTTTCTTGTAGCCATTTAATTTTATTCCATTTAGAATAATCTACTTCTCATCATCATGGATACTCCATTTTCTTAAATATAGCCAACACTTTTCAGTAAAAATCAGTGAAGCAAAGTTGTTTATTTTTGTCTAACTATCCCTCTTTCTCCTTTGAAAATTATACTTTCAAATAAAAGAATCAGCCTTTGAACTCTGTCAAAACCTAAAGCCCATAGCACTTTTTAATAGCCTTGCAACTGTATCCAAATCTCTGGGGACTGCCTGCAGACTGTTTGAAGTTTCTGTGATTCAGGTAGAATTCTGACTTTTGAGAATAGCTAACCTTTCACTTAAAAGCTTGTTTGGAGTGTGGGTATGTGTATTTTCTTCTTGATTTGAGCCAAGTATAAAATGACTTACAATCTTCTGCTGAACAAAAGAAAATGTTTCCGTTCTCATCCCTGAAATTCTGGCCTTTTTTGTTTTTCCATCTCCAGCTGTCTGGTAGAACTACAGGGTTAAAACAAATAGTGAACAGGAAGCTGTTGAAAATGTTTATAGCTGTATTAAAGTGAGAAGTGGTAATGTGGCTAGGTGACTGCTGGTCATGTGGTTGCAAAGATTTATGTGTGTCAGTTTGAAATTCCATTCACTAATCACACCATCCTGGTAATCATTTCCATTTGATAAAGTATTTCTCTCATTCAGTTGTTGGCAGATAAAATAATGGAAGTAGATTAAAATTGGCACAGAGTGTACAAAAATCAGTCTTATATGATGTGATCCGATTTGGATTTGGACCACCACTGAGAGAATTATGGGAGGTTTCAAAGCAGAAAATGGTGTGCACCAAGCTTCAGCCCAGTAGTTTCTAACACTTTCGTTATACCAACTTCCTGTCAATAACTTCATTTTGTGAAACTTGTCCTCCATCCTAAGTGCTACAAGCAGCACATATCTTAAAGACAAAGTGAAGGAAGCACACATGTATTTAGGAAAAATATCTAGTGTGCTACTACTAACTACTGGGAGAATTTCAAATTTAATTACTATAGTTGATGGCTGCAAATTTTCTTCTGATGGACAATATTGTATGCTTGAACAACAGATTACTCTTATTCCCTCTCTCTCCCCAAAAGAATGTTAGCATCCTAGTTTTAACTTGTTTATGCCACAGAATTTGCTCACTTTGGCGAAGCTGATAAATATGAATCAAACTAAAGAAAGTCAGTGATTACCATTATGTCTATTTGTAACTGCAGTACTTTCACATTTTCATTAGCAGCCTGAATGCTAATTACCATTTTTTATATTTCTCTAAAGCTAATGATTGTAGTGTAGGAAGCAGGAAATATTAATTATTATTATAAAGACTAATTAAAAGTTAAAATAAAAGCAAAGCTTTAGTAAGTATGAATACCATTATTGTCAAATATAAAAAAATACATACACATTATTATTTTGCAAAATTTTATTCTTAGACTCCTCTAAGTGACTCCCAGATATACACAGAATAGTGGTGTGTGTGGTGATGGGAACTGGAACCTAAGAGGTAGGGGTTAAGTATAGCTGGAATTATTCAGATCTAAGGGGTTTTGAGACACAAAAAAACCTTATACTTTCAAACAATGGTTGGTAGTTTTTGATGACAAAAGAAAAATAAGGAGTGTGAACATATTTGCCTTCTGTGTTGTTTGCTGACTCTAAACACAATAGGAAAGAGAAGTGAAAAACTAACCCAATAAAAGGACAGCTTGTGGAATATGCAAAATTTGTCATCAAATTGCCTGTAGTTGTTAAAAATGGGGGTGGAGGGGGCAAAAGGAGGAAAGAGAGAAAGAAATAGGCTAGGAGAAAATGGAATGCTTTAAGTCCCAGTGATATTTTGGCATAAATCACATTTGTAAGTGTAACTGAAATAATAATTGTGCATACCAATATTAGGTTGTTTTATGACCTAGGTTTAGTAGAAACTAGGTCAAGTGGGGCTATTTATCAGTGGCAGATTGCTGTGAAATTTCCCTCCTGCAACAGGGCAGGAAATGCTGAATTATTTGTATTGCTCAACGTGAAACCAATATCTGAATTTCTAGTCTTGTGTATTATAACATAAAACCCACCTCATACAGGCAAATTATAGTAACCAGAGACCAATGAATCGAGCAAAAAATAAATATGAGCAAATAGGAACCATCAAGACAGGCTGAAGTTGGAGATAATATGTTGATTAATGCCTATTGGACTGAAGCAGATCAAATTTTTTACATCAATTATCTAGTTCAGGGAAGCCCAAGAGGTTAACAACAATGTCTTTATGTGACTGATTGGACAGTAGCAAAAGAGAATAATTTGTATGGCAGCATTTTACGTATTTGTTATACTCTGATGATATATACTGATGATGTACCTTGCTGGCTGCTCTTCTAGACAATCCCTTATTATTACAAAGCCTTTTTACTAAGTAAAAAGACAATTTGTGTAATATGCAAAATTTCATGAAAAAAGGAATATGTAACAAGATTGCCTATACTTCTCTAATTCTTAACTGGTATCACTTTGAGTTCATAAAAGCATTATCAATAATCTTCTAACTGCTAAACCTATTGTATGTATGCATACAGGGGTATATGGACTTTTAAAGTTTGCACCCATATATATGCAGGTACATCTTGTGGATTTGTCACATGGAAACTACAAGTCAATGTTGCCTGTCCCTCTCTGTCATACTCAGTTTTATCTTGTGGAGGCAGAACATCTCACTAACTAAACTTGGGAAGCTAACCAAATCAGTTACACTCGCTGTCCAGTGAGCGTCAATAACTGACTTAACTTTGCTTTCCCAGTTCTGGATTATAGATATTACAGATGCCACTTTTGAATCTTCACCTCAATCCTGGGGATCCAAATTCAGGTCCCCACTGTAGATTTAGATTTTTGTCAAAATCTATTTTAATAAGGATTCTTAAATGATTTAACCTCCCTTCTAGCCCACCAGAGATAGTGGAAAAGAAAGATTATTAGGACATGGGGGAAGTGGACCTGTTTAGAAATAGTTCTTTGGGATGATTCATCTTTTTTCTCAGAATATCAGCAGTTCAGTCTACTAGTAAACCACCAAACATGAAATCAGCAGCTTCATTCCAGTCTACTTGGCAGACACCACACAAGAATCAGCAGCAGCAGCTTGATCCAGAATAAACTGGGAAGCTCCACCAATCAGCCCATGTCTGCTGACATGGCAAGAGGCTGCTTGAATATCTGAAGTTCTTTAGTGAGTTACTCTGTATGAAGTCATGACAAGCAAAGATCAGCAATGTGGTGAAAGGCCAACCAGTGCCAGAGCAGCTGAGATTAGCAAAGTAGTATCAATGCACAAGCTTTGTGCTGTGGTCTGTGGTCATATTTATATGCTTTTTTAAACATCACCTGTCCTCACATGAGTCTGCTTCAGTGAAACATCCTCTCAACTGTCTATGATTCAGCAACACATTCTTATGATCTGAGTCTCCAAAGAAACCAGAAATTTCCACTTCACTCTATGCTTGGTAGGCAAATATTTTTTAACCTACTGAGCTAAATGCCTAGCTCCTAGTTTTTTTTTTTAAATTATCTTTGATATCTGAATTTGTTAAACTTCTTTCTTCTATGGATCTTGTTCTGCCTTTCTTCCAACTTTCTTTTTCTAGTGCCTAGGTAAATCATATTTGCTAGGTTCATGTTTCCTGACTTTATCCTACCTTCTACTTAGTCTTCATTGTTTTGCTGGATGTTACTGTTGGTCAATTCTCATTTCACAATGGATACTTTCCTTGAGCAATGTCAGATTGTCCTACAGTTTTATCAACTGTGTCAATATTATTGAGTTGAAATTCATAAAAAATTATTTCACTTTTTTTGAGCTGTGAACTCAACTTAAACTAATCATGTATGACTATAAATTCTGTCTCTGTAGACAGATTTGAATTTATCTTCTCTTAATTGTATTAGTATATCACACAGATTTTCCAGTGGTAATTCAAACTATAGCTTGAAGCCTTCATTGACTCTTCTCTGTCACTACCAGCATCTAAGTAGTTGTCCAGCTCTATTCATTCTTTCTGATGTATTTTCAATAAGCCTCTACTCTATTTTCTCTCTGACCATCCTTAAATTAGTTACTTTTCTACTTCTGTGATAAAACACCATGGCTAAGGCAACTTTTAGAATAAAGTGTTTACCAGAGGGATGGAGGGGCAGGGAATGGAATATGAAGTGTAAAAATAAACTAAAAATAAAATTAATTAAAAAAAGATAAAGTGTTTACTTGGGCTTATGGTTCCAGCAAATTAGAGTCCATGAATGGGGAGCAGAGGCAACTTTCGTGGTAGTTTGAAAAAGAATCTAGAAGCTCATATCTTCAGGGGCAAATAGGAAGAAATGAGAGAGAAGAGGAAATAGAACAAGTCTTTAATCATTCAAAGCCTTCTTCCAGTGATATATTCCTTACAAGGCCATACCTCCTAAGTCTCCTGAAATGGTGTTTCCAGTTGGGGACCAAGTATTCAAATCCCTGAGACTATGGAGATATCTCCTCTAAACTGCCACAGTCTTATTATAATCCAGGTCCTTATAATTAGTTATTAGGTCACTTTAATTCTAATCATGAGTTTTCATATCTTCTCAGCTTTCATTATACTACTGAAGTTACTACTCTGCCATATAGTTAACCAATCATTTTCGTTCTACCTTAAAACTTCTATGACTTGTCATTTGAATGGAAGTCCCTATATGGAAACTCTTGTGGTATGGCCCCAACTACTTATCTGACAATTATTTACCTCATTTCTAAAATGATGACTTCTTTCTTTTTTCTTTCTTTCCTTCTTTACTTCTTTCTTTCTTCCTTTCTTTCTTCCTTCCTTCCTTTTTTCAGTACAGTTGAAGTACTTGAAAACTTCATCCAGTTTTTTGAGATGTGAGTGAGGGTAAATCATTAAATATCTCTAGGACTTAGTTTCATAAGTTTTAGAGAAACAACCCATAAACTTATTTTTAGTTTTATATAAGATGGCATATATAATTGTAAATGTTCTTTCACAGGATCTCATGGGCCCTTTTCACCTTTTTTTATAATTTTGCTTTTGTTTCCTTAAATGTTTATATTTCCCTCATTGACAATTTGATAATATTAGATATCCAAATTCAGTACTTTGAGCCATCTAAGTGGATACAGTATAAGATTATTAAATCATGAAATGGTTTTTTTTAGTGATAATCTACATGTCCAGTTCTTCAGTCATTGTTCTATATGTCCTTCTCAATATTTTATCAGGCAAAACTTAAGTATAAAACACAATGATTTTATAGGAACCTCAAAAAATAATAATAAAATGTAAGCATATTGTTTTTTTAATACTATTTTGGGCATAGAATCCTTATCTTTACCACGTCTAGCATTCTCTCACTTATATTCAATTTATGAACCACTAACAGAGCTAGATTTAACTGCATTGCTAGGAGTCTAGTCAATCACCTCCCTCTCTTTCTTTTGTTTTCTTTATTTTATTTTTAACTATAGTGCACTTTAATTTAGACTCTCAGGGTGAACATGTATGAGGATAAAACCACTCGTTGATGTTTTCAGAAGTGTAGAAATTTAACAAATTGTTTGTATTGGCCAGGCAAGCTCCTAGGAATGATTAAGCCTGCAGCTACCTGTAGGGACATGTTATCTGTAGTGTTTTGTTTAAAAAGATACAGTTGAACTTCATTCTATTTTCTAAATTAAAGACTCTTTATAATTTTATTTTTTCCTCCTGCTTGAATAAAATGTTAGCGAACTCTATTCAACTTCTTATTTTTACAACTTATGAAATATATTTTCATTTTTTATACAGTAAGTGAGCATTTTGAATGCAGCATAAAATCTAGTGAAACAGTTGAAACTCCAGGTTTTTTACTTGTAAAATGGTGCTTAGATGCTACATGGACTGTTTTTAAGACTGAATTGAGTAAAACCTACTTGTTAACATTTCACCTATACCATTAGAAACCATCTGTAAAAGTTAGTGTTCAGATTCATGTATTCTAGGTCCTTATTTTTCACATAATGTGACAGGATCCTGTAGACTTGATTTATTCAATGTAGCTTCTTAGATGGCACTAGGAATTCAATTCTATTACCTAGAATAGGAATGGAACGAAGGAATGCAACTTTTTAAGAGCTCACACAGAGAAAACTCTTGTTAGAAATAGAGGAGGAAAAGAAGTCAGGAAATGCTTGAGTTGGAAGTTGATGGAGCTACGAGTAAATACAGACATTGGGACTTGTATAAGTCATTTTCATGAAGAGATGCTCAGTTAATTGTCTTGTTGAAAATAGAGGAATGAGCTAGATATTATATATTTTTTTTCATTATCCAACTGGCCACTTGTCAAATGAACAAAGTTTTATAATATAGAATAATCATTAGTGGGAAAGATAAACTCTTTTTTATCTTTGAAATTTTTGCTTCTAATGATCTAGAAATCATTTATCAATTGACTTGCTGTATAAATTTATGCCTGTATTTATACTCTCTAAATTTCTCACATGCATTGTCTAAACTAAAACGTACAATTTATTAACCAAATAAATCAAATATGCAAAATTTCTTTTTACAACTTTAGATTCTTTGAAAGTTGATTTAACAAGATGACTTGCTTTTGTTTTAATCATCTTCCATCTCTGCTTTCTTTTAGAATTTAGAAAACTTAAATGAATACAGGAGTACCTCACTAGATCATTAATACCTTAGCACTAGGATAACTAAAAGTATCTCTGAATCATACCTTTCTGGCAGACTTGGGATTTTAATCCTTTTACAAATTATGTACCAAGATCACTTGGGAAGAGCCAAAGTGTTTTCTGTTGTGGAAGATGAAATATCTGCTAAATTGTAGGTGCAGAGCTACTTTTCCTGGCAGTGATGAAAGAGGTAGAAAATGCACATCTTGAAGCTCAGGTCTCTGGATGAAATTTCACATCTGGTATTGCAAATCTGGTCTTTTACCTCTTTTTTTTTTTTTTGTATTTTTGAGACAGGGTTTCTCTGTGTATCCCTGTCTGTCCTGGAACTCACTCTGTAGACCAGGCTGGCCTCAAACTCAGAAATCTGCCTGCCTTTGCTTCCCAAGTGCTGGAATTAAAGGCGTGTGCCACCACCACCCAGCTGTTTTTTTACCTTATAGATGAAACAATTGGAGATTTAGCTCCAGTTAGTTATAAATGGGGACTCTTGCTATGTCAGAGCTAACTTTGTTTTTCAACTTAGATTTCAGTTGCAATTAGTCATGCTAGCTACCTGTTTGCCCATCAAAATGATGTTTTCCTTAATGAAAGTAACAAGCTGACCTAATTTGCTGCAGAAGAAGTCAGCACCTTCTGATACAATTTGATGCTTATCAAAGACAGAGAATACGTGATGTGACAATAGACATGAGAATCAAAGGTCATCATGCATTGACAGTTCTTAATGGTAATTAAAATGAAGGACACTAGGTTGTTTGAAATGTATTATGAAGTTGTCAGGGCAAGAAAGTTTGCTCTGTGTGAACATAGTTATTATTGGAGTGGTTTTCACTTCTTTATCATTAGGTAGTAAGAGAGGAGAGATCATAAATTAGACTGAAGGATAACATTTTGCCTGCTTAGATTTTGCATATGACTTGGCTGTATTTTAAAATAAAATTATTTCCAATTCTATTCAAGTTAAGTCAGAAAATTTCTTCTTGTAGAGCAATTCACCTTGTCAACATGTATGCGAAAATTCCAAACTAAATGGAATAAACCTATATAGACTTTTAGGTATAGTGACTCTTATTCGTTTCTCCATGGCATACAGAGGGTCTGTGATATGGTATATGGAAAACAAATTTCTGTGAACACTATGGCTCCTTACTATTTTTTTATTTTTAATATACTCTTGAAGATATTGTAGGAGATGAAAGAAAATGTAAATGTTTTTTCTGGCAGTAAGGTTTTAATAACAGAAATTAACAATATGTCATGGAAGATAAGAGTTGACGCATTGGCTGTAATGATGTTGATGAGTATAATGGGGTTAAAATGTTTACAGTGTAAGTTGAGGACCTTACCATGCAATGAATCCAGAGGAAGAAGAGAGCTGTATACATTGAAAAAAACCTTGACATAAATATTTGAAGGATTAGTCTTTTAAAAAAAGTTTTCCGTTTTGTACATTTCAAAACTTTTCCCCTTTAATGTGGAAATTCGTATCTGTCCATGTGTTTCCATGGGAATAGGAGGTAGAACAATATGAGAGATTCCTGGAATGAAGGTCACTGGGGTGAAAAACAGCCAATCTGGACCCAGACCTCCCACTGGGGTCAAAGAGAATAATAAGGTATAATCAAGAGGCTTCCTAGGGAGGTAAAACAAGAAGAGCAATGAAGGCAAATATATTTCCCTCATACTTGACAACATAGTACTTCTATGTGCATAAAGCAGATGCTCTTGGTGCAGAGAAAGAATATGATGTATCAACATTGTAACACATGTGCCACAAAGATGGTCCTGCTTGCCTAAATAGTTATTTCAGGATACCCCATTTTAAACAAGTTATTTTCTCACAAAGACATCACACATGTTTACCTATGGCAAACATCTCAGTCTAACTTTAAAATCAAGGAAAAAAATCTAAACAACTTAATAGAGAATATTTCCTGTCTTTTGGCTCCTTATTTTTTATTTAAAAGAATGGCAAAACCACTCAGGTGGTTATATAAAGAAAAGAGCAAAAATCAGAAAAAGTAATCAGGAAAGTCCACTGAACATAGCAATAATACCATCAGTGCTACTCTAGAGCTGCTTCACAATGGCTTATGAAATCTTATTGCTATGGTTTCAGTTATTTGGCAAACAGGTTAACATTATACTGGTAGATTGAAATTCACCTTGAGGCAGAACTTGGCAGATGAAACAAATTGGGCAAATTATGACATTTTCTTTTGTAAATCTCAGGAACCAGTTTTTAAACCTTTACTTGTGAAGGACCAGAGTCATTTAAATGTCAGGCAATGTAGGTTTTCTTAGACATGTATACTTTAGTTTTCCCATATCCCTATTTCCCCCCCCCACTAAGCTGTATCTACAACTTCGCCTTTTATGGAGCACAAAGTTTTGTAAACAGACTTGCATAGAAACATGAAAATGGAAGGAACAAAATTCACTCCTGTAGCAGTAAAATGGTCTGATCTCCTTTAGCCCTGTGAACACCATTCTTGGGCAGCTGACTGCATACTAGACTTGGAAAGGCATGATTGTAAGAACAACTGATTTAAAGAAGAGAATGGAGTTCTGGAAACAAAGATACATGAATTTATAGTCACATGTTTGACCTCCGATCAGTTGTTGTACACCTTGATTTTTTTAGAATAAAGAGAGGGTTTTGGACAAAGCAGCATTAAGAATCTCCAGTCATAAAACTTTATACTTTTGTAATAAGTGACACTTAATTGTTTCATAAAAATATTTTTTCAAATATGACTTGAAATTAATGATTAATTCTATGCTAGTAGCTCTGTCATCTACTCTCATCTTTTAGAGGAATTATTTTTGTATTCAAATTAAGTTCCTTGTGCATCATCCTTACAACTTGACTAACAAAATCCATTATCTTGGTGACTCATACACAAAATGTCTAATTTTTTTCTAACAGATATTCTCGTTAAGTTGGTAGCACATCTAGTTTAAATGAATCAAATTATTCTTCTTCCTTTACAACCATTTTCTTTTTCATTTTCATTTTATGTTTTGTTTACTTATGATTTTATCAGACTTGCTTTATAGCCCTGGATGGGGGCAAGCACTAGCTACATAGCTGAATTAGGTTATATCATTGGATACTCCTTTTATCTTAAGCTCTCAAGTGCTATGTTGCCTTTTGAGGCAATGTCTTGTTATATAGTCCAGACTGTCCTTGAACTCGGAATTCCTTTGCCTCTTCCTCCTGAAGTCTGGGATCACAGATATATACTACCAAGATCAGCTGATCAGTACTCTGCTGACAGAACTAATCTGGGCTGCTTACTCTTTTCAAATTCTGCATTGCATCCCTCTAAACTCTCCTATTTCTACTCCCTGATCACATTGTATTCTTTCAGGCAATATGATTCATTTAAGGTTAGTGAAAAGAGAACCCACATGTGATGTGGTTAATCTATTTCAGTAGATACCACATACTTTGTTGACATAACTTGGAGAAATCAAATTGGTAATTGGCCTGGAGGCATCCTTTCTGCTTGCTGCCTTTCATAGTAATACAGGTGACTATGCAGGCTGATGGGAAAGAAAAGTCATTAACAGCTGCACTCACCTCTGACTACTAAAAGTTACCATAATGGCTTACTTGTTAACATATACCCATTGGTTCAATACCATCTATGGGGTTAACTGTCTAAGTTACTTGTTTATTGATATGATAAAATACCATGAGTAAAGGCAATGTGGGGGAAAAAGATTTATTTGTCTTATACTTCTACATCACAGTTTATGATCAAAAGATCTTAGAGCAAGAGCTCAAGGCAGGAACCTAGAGGCAGGAACCTAGAGGCAGGAACTGATTCAGAGGCCATGGAGCAGTGCTACTTATACCCCAGTGGACTAGGCCTTCCCACATCAATCATTATCAAGAGAGTGCTATAGACTGGCAAGATGGTTGGCAGTTTAAGTATGAAGAGCCCTTATAGACTTATGTGTTTGAATACTTAGCCCATAGAGACTGGCACTATTAGGAGGTGTGGCCTTGTTGGAGTATGGTATGGCCTTGTTGGAAGACGTGTGTCCCTCTTGGGGTGGGCTTAGAGGTCTAGATGCTTAAGCCTAGGCTTGGTGGCACACAGACATTTCCTGTTACCTGCAGATTAAGATGCAGAACTCTCAGCCCCTTCTCCAGCATCATGTCTGCCTATATGCTGTCATGCTTCCCAATATGATGATAATGGGCTAAACCTCTGAAATACTAATGCAGTCTCAATTAAATATTTCCTTTTATAAAAGTTACCATAGCCATAATGTTCCTTCATAACAGTGGAAACTCTTAACTAAAATAGATGGCTCAGAGGTTAAGAACACTGACTGCTCTTCCAGAGGTCAGGTTTCTAGTTCTACCATCTATGTGAAAACACAAAATTGTTAGTAAATCCAGTACCTGGGACTCCAATGCCTTCTTCTGGCAGGTACAAGTCACTCATACATTTTTTCTTTAAATTTAAGATGTATAAACTTTATTTTTTTTTTACAAACAGAATATTTTATTTACTCATTTTTAAAGATTTAATTTTTTCAAGACAGGGTTTCTCTGTGTAGCCCTGGCTGTCCTGGAACTCACTCTGTACACCAGGCTGGCCTCGAACTCAGAAATCCGCCTGCCTCTGTCTCCCAAGTGCTGGGATTAAAGGTATGTGCCACCACTGCCGGGCAAAAAATTATTTTTTATTGGATATTTTCTTAATTTACATTTCAAATCTTATCCCCTTTCCAGGTCTCCCCTCTGGAAACCCTCTATCCCATCCCCCTCCCCTTTCCTCTACAAGGGTGCTCCTCCACCCATCTACCTACTCCCAACTTCCTGCGCTGGCATTCCCCTACACTGGGGCATCAAACCTCCTCAGGCCCAAGGGTCATTCCTCCCCTCCAACAAGGCACACAGACAGCAAGAGCCATTGGTTTCTCCATGTGTACTATTTGGTTGGTGGTCTAGTCCCCAGGAGCTCTGGCCTATTGAGATTGTTGCTTCCCCCTTCAGGGTTGACAACCCACTCAACTCCTTCAATCCATTCTCCAATTTCTCCATCAGGGACTCTGGGCTCAGTACAATGGTTGGCTGTAAGCTTCTACCTCTGTATTTTTCAGGCTCTGGCAGAACCTTTGAGGAGACAGACATACCAGGCTCTTGTCAGCAAGCACTTCCCAGCATCCATAATTGTATCTGGGTTTGGCTACCGATTATGGTATGGTTTCCCCAGGTGGGGGTCTCTGGACAGTCTTTCCTTCAGTCTCTGCTCCACACTTTGTCTTCATATTTCCTCCTGTGGGGATTTTGTTCCAACTTCTAAGAAGGACTGAAGCATTCACACTTTGGTCTTCCTTTTTCTTGAACTCCATATGGTCTGTGAATTGTATCTTGGGTATTCTGAACTATTGAAATAATATCCAATTATCAGTGAATGCATACAGTGTATGTTCTTTTGTGACTGGATTACCTCACCTAGGTTGGTATTATCAATTTCCATCTATTTGCCTGCAAATTTCATGAAGTCATTGTTTTTAATAGCTGGGTAGTATTTCATTGTGTAAATGTATCATGTTTTCTGTATCCATTCCTCTGTTGAGGGATATCTGGGTTGTTTCCAGCTTCTGGCTATAATGAATATGGCTGCTATGAAAACAGAGAAGCATGTGTCCTTATAATATGTTGGAATATCGTCTGGGTATATGCCCAGGAGTGGTATGGATGGATCTTCAGGGAGTATTTTGTCCAATTTTCTGAGGAACCATCATATTGATTTGCAGAGTAGTTGTAACAGTTTGCAATCCCACCATGAATGAAGGAGTGTTCCTCTTTCTCCACAACCCCTCCAGCATCTGCTGTCACCTGAGTTTTTTATCCTAGCCATTCTGACTGGTGTGAGGTGAAATCTCAGGGTTGTTTTGATTTGCATTTCCCTGATGACTAAGGATGTCAAACATTTCCTTAAGAGTTTCTCAGCCATTCGAGTTTCCTCAGTTGAGAATTCTCTGTTTAGCTCTGTTCCCCATTTTAAATAGGGTTATTTGGTTCTCTGGAGTCTAGCTTCTTGAGTTCTTTGTATATATTGGATATTAGCCCTCTATCGGATGTAGGATTGGTAAAGATATCCGAATCTGTTGGTTGCCATTTTGTCCTTTTGACAGTGTCCTTGGCCTTACAGAAGCTTTGTAATTTTATGAGGTGCCATTTGTCAATTCTTGATCTTAGAGCATAAGCCATTGGTATTCTGTTCAGGAATATTTCCTCTGTGCCCATGTGTTCAAGGCTCTTCTCTACTTTCTCTTCTATTAGATTCAGTGTATTAGGTTTTATGTGGAGGTCCTTGATCCACTTGGACTTGAGCTTTTTATAGGTAGATAAGAATGGATCAATTTGCATTCTTCTAAATGTTGACATCCAGTTGAACCAGCACCATTTGTTGAAAATGCTGTCTTTTTTTTTCCCCCCACTGGATACTTTTAGGTCATCAAAGATCAAGTAACCATAGGTGTGTAGGTTAATTTCTGGGTCTTCAATTCTATTCCATTGATCTTTTATTGATTTTTTTTGTTTTTTCTTTTTCATTTTTATTAGATGTTTTCTTTATTTACATGTCAAATGATATCTCCTTTTCTGATGTCCCCTCCAAAAAAAAAATTAAATTAAATAAAAAAAAATCCCTGTTCCCTCCTCCCTCCTCCTGCTCACCAACCCACCCTCTCCTGCTTCCTAGCCCTGGCATTCCCCTACACTGGGGCATAGAACCTTCACAGGACTAAGGTCCTCTCCTCCCATTGATGACCGACTAGGCCATCCTCTGCTATACATATGCTGCTGGAGCCATTAGTCCCACCATGTGTATTCTTTCAAGCTGGTAACAACCACTCTGGACCATTAGTCCCACCATGTGTATTCTTTCAAGCTGGTAGCAACCACTCTGGAAGTCAGTTTGTTGGTTCCTATGGAAACTGGACATAGTACTATCAGGGGACCCACTTATACCACTCTTTTATTGTTGATAATAGTTTTCACTTTCCTGGGGTTTTTGTTATTGTAAATGTATTTGAGAATTGCTTTTTATAACTCTATGAAGAATTGAGTTGGAATTTTGATGGGGATTGCTGTGAATCTGTAGATTACTTCTTTGATTTCTTTCTTCAGGGACTTGAAGTTCTTGTCTTACAGATCTTTTACTAGTTTGATTACAGTCACCCCAAAATATTCTATATTGTTTGTGACTATTATGAAGGGTGTAGTTTGCCTAATTTCTTTCTTAGCCCATTTTATCCTTTGAGTGTAAAAATACTACTGATATGTGTGAGTTGATTTTATATTTAGCCACTTTGCTGAAGTTGTTTATCAGGTTTAGGAGTTGTCTGGTGGAATTTTTGGGGTCACTTAAATATACTGTCATATCATCTCCAAAATAGTGGTATTTTGACTTCTTCCTTTCCAATTTGTATCAATTTGACCTTCTTTTGTTGTCTAATTGCTCTAGCTAGAACTTCCAGAACTATATTAAATACATAGGGAGATAATGACCAGCCTTGTCTAGTTCTTGATTTTAGTGAGATTGCTTCAAGTTTCTCTCCATTTAGTTTGAGGTTGGCTACTGGTTTGCTGTATATTGCTTTTACTATGTTTAGGTATGGACCTTGAATTCCTGATCTTTCCAAGACTTTTAACATGAAGGGATGTTGGATTTTGTCAAATGCTTTTTCAACATCTACTGAAATATTCATGTGTTTTTTTTCTTTGAGTTTATTTATGCAGTGGTTTACATTGATGGATTTCTGTATATTGAATCACCTCTGTATCTGAGAGATGGAGCCTACTAGATTGTAGTGAATGATCATTTTGATGTGTTTTTGGATTTGGTTTGTGAGACTTTTATTGAATATATTTGCACCAATATTCATAAGTAAATTTGGTCTGAAGTTCTCTTTCTTTTTGGGGTCTTTGTGTGGTTTAGGTATAAGCTTAATTATGGCTTCATAGAATCAATTTGATAGTTTTCCTTCTGTTTTGTTTCCTTCTATTTTGTGGAATAGTTTGAAGAGTATTAGTATTAGTTCTTTGAAGGTCTGATAGAATTCTGTACTAAACCCATCTGATCCTGGTCTTTTTTTTTTGTTTTGTTTTGACAGGGAGACAATTAATGGCTGCTTCTACTTTGGAGAGGTTCATGGGACTGTTTAGATGGTTTATCTCATCCTGATTTAACTTTTGTATTTGGTTTCGTCTATCTAGAAAATTGTCCATTTCATCCAGATTTTCCAGTTTTGTTGAGGCTTTTGTAGTGGGATCTGATGATTTTTTTAATCTCCTCTGTTTCTGATGTTATCTCTCTCCTTTCATTTCTGACTTTATTAATTTGGATATTGTCTCTGTGCCCTCTGGTTAGTCCCGCTGATGGTTTATCTATCTTTTTGATTTTTTCAAGGAAACAGATGCTGGTTTTGTTGACTCTTTCTATAGTTCTTTTTGTTTCTATTTGGTTGCTTTCAGCTTTGAGTTTGATTATTTCCTGTTGCCTATTCCTCTTGGGTGTATTTGCTTCTTTTTGTTTTAGAGCTTTTAGGTATGCTGTTAAGCTACTAGTGTGTGCTCCCTTAAATTTCTTTTTGTAAGCACTCGGAGCTATGAGTTTTCCTTTTAACACTGCTGTCATTGTGTCCCATTAGTTTGTGTATGTTGTGCTTTCATTGTCATTAAATTCTAAAAAGTTTTTAATTTATTTCTTTCTTGACCAAGTTATCATTTAGTAGTGCCTGTTCATCTTCCATGTTTATGTGGGCTATCTGTTGTTTTTGTTGTTATTGAAGGCCAGCCTTAACTGTGGTGATCTGATAGGATGCATGGGATCATTTCAAACTTCTTGTGTCTGATGAGGCATGTTTTGTGACCTAGTATATGATCAATTTTGGAAAAAGGTACCATGAGGTCCTAAGAATAAGGTGTGTCTTTTGCTTTAGGATGAAATGTTCAATAGCTATCTGTTAAATCCATTTAGTCCATAACTTCTGTTAGTCTCATTCTGTCTCTGTTTAGTTTCTGTTTCCATGATCTGTTCATTGTTTAGAATGGGGTGTTGAAGTCTCCCACTATTAATGTATGATTTATATTGTGTGCTTTAAGCCTTAGTAAAGTTTCTTTTAAGAATGTGGGTGCTCTTGAATTTAGAGCATACATGTTCAGAATTGAGAGTACTTCTTGGTAGATTTTTTTCCTTTGGTCAGTATGAAGTATCCTTCCTTATATTTTTTGATGACTTTTGGTTGAAAGTCAATTTTATGTGATATTAGAATAGATACTGCAACTTTTTTCTTTTGACCATTTGCTTGGAAAATTGTTTTTCAGCCCTTTACTCTGAGATGTTGTCTGTCTTTGACACTGAGATGTTTTTCCTGTATGCAGCAAAATGCTGGGTACTGTTTATATATCCAGTCTTTTAGTCTATGCCTTTTTATTGGGGAATTGAGTCCAATGATGCTAAGAGATATTAAGAAAAAGTGATTGTTACTTCTTGTTATTTTTGTTTTTGGAGGTGGAATTATGTATTTGTGGCTTCTTTTGAGTTTTTTGGAAGAAGATTACTTTATTTTTTTCTAGGGTGTTGTTTCTCTCCTTGGGTTCGTAGTTTTCCATCTATTACCTTATATGGGGCTGGATTTGTGGAAAAAGTATTGTGTAAATTTGGTTTTGTCATGGAATATCTTGGTTTCTCAGTCTATGGTAATTGAGAATTTTACTGAGTATAGTAGCCTGTCTGGCATTTGTGTTCTTTTAGGGTCTGTATGACATCTGTCCAGGATCTTCTAGCTTTCATAGTTTCTGGTGAGAAGTCTGGTGTAATTCTGATAGGCCTGCCTTTATATGTTACTTGACCCTTTTCCCTTATTGCTTTTAGTATTCTTTCTTTGTTTAGTGCATTCGGTGCCTTGATTATTATGTGAGGGGAAGAATTTCTTTTCTGGTCCAGTCTATTTGGAGTTCTGTAGGCTTCTTGTATGTTCATGGGCATCTCTTTCTTTAGGTTAGGAAGTATTTTTCTATAATTTTGTTGAAGATATTTACCTGGTCCTTTTAAGTTGGAAGTCTTCACTCTCTTCTCTACCTATTATCCTTAGGTTTGGTCTCCTCAATGTGTCCTGGATTTCCTGGATGTTCTGGGTTAGGAACATTTTGCTTTTTACATTTTCTTTGACTGTTGTGTCAATGTTTTCTATGGTGTCTTCTGATCCTGATATTCTCTCTTCTATCTCTTATATTCTGTTGATGATGCTTCCACCTATGACTCCTGATCTCTTTCCTAGATTTTCTATCTCCAGGGTATATCTCCCTTTGTGATTTCTCTATTGGTTCTATTTCCATTTTTAGATCCTGGAAGGTTTTGTTCAATTCCTTCACCTGTTTGGTTGTGTTTTCCTGTAATTCTCTAAGGGACTTTTGTGTTTCCTCTTTAAGGGCTTCTACCTGTTTACCTGTGTTCTCCTGCATTTCTTTCAGGGAGTTATTTATGTCCTTCCTAAAGTCCTCTATCATTACCATGAGATGTGATTTTTTTTTCCTTTTTTAAAAAATTAGATGTTTTCTTTATTTACATTGCAAATTTTATCACCTCTGAAAACCCCCTATCCCATCCTTCCTCTCCCTGCTCACTAACCCAACCACTTATCTTCCTATACAAAGCTTAAGTCCAAGTATATCAAGGACCGTCTCATAAAACCAGATATACTGAAACTAATAGAAAAGAGAGTGGGGAAGAGCCTCAAGCACATAGGCACAGAGGGAATATTTCCTGAACAGAACACCAATAGCTTGTGCTGTAAGTTCAAGAATTTACAAATGAGATCTTATAGAATTGCAAAGCTTCTATAAGGCAAAGGACACTGTAAATAGGACAAAACAGCAACCAACAGAGTTGGAAAAGATTTTTACCAACCCTATATCAGATAGAGGGTTAATATCCAATATATACAAAGAACTCAAAAGTTAGACTCCCAAGAATCAAATAACCTTACTAAAATTGGGGTACAGAGCTAAACAAAGAATTCTCAACTGAGGAATACAGAATGGATGGGAAGCACCTAAAGACATGTTCTACATCATTAGTCATCAGAGATGTGATTTTTAAATCAGAGTATTGCTTTTCTGGTGTGATGGTTTTTCCAGGGCTACTGTGGTGGTGGTAAACTGTGTTGTGATGATGCCATGTATCCTTGGTTTCTGTTCCTTAGGTTCTTGCCCTTACCTCTCACCATCTGGTTATCTCTGGTGTTAGCTGGTCTTTCTGTCTCTGACTGTGGCTTGTCCCTCCTGCAAGCCTGTGTGTTAGTACTTCTGGAAGACCAGATCTCTCTGGGAGGAATTTGTTCTGGGGTGCAGAAGGAAACCAGGATTTTGTCCCCAGTTTTTCTTGCTTCCTATGTCCTGATGGCTCTGGGCAGATCTATCTTGGGCCAGGAATTTGAGCAGAATTGGTGGTCTTATCTGTGTTTGTAGATGTGTCAGCACTCCTAGGAGACCAGCTGTCTCCCAGGAGTATGGAGAACTATAGCACAGGATCAGTTCTGGGCCCTGTGTCCCATACACTTTTTTTTTGTAATTAAAAATAAGAAAAGAAAAGAAAGAGAGAGAGGGAAAGGAAGGGAAGGAAAGGGAAGGTAAGGTAAGGAAAGGTGAAGAAATGGTAAAGGAAAGAAAATATCCTACAAGCTTGCCAATGGACACTCTGATGGAGGTATTTTCTCAGTCGCGATTCCCCTTCCCAAATAAGTCTAGCTTGTATCAAATTGATGAAACTCTAATGAGGGAAATGATCAACAGCTTTCTGAATAGGATGTAAGTTACATTCTACAAAGTTAGAACCAAATCAAGTTCTTAGGAGAGAATATATTACTGTTTTGAAAGAGACTATATATAAAACTGCTTTTTAGATGCTCACCATTATATCCCCAGAAGAGTGAAGCTCTCAGCCTTCATCAGAGAAGCTTTTGCTGTTAATATAGATATTTGTAGTGGATCAAAGATCAGGAAATAAATATCTGTAGTGTTTTCTGCCCTTGGTGGCCATGCATGTCACTATCCCAGCCACAACACAGAAGGCATCTTGGAAATGAGAGCAAATGATTTTAAGAGCTAGCCAGGGCCAGATAACTTTTGCACAAAACACTGTTTTCTGGGCATGACAGGACTACTACAATCACAAAATCACATCATCTGCAGGTGCCTGTACAAAACCAAGGCTATCAGAACTCCAACGTCAATGTTGGAAGTGTATATGAGCCTCCACCACTAACTGAGCTATTGACAATTGATGGCTACTAGGCTACAGGCAATCAATTTCTTTCAAGGGTATGGTACCGAGTAGGTAAGCAACACTAATTGGATGCAGTGACTTATTAAAAAAAAAAAGAGGACATAAAATTTGGTTATAGGAATGGGTAATCCAGGAAGAATAGGAAGAGATGAGTGGAAGGGTATCTATAATCAAAATCTAATACATGTATTCATGGAAATATCAAAGAATACATAATAATATTATGTTAAACGTTTGCTTCAGTAGAAGCTTATCTGAAAGCAGCAACATGTATGTTTTATTTGAGGGTGAAAATGTTTTTCAGCTTATATTTACATTTATGTTTGTCTGTTTGACTGTTTGACTGTCCATCTATCTGTCCATCCATTTGTATGTGTATAATGGTTGAATCATAATTGTCCAAAGATACTAAATACTACTTTTGAAACAAGAATAACAATGTGTGCAGCCATATATGTATATGGAATAAAATAAAAGTTTACTGTTGACTATCTTTAAAGGCATTATCATTGCTATAAGTGAATAAAAACAGCTGTTGTTAAGGATCAATTATTCAGAACTAGAAAAAAATACTGTTTCAGTCTTGGTATAATCTGAATGTTTATAATTCATTAAAACTTCCTAACTTATAACATGAAGGAATGAAGTGGAATGGACACTGAGGAGGGCATGGACCATGAAGGTCATACTCTAATGGCTGGGATTAGTCCCTGTACAAAAGAGACCAAATAGAACTAGACAGACCTTTCCACCATGTAATAACAAAGTGAAAATGGAAAAGATGTCTTGATCTTGACCTTCTAAATCTATAATAAATAAGTTCCCCTTTCTTCTCATGCCTTTTAATCTATTGTTGTTATCATTGGTCTAAACCAAACAAAAGACAAAGGGAAAGGAAGCCCATTCGGTTTAAAAAGCAAAGCAAAGCAAGGTAAATATGGTAGAGAGTAGAATCAGACAAAAGGACTAAAGATCCATTCACTATCAGAGCCATTAGTTACTACATTCTGCCTTTGGAAAGTAAAAACACGCTTTTACCTATCTACTATTACTTAATACTTACTATCCATAAAGTACCCTTCAGGCTAGATTTTTTCAGTTGTCAACATGCTAAAAAAGGTTTCTTTCCTGACTGAAAGGAAAAACATGTTCCGCACTTCTTGCTGTCCAGCAGCAATGATGACAGAACACCGAAACTTCTTCTCTAGACGGTTTACTCAGGAATTTTCTTTTGTGTTACAGCTCTCCTAGGTACCTAAGTGTTACAGCTCTCTTAGGTACGTAGGTGTCACAGCTCTCCTAGGTTCTTAAGTGTTACAGCTCTTCTAGATGTCACGGCTCTTCTTGGTGTTGCTGCTTCTTCTTCCTCTTCTTCCTAGGTGCTGCAGGTCTGCTTGCTTCTGTGGAATAGCGTGGCTGCTCTTGCTTCTGTGGAGTTGGGGTGACTGTCTAGAGAGAGCTCCTTATATACCCGATCCTGAGCTGCCAAGTCCTCCTGGATTGGTTTTTCGGCAGACCCTCATTAGCATACACCTGCTTGGGAGAGGTGCATGTGCAGCATACACCTGCTCGGGAGGGGCACATGTGCAATTGAATCGTCTATTGCTACAGTGTATCGGGAACTGGCGCCATCTTGGATTTTGTTGTCCAAGAGGCTGCCTACAAAAACAGATTTTAAAAAGTCAGTAAATAGTCCAAGCAGGTTCACATAATATTGTTATGCTCCAAAGTTAATTAAGAAAAAAAACATGATGGAACGATCATAGGGATACTATTTAGCTGTTCTTGGTGACTTGTCTAAGGCCTGTCTAGGGGTATGATAACTGAACTAAGATCTGAATGATGGGAAAAAAAAACATGTTCATTACACTCACAACTAAAGAGAGATGTGTCAAGGCACAGGCAACACTGACTATAAGAGCAATGTTGGAGAGATGTCTCAGAGATTAAGAGCAATGAAATCTGACGAGAGCTTCCATAATGAGCCCTGGGAAGTAGGAAGAAAAAAAATGTCACAAGAGAATTTCTATTCTCTATTGCTGAAGCCATGTCACTGCAGCATAGCTGAGTATGACAGTTTACTACAAGCCACCCAGTGCTGTGGTTAGGACTCTGGGAAGTGCTGACTAGGTGATGCCTTTGTTTCACAAGGTGTCAGCTTCAGACACTTGGCAATCTTCATTTCGTGCCTGTGATAAACTCGACTGTTCTGTAAGGTTGTTGTGTCCCTTGCATATAGGTGCTTTTCCACATGTATTTCGAATATCGATAATAGTACCTTGGGCTTCCTCAGAGCATGGTGACATCAGGCTTCTCATAATTAATCCTTGGCAACTGGTTTCCACTAGAGCGGAAGCAGAAGCCACAGCTTGACATTATCTGAGCTTCAAAGTCCTAGAATGTTACTTCCAAGGCATCTCATCAGTCAAAGCAATTCACAAGGCCAACTCAATTTCAAGCAGAGGGAAAATAGACTCTAGCTCTTGATTGATGCTTGCAGTCTTTGGAGACCAACTACCATAAAATCTTTTGTAGGGCATAGTAATGGGTTTAGATTATAATCCAAATACAGCAGGAAGCTATTGAAAGTTTTAATCAAGGCAGCGATGTGATTTGATTTAAGCTTTACAAAGAACAGTCTGGCTGCTGTGGACTTCAGTATTTCAAGAGTGCAGCCTGTAAGACCAGTTAGGAGGTAACTGCAACACACAGAAAAAGTTGATCACTTGCACCAGGGTACTTTTGGTCGATATAATGGCATATGGGTATATCAGCAAAGTTAGACAAAGGTAGGGCTTAGAGGACTCAATGTTGGATTTCAAGTGTGGTGAGTGACAAAAAGAGAGGCAAAGGAGACTAAAGTTCTGAGGTTTTTACTGAAAAAGTGTATGGAAACATGGTGTCACCAAAAGAAATGAGGAAGATAGTGCGAAGCAAAAGTCAAGATAAAATGAATTGAAAGATTTCTTTTGTCAACTGTAAAACAGAATAGTAAGCACCCTGAGTTATCTAAATAGTCTCCTCTGGCTTTTCCCAAAACCCAAATAGGAACAGCATCAATAACTTATGTTTAGTCCTTACTACCTGTCAGGCACTGCTATCAGAGATGTTTGTACACGAACTCTTTAAAAATCACACCAGTTCTGTGGAAAAGATGTAGGTGATGAAAGCAAGCTCTAGAAAGGTTGTAAAATTTTCTCCAGGCTGCATAATTATTAATAGGTGGAGGTGGGATTTGGACCCATGCACTCTGGATCTGAAGTCAGTTGAGTGAGCTCCTATACTACAACACCTCTTTACCAAAAGAGGTACTTCCTAAAAAAGGCAAGGAGCTTGCATACTTCCAAAAATAGTAAGTATCGGAAATGCTCATGTATAAGAATAACAAGAGTTTACAATGAAGCTGAGGACTAAGACCCATATATTGCTCAATTTAAATACTTTTTTATGTATTTTGGACCTCAGGGTTGCTTAAGTATCAAATGTAGAAGTTTTTTTTTTTAGTCAAGCATTGTGTTTATTTTGCTGGTGATATTTCCTAAAAAAATATTTTATGGCAGTGGTAAAGATGTTTCAAAGATAGAGCTCCTATTGTTACACAGCTTTCTAAAATTCAATTTTACTGAGTTAAGATTTATAAATGATAAATTCACCTAGATAGTATAGATGCAATCAGAATTAAAATCCTTTGTGTTACTTTCTTTATCATAAAAAATTGAAAAAAAATAAGAAAATCTGCAGACTAGATAAAAATATTCACAAGCATGTAGTGAGTAAAAGAGTTGTATTCAGAATATATAAAGAATTATTCCAGTTAAATAATAAAAACAAAGACAGGCCAAACATCCTACCATCCTTAGCTACCAGTAGCACATGGAAGAAGTGGCCTAGTGAGTGAGGGAGAGCAGGTCTCAAGGGCATGAGTAAAAGACCTGGCCTTGATCTTCACTAGCTATAGTACTCAGGAAAGTGGCCCCCATACTTTACCTGGACAGCACAGTAGAGCTGATCCTGGTGGCAGGGGTGAAAGTGAGCTATCCTTGAGAGCAGGAGCATGGGAGAGCTTACCTGAATCGCTTGGGAGAACTGGACCCTAGGGCATGAGAATGAGAGACCTGCCTCCCCTGCCCCCAATACTTGGAACTCCTGCACTGTACCTAACTGGGTCAGTATGGTAGAGGGGAGATGTGAAGGTGAGCTGGCCCCAAGAGCATGGACATAGGAGAGCTGTACCGGCCCATTACCAGGGAAATGTGGTAGAGCTGGTCCTTATGTCATGGGCATGGGAGAGCTGGTGGGCAGACAAACTTAGCTACCACCCAGTCCCAGTTCTAGGACTTTGAGTTGACACATCCAAATAACTATGTAATCTTTGAACTGCTGGATTGGTGAAGGGGCAACTTCTGCAGATTCAAAGCAGCAGGATCTCCATGACACGGGGTAACAACAGGATAGCCAAGAAGAGTCCCAGTGAGGATCCACTAGAGAAAATGTGGCAGAAGCCAGAGGCCTGAAACCAGACCCAATGACTCATTGCAAGGAACATTTGCAAGTGAAGCTGTTTGGACAAGATAGTGTGCTATGTGATACACAGCGACACACCGCAGCTTCTCTGGTAAAATGTTTTTTGTTTATTGTTTTGTTTTGTGTTGTTTTGTTTTCTTCACGTGGAGGCTGAAAGCAAGGAGGGCAGATATGGAGGCATGGGGGGGATGAGTGGCCTTGGGGTAGATGATGCGAAATTCACAAAGAATCAATTTTAAAAAACGATGAAAAAGAACATGGCCAATGAATTGGAATAGACAATTTATTCTTCAGAGAAGATATTTTTTTTCTCCTACTGGTTCTTTCCCATGAGTTGGAATTAATTTTCAATCAATGTACATAGTTAGACCTTTATTTGCATATTGATATATAATTATCAGAAAAATTTCTATTGAAGAGATTATTCTGTACCCATTAAACGTTTTTAGTACACTTGTGAAGATTTAATTAACTATAAATACTTGGACTGATTTTGGGAAGTCTCAATTCTGCTCCAATAATCTGTGTTCTAGCTTTTAAAACGTGCACAATTTTTATTAAATCTATTATTTAGTCATCTGTTTGTTTATTTGTGTCGGCACACCATGACACAGTTGTAATCAGAGGACAACCTGTGAGAATTGGTTCTTTCCTTTCATCATATGGGTTGTGGGGACTGATCTTAGGCAGTCAAGTTTAACCTACCAAGCCATATGCTCTATTTTTAAGGCAATACCATATTGACATTGTGCTCAGGGAACCCCACAGTAAAGGGGAAGCAAAGATTATAGGAATCAGAAGAGGAGGATGACAGCAGAACATGGACCACTGAATCAACTAAGCAGGGTTCATATGGGCTCACAGAGACTCAAATGACAAGCACAGGGCTGCCAATGGTCTTCACCAGGTCCTGTGCATATATATCTTGGTGGTTTTGTAGGACTCTTAAAAGTGGAGCAGGTGTATCTCTCTTTTGCATGCTCTTGGGACTCTTTCCCTTGTCAAGGCTTCATACGAGGGCTTTTGCCTTGTCTTATTTTATCATGGTTTTTCATGCTTGGTTTTTGTCTTTTAGAGGCCTCCTTCTTTTTGAAGAAAAATGAGCGGGAGTGGATCTGGGGAAGAGGAGAGTCAGGGGTGTTCTGGGAGGAGTGGAGGAAGGGAAAACTGTGGTTGGAATGTATTATATAAGAGAAAAATCTATTTCAATAAAAATAAATAAATAAATAAGTAAATAAACGATTTTGTCATTTGTAATGAAACTATTACATGTTCTCTTCCAATAAGAATATATTTTATTTTTCTTATCTAATTGTGGTGTGTGTGTGTGTGTTAATAGAAGTAAATGTGAGCTTACAGCTGTGATCCTTTTTGCAATTTGAGGCAAAAACATTTACTTCTTTCCCTTTGAAAATGATAATAATTATAGTTTTTGTTATATATCCTTTAGTGTTTTGAGAAAATTTCTGCTTGGCCCTGCTTTGTGTAGGCACACCATGACACAGTTGTAATCAAAACATCTACTTTGTTAGATGTTTTATTCATGGAAAGACACTTGATTCTGTGAAATAGTGTGTTCTCTGTTCTTTAGGTATTCACATGATTTGTGCTTCAGTTATTAATGATACATTACACTAATTGATTTCAGGTAATTAAAACAATATAGTGTTCTTGGAGTAAGAACCAACTGGTCGTGCTATATAAGTATTTTTTGCATGTTGCTAGTTTTCATTTTTTTCTCGTAATTTAAAATTTTACAATCTAGTAAAACTATTGTCTGCAGCTTTGATTGTCTTTATAAGCACTGTCTTTTGTTTCTCTATCAGGTAACACTGTTCTCATAGATTAATTTTGTAATTGTTTCCTTTATCTCCATTTTTTAAAAGTGTAAAGGAATTCTCCTTATTCTTCTTTAAATGCAACATTCATAGTTAAGACAATTACTTCTCATGGGAAAATATTTTTTAACAATACTAATTAAATGTCTTTTACTTCTTTACTTCTTTCAGCTTTATTCAGAATATCTATGCACTCTCAAGTTGATTTTGGTAGATTGGTAGTTTTTAGGAGTATTTTTACTTCATCTGGATTTATGGCCTTGTATCTCCTAGAAGAAGAGTTATACACATTGTAAGCTGCAATATGGGTGCTGAGAATAGTACCCAAGTCTTCTTAATGAATAGTCAGTATCACCTCTCCAGCTATCATTATTTCTTCTTTTTTTAAATGATTATCGTGTCTTTATTTCTATGCATTATTGAAAAGAATTAAATATTGAATTGTGGGAATTTTTAAAAATAACAAAAGACATGCAAATGGGCATACACAAAGGAGAGCATACAACCACCATTTAAGGTGTTTTTGTGTATGTATTCCTTCTTTTCTTAATTTTTTCACTGTTTTGAGATAAATGATACTGAATTTGTTTGGAGGCCTTTTACTGCATCTATTGATACAATGATGCTTACTGTTTGTGACCTTGAATTAGTATTTGATGTTTTACATGTGTTGATGTATGGTGAACTGTTCTTGCCTAATTTGAATGAAGCTAATTTGATAGTCATGAGTGGTCTTTTTGATTTACTGTTAAATTCAGTTTGTCAGTATTGTATTGAAAAACTATGCATCTATGTTAATCAGATATATATTGGCCTACAGTGTTCCTCTTTATAATTTTTCCTTTATTACTTTTCAATTATTTGTTTTAACTTTTTCTGCTTTGACTGAAGAGATAATCCTGGTTTGCAAAACTATGTCTGGTTAGCTTTCTTTATCTTTCTATTTTATAGAATAATTTGATAATATCAGTATTAATTTTCTTTAATGGTCTAGTAGAATTCATCAGGTAATCAATATAATTGATACACTTTTTATAATATCTAAGTTTTAATATCTACTGCTGTCCTGGTTGTTTGTTGTTTATTTTTCATCACCTTATCACAAGGTAGAGTTATTTGGAAAGAGGAAAGCCAATTGAGAAAATGCCTTTATCAGATGGCAAATCAGTAGGGTATTTTTCTTAACTGATGTGGGAGAACTCATTCTACTGTGTGTGGTGCCACCTGAAGGCAAGTGGTCCTAGGTTGTATAAGCAAACCTATACAAGCAGTGAGGAGCAACCCAGTAAGCAGTACTCATCTGTCCTGTGTTCTAGTTCCTTCCTTCAGCTCTTGTTCTTTCTTTCCTGAAGGGCTGTAAACTGTAAGGAGAAAGAACCTCTTCCTTACACAAGTCACATTTTGCCATGGTCCTTATCACAGCAACATAAAACAAACTAAGACAGCTATGAAATAAAAAGTTCCAAGAGGAAGAGAAACAAAAATTCCTATCATTTAATGACCTAGTTGCCATTGTTACTTACAGTGATGTACCACATACTTCTCATTATTTTCATGTGAATCAAATTATTGTATTCCCAGTCATATAAAAGGATACCATATTCAATTATTTGCAATGCTTCATATGATAATAAAGTGTTATTCACCTATGTATTAATTTTAATCTTATAATTGTTTCAGAGTATAGTCTTACCTATTAAAAAATTTATACCATAGAAGAATATATCATACTACCCTGGTGGCAGCCCCACACATCTCATGCTTATTGTATCTCTTAATGGCATGAAGAGGTCATATTGGATGACTGATCTTTGCTTTCAATTTGTATGAGTATACTTTATGATGTACTCACCTAACAATACATCTCAGAATGTCTCTCCATCATTAACTGAAGCCTGACTATATGTGCATATGGTTTTTTTGTATGTCCTATGTATGTGTGTTTCAGTTTTAGGAATCATGAGGAAACAATTGTTACCTATCCATTACTTTCTTTTCTTAGCTATTTCATGCTTCTTTATTTCTTCAGAAACATAAAGGTTTTAGTACAGGCTCCAAGTCATTGATTACTAATTCTGTACATTTGTATAAATAAGAATGACCTACAAAATTTATTTTTAAATGTGTATTAAAGGCTGAATCTCAAGAAAATCTGATTTGGTAACTTCAAGACAGAATAAGAAATCATCACTTTAAAATGGGATTTTAAATAATTTTCACTATGATGGCGTGAGTGATGACCAATAATATTACCAACATAGATTTTATTAGCTAAGACATATACACAACTTTTCTACTACCTCTGTGAAGTATTTTGAATAAAGTTTCAATTATTTGTTTTCAATCAAAATTTCAATGACATAATTCTGTTATTTAAATAATTCATTAGAGCAGAGGTGGAGACATCACAGATAAGTTATACTTGGTTTTTGCTTTCTTTCTTTACTGAGAAAATATCTATTGCTATGTAGTACTGACTTGTTGACTTGGAACTCATTATGTAGAAAAGGCTATCCTCAAACTCACAGAGATCTACCTGTCTTTGTGTCCTAAGTACTGGGATCACGTGGATGTGCCAAGGTTAGATAGAACTCTTCTAAGGAATTGATGAAAGCATAGGCTTCATATATACATGAATATATATATACATGTATATATATATATTATATATTATATATTTTACCTAGCTTGCCTATACAGAGATTACCTAATTACCTATTAGATCTATTAGATTCAGGGCCATATTTCTTTTTTGTTGTTGTTGTTTTTTTGAATTTCCAAATTCATTTATTGAAGTCAAGTATTACTTGGTACTAAAACAAAAGATTCAACAACAACAGAAAATTAGAATCCAATCTTTCAGATGCACATAGATAACAAAAATTCTCAATAGCATGTTTTTGATTGTGATCCAAAATCAAAAGCACATTAAAAAGATTAACCACTATGTGAATGTGTTACATGTATTCAAATGTGTATGGATATATGCATGTGTATGTATGTGGGGGGTTGGGTAAAAGGTAAATGTTGCTTGTCTTTCTGGATCATTTTCCACATTATTTGTTACAGCAAACTCTC
>NC_045030.1:124699780-124706666 GCF_008632895.1 Mastomys coucha
CCAGCATCTGCTGTCACCTGAGCTTTTTATCCTAGCCATTCTGAATGGTGTGAGGTGGAATCTCAGGGATGTTTTGATTTGCATTTCCCTGATGAGTAAGGATGTTGCACTTTTCTTTAGGTGCTTCTCAGCCATTTGGTGCTCATCAATTGAGAATTCTTTGTTTAGCTCTGTACCCCATTTTTTAATAGGGTTATTTGGTTCTCTGGTGTCTAACTTCTTGAGTTCTTTGTATACATTTTTTTAAAGATTTATTTATTTATTATATGTAAATACACTGGGCATCAGATATCATTACAGATGGTTGTGAGCCACCATGTGGTTGCTGGGATTTGAACTCAGGACCTCTGGAATAGCAGTCAGTGCTCTTAACCGCTGAGCCATCTCTCCAGCCCCCAGGGCCATATTTCAACATCAGATTTTATTATATCACAGACATGGCTTATTTTTCTACAGTTAATGCTTAGAACTTCTTGAGACTATATATATATCAATGACGTGGTGATAATAGGGCTTATATAGAAATTGAAAGATGTGTAGTGTTAAAATGAAAAGAGAAATTTTTTTATTCTACTTCATAAGTGAGCAGCTGCTTTAAAACCTAAAAATAGGTTTTAAGTGAAACTTAATTATTTCCTAAGATTAAATTTTTAGAGGTAAAATTGGTAATTTAAAGCATTAAAAAGGTTTGATGCACCAATTTTGGTTTTAGAAATTTATTTTACAACAGCAATCAAAGATGCATACAAAGGTTCACGCAGAATAATTTTCTATTCAGCTTAATTTATAATAAGGAAATATTGGGAAATGCCCTATAGCCAAAGACTGATTATGTAAATTAAGGGATATTAATATGATTGAACCACACTAAACACTCATAATCATGCTGTAGAACCTCTATTTATTGACATAGGAAATGCTCATACTATTAAATTAAAAAACAGTTGAAGTAAATGTTCAGAAAGTAATCTGAATTTTGTGAATAAATGAATCTACATATACAAAGAAAGATTTTATACTTTTAACATGAAAACTGTAAATATATATTATTTGACAAAATTATAGTAGATTGTCTCAAGTTTTGGGTTTTATATGTGGTTTTCATTTTATTATGTGTTTGAATTTTTCTGTATTGTGACTTCTTTTGCTTACACATATTATTCTTCTGCTTAGTGTTAAACTTGGAGCCTGATGAATAAAACTAAACTACTCACCCATTGAGGTATGTCACCAGCCCGTTTTATCTATATTTTTATAATTTTACTTTTATCATAAAAGAAATAATTTTTATACTATGAGCTAAAGGTGTATGAAGCAAAAAGGTACCATGTGCCCTATGAGAGTTATGAGACTTACATCCAAAGGAATAGATAGATTTGTCATCCCACTATATCTATCAACACAGTGGTATTTCAGTTTCTATATTTTAAATCTGACCTTTAACTTTCTGTATACTAACTGTGTTCTTGAAAATCTTTTCAGGACACTGATCACATGAATCATTCAATTTTATTACTACCTATGTCATGAAGTCCCTTTTATACAAAGCTAGTCATTACCCATAAGTGGATATCTTTGAGTAATAGCTACCTGCATTTCTTATATGACAACTTATGCCTAAGTGGCATAACTTCAGACCTTTCACATATAGAATATATTTCAGCACAGATTTCAGCACCTTCCCTGTTAGAATGAACACTCCTGTCACTAAATCTCATGAAATATTGTCATAAATTAATCATCTCTTTGTCAACATGAGGTATTTATTTCTTTAGATTAAGTCCAATATTTAAGAAATAAATCAGAAATGCATATAAATCAAGTTTAGTATCCAAAACTTCAAATGAGTAAGAGTCTACAAATTCATTGGAAAGGTCAATAGTAATTCCTTCAATGAGTTGTTTTTCTGTATATAATGAGAAAAGATTTGGAGATAAAAGTGCATGTGAATTATTCACCATATAATTAAGAAACTAGTCTAAAATAAAATATAAAAAAATAGCCTGTTGAGGACATGGTGTACCAGATTCTATGCCTGTAATAGTGAAGTCAGATACTAAAATATTTGGATTCTGTTAATGATTAACAAGAGTTCACTGAATTCATACAATTTTTCTCACCATCCTATATTAAAGAAATTGAACCCACTGTTCTGATAAAAATTTCTATTTGTTCTGAATATGAAAGTAAGTTTATGTACAGTCCTATTCATGTATTTATCATAGTTATACAAGTATATAATCTAAATAGTTTGATAGTTTTCATTGAAGGCTATCAGGAATTTTCTATGGGAATACGGAGACAGCTCAGTTTTTAAGAGTATTTCTTGGCGGTGAAGAGGGCTGAAGTTTGATTTCAACTACCCAGTTTGAGTGGATTACAGCTGCCCATAGCCCCGTTTCTAGGGGTTTGTGATGCCATATTTTGCCTACCGTGGGCCCCTACATGCATGTGTGCACATGCACAAAGGCACAGATCATTCATATGAATAAATACTTATTCATTTTTTAAAAAAGAGTTTGTCTTTAACTCTATTTTGTATTTCAAGGTACCTAGAAACAGCCGCTCTCATTTAGAAGAATTGTAAATCTATTATTGACAATTACATGCATGTTTCAATTATATTGTGATTATATTAACCTCCATTACCCTCTCTCCTACTTTGGGCTGACTCCTTTCTTTTTCCCAGTTAACCTCCTTGGAAGCCCTAATATCTTTTGTTTGTGTGCATGTCTTGTGTAGGTAACTATATCATTATCCTCTGTTTTAATGTTATCTCTTCTTTTTTCCCTTTTTTATTAGATTTAAAAATATTATTAATATTTTTATTAATATTATTAATATTATTAATATTAATATTAATATCCTTTATTAATATTTAAAATGATATCTCCTTTCCTGCTTTTCCCTCCAGAAGAAATATGTTCCCTCCCCCTTCTTTTGTGAAGTTCCATAGGCCATTCAGAGGGCAATATAAATATAGATGTCTTTTGGAGGGCCAAGCACACAGTTTCTTTTTTTCATCCCTTTGCCCAGGTGTGAGCCTCTGCCTTATCCTCTGCCCTCAGCAAAACCCCATCATTTCTACAGAACTAGGTTGAAAATAACCATGTATAAAATTCAGTAACTCTTTCTTACATGTTTCCTGGTTATATCTATTTGTTTGGTATTCATCTTTTATATTGGAGACATTTGTCAGTTGTTTTATTATTCTTGATTGGCATTTTACAGTTAATCCTCCAAAGAGCATATCAGAAGCTACATGTGCCAGATGAACTTTGTTGACCATGGCTTCATAGAAATATAATCTGGGTAAATTCTTTCCTTGGGGCTGGGGGAGCATTTGAGTTTTCTAATCACCTTTAAGGAATAAGCCTGGCTACCAGCATTCTGAAATCTTAGTAGAAGATTTATGAAGCTGTTAATATTCAACATGTGAACTTTCATATAATCCCTCTTTTAATACAGTGGCTCCATCTGTGGCTATTCTTAGTATCTCCTATTCTAGAGCTTCTTAATTCTGTCTTCTCTAGAGAGTTAACTTCCATTATTTTTCCACTGATATGGAAAGGGCAGTTTGCCATTTAGTTGCAGTAAACAAGGGTTTGGATTCTAACTCCAGATAAGTTGAAGAAAACTTTAAAAATTAATTTTCCTGCTATTAGCATCTCATTCACCTTTCAGGGATTCTTGGAAGTACCCTTATTATATTGAGTATATACACTACATACACTCCCCTGAGTAAAATCTGGTGACTTCTTGGTTTCTGAACCTTCTAGGCTTAGACCAGAGGTTCTCAATCTTCTTATTGCTGCTACCTTAAATATGGTTCCTCATGTTTTGGTGACCCCCAACCATAAGGTTATTTTAATGGCTACTTCATAACTGTAATTTTACTGCTGTTATGAATCATAATGTAAATATCTGTGTTTTCCAATGGTTTTAGGTGACCTGTGAGAGGGGTCATGACCCACAGGTTGAAAACTACTGGCTTAGACATGCCAAGTCAGTTTCTAGATTGTAAAATTTTGTTTCCTGTTATGTTATTTTCCTATTCTTTCAATCTTATTGACATTATGTCTTGCTTTTAGCTCTAATGTTTCTGGTATCATTATGATGGACCTTTGCAAAGGTAGTAAGACACTGAAGCTCTGTTTTCAAACTATAAGATGAAAGCCATTTTGTCCCTTCAAAACAGGGCTGAAATACATGATCACAAAGCATGTCCCATATAGTTCTTCTGCTTTCTGTGTGGAAGCACGAAGTTGCTCATTTCCATAAGCTTACCTTAATCTCAGTTAACATACTAGTTCCTCAGAGAACTTTTCCTGATGTATGTGTCTCAGGTAACAATCTAGACTGTGAGGATTTTCTACAATGCCTGAATTGTTTTTTTTTTTTCTTTCAGAGAAAAATCACAATCTATATTCACTTAGTTAAATAATATGAAGGAAATTTGTACCCACCTCATACTAGATGGTAAACTCACTGAAGGATGGATGAAATTTCTCTTGTGTTTATTTTCACTTAGTACTAGATAGAAAATAGGTACTAAAACTTATGTACTAAAATAAATAAAATCTAGAGCTAAAATAATACAGAAATTCTCCTTCCATTTTTAATTATAGATTAAAACAGAAAATGGTAAAATCCAAATGAAATAGAGATGGCTTAGGAGTTAAGAGTATTTATTGCTTTTGATCAGGTTTTGGTTCCCAGAATCCACATGGCAGCTCACAACCACCTGAAACTCTAGTTTCATGGAATCTGTTGCACTCTTCTGGCCTCTACAGGCACTCCACACATGTGATATATACACATACATGTGGTATACCCACATACATGTGGGCTATGCGTCCCAAAAATAAAATCAAAAGAAATAAATATTTTTTAAAGCAAAAGAACCAAAATTTCATACAGTTCATATGTATAGATGACTATTTACTATTAATCTATTTTCTTCTTGCATGTATCTTATAAGCATTACTATTATACAATATATGATCAGTCAAGAAATCAGAGACAGCCATAATAAATAAGTTTCTAGTTTTTATAACAAAAGTTCACAAAAATCTCAAATTCTCTGCCCTTCTGAAATCCTGTATTAGCAGGATTTTTTTTGTTTGTTTTTAAAAATGAATCTGGCCTATGAAGGGAAAAACATTTTTGGAGCTGGAAAATGTTTGAATTGGGGCAGTATTAGAAAAGAAACCAATTTATTGAATGGCACAGCTGTTCACTGTATGATCATTATGATCCTTGTTATTTGGGTGCTAGTTGGTATTTATATCTAATTAGCTCTCTTACACACCATCAAGCAATCTGCATTTAGGGAATAGAGCAAAACTAAAATATATAGAGTTTCAAGCTGCCAAAAACATAACAGAATGAATTCAGGTTTAATTCACTACAGACCAGTTATTAACAAACCACTGAAATTAGTTAGTTTGCATTTTTACTTGCCTGCATGTGTGTTTTTTTTAATAGTAGATGAAAAGAGATCAGAAACAAACTTCTTCAAAATTTTTCTCTCTTAAATGGTTGGCAGTTTTTTCTTATTACTCTGACCTTGGAGTGCTGGACTGTTGTCAAAATGGGATTTTGCAATCCGTTCCCTCATTGATGTTTATTTATTGGTATACATATAACATTTTATAATGCATTAATAAAAATGTCAGTTCTTAGTTTTTTCTATTAGCAACTTATATGTTTCACAGCTAAGACTGAGTTTCTGCTTCTATACATAAAAATACTTATGGTTAGATTAATGTTTATGAAAGCAAAAATGGTCACAACCAAATTTTAAGTACATTATTTAGATATTATAAATAGCAACAAATCAGATTAATGTATACTGGTAAGGAAAAACATAACATTTCAACTAATGTTATAATATTCTATGCCCATTCCATTTCCCACAATAACCTTTAGATTTACAGAGGAATTACAAATGTAATACAGTGATGTTATCAATTGAATGTGTTTTCCTTTACTTTATATGTTGAAGCCCTGGACCATAATGTGGTCCCACTTGGAGAAGAACCTGAAAGGAAAAAACAAAGATCAAATGAATTCAGGAGAGTGGAACCTCAATCTGATAGGATTAGCATCTGGATCCTCTTGCTTTTCCTCTTCCCTTCTGTATGTACACTTACTAAGAAAAGGCTGTGTAAAGAGAACATTGGAAGAGAGTGACTATCCACAAGCCAGAAGAATTTTCAAGATAAAGTTACCGTGGTGACAACTTGAGCTCATTCTTCCTGTAAAATGAAAACGTTAGAAAATTAATTTCTGTTACTTTAAGGTACCTCATGTACAGCATTTTTTTCCCATGACAGCAGACTTTGTGAAAAGTGTGGTACACTTACCAAAATTAAACACTTAGCTATTTGGCTGGACATCCTGACATGGCCCCTTAAGAACAACATTAAGTAGGTTAGAAGCAGGCAGATTTCTGTGAGTTCCGGGCCTGCCTGATCAACATAGTTCCAGGCAAGGTAGGGTTACAAAATGAGACTAGGTCTCACAGGGAGGGAGAGTGGAAAAGAAGGGAGGAGAGGAAGAAGGAGAAGAAAGAGGAGAAAGAAGAGTAAGATGAGTAGGAATGATTAGCTTTGATGCAGCACTGTTAATTAAACTACAGAACTGACTTGCATACACTTTTTTTTAAAGCACAAATTGCCTTGGACCGGGGTTTCTTGCGGGGTCCCTGTTCCGCTGGACAAGGGATTCTGGCCAGGTGGCAACGGGATTCGGCTTTGACAAACAGACTACATACGAGTGGTGTAAAATCTGAGTGTATTTCTTTTAAAAATGATATGAGGCTTTTACAATCATTGTAAAAGAGAAATAAAAAATCTGGCAGCTCAACAGTTGAGGTACCTCT
>NC_045030.1:124707288-124717611 GCF_008632895.1 Mastomys coucha
GCAGGAGACTGACTTTCCTTGAAGTTTACGCCTCAGATACCGCCTTCACACAAAGTGTGCGTGGCAACAAATATGCTTTGGTATTCTAGGATCAGGTCCAGGATATTACATATTGCTTATTAGCCCTGTCTCATGTGCTTCCCTGTGTGACAGCTCGTCAGTTTGTGTGTGTATGTTATGATATTGACACTTTCTCTCAGTTTTGTTTATGATTGACACGTTAAGGATTTGGGGGTGTGTATATTAAAGGAAGTGATATTATCACATTCCATCATACCAGGGTGTTTCTGTTCCTGCCATGAAAACATCATGACCAAAGAGTATGTTTGGCGTACATAGATATTGTAACTTCAGTGTAGCCATTAGCAGTTCACAGTCTATCACTGAAGAAAGTCAGGACTGGAACTTAAAAGCAGGGCAGATACCTAGAGGCAGAAGCTGATTACTGACCATTGCTTGCTCAGTGTGTTTACTTACAGAATCCAGGACCACAAGCCAGGAATAATTTTAGATCCGAATCTTCCTTTTCCAGTGTGTTGGAGTATCCAGGACTTGTTGTGGTGGGAGTACTGGGTTCTGATGGTGCCAAGTAGTCATGGTTTCTGTTGGTAAGATTCTTGCGTTTGCTTTTGGCTATCTTGTAATCTCTGGTGTTAGATGTTCTTGCTGTCTCTGGCTGGAGCTTGTTCCTGCTGTGGGTCTGTAAGCCTGTGTCAGCACTCCTGCGAGATCAGTTCTCTCCTGGTAAGAACCTTGCACAGAGGGCTGTGGATCAGCCATCCCTCCTGTGTGCAGATGGATGAAGGAAGGACCTTGTCCCAGCTGCTCTGCTGCTTCTGCATGCTGTGCTTCCTGGCTGGTCCTGCCTTAGAAAATCACAGGAGAGAAAATGGCCCACAAGCCAGAAATGGTATTACCTGCCATGGGCTGGGCCTTCCCATGTTGATTACTAATTTAGAAAATGGCTTACTGCTGTATCTCATGGAGGCATTTCCTCAACTGAGGTTCCTTTCTCTCTGATGACTCTAACTTGTAACAAATTAACACACAAAACTAGACAGTACGCAGGGATTCAATATTATCTTATTTCTAATGATTTTAACCTAGGTTATGTGTAACTGAATTAGTGAATGAACAAAGTTGTGTCTGCTTGAATTTTCCACTGGAAGTTGCTAATCTCTCCATATTCATACAGTTTTCATTAGAAAGGAGCTACTAACTCCGACTTTCCTCTAGATTAAACTCTACCTTCTGTGTGTGGGCATATTAAAGAATTTCTGGACTTGTTAGACAACAACTGCAGTAACCAAGATGTTGAAAGGAAAATTTGAGCGTGTAGCTGCCTTTCCTGGACTCTAAATTATCTATCAATATAACCATCTATAAACTCAAAATCAGCGATTTCTCCAAAATTTGCTAGTGCTTGTTATAATTTGAGTCAAAAATATCCCCCATAAGCTCATACTTTGAATTTCTGGTCCCCAGTTGGTAATATTTTAGGAGGTTCTGGAAACTGAAGTAGGTCATGTGGGTTGGACTTTGAAGAGCAGTGCATGGTTCCTGGCTCTCCCTGTTTCTTGTTCCGTTCTGTCGAAATGTGAATTGTTTACATCACAGGTCCTCATCATCCCAAGCTGAGAAGTTGCATGTGCTTTCCTTTGCTACCATGGACTGAATCCCTCTGGAACTGATTGCAAGGATACAAAAAATAACTAAAATAGTTCTTTTAATGGAGAAGATCACTTGGTAAAGTGTGAAAGACTTACCAGCTCAAGAGAAAAAAAAAGAAGAGAAGAATATTTACAAACTTTTATCTTAGAAATACTGGTAGAGTACTTTTAAATGAGGTGCAGTTTTTGTAAGTCATCTCTATGACATAATTATTTGTAAATTTGCCAATTGATCAAGACAAAATGCATAAGTTCATCATGACATCTCTTAGTCTAATTCAACATCACATGGTTTTGTGCTTTACTTGTAATTTTTTCTGCTCTTTGATATCTAGTTCACATTATCCACATTATATCCAATATTTTTATTCATATATTCAAACCTAGTATACATATACTTTCAAGACTGTTAACCCCTTCACTGGGAGAATCAAACATCATCTAGAACCCAATGGTTTTGGGACGTGTTTGTTTTTGCTGGGTTATTTTTTGTCCCTATACATTAACACTAGTCAAATTTCTACTTTGAAATATCATATAGGTCAACTCTTTTCTGTATTATAACCTTTCTGATCTGTATTCCAATAGAAGTTTTCAATAGTTCTTGGATATGGCTATGGAATTTTCTTCCTAGCTAGCATCCCAGTGACTCTTATAGAAATAATACCTGGCTCTTAATTCATGACTTATAGATCTTAGGTTTGGTGAATGTTTTCTCCAGGTTCATAGAGAGCCAATTTATTAATTGAGTTTTAAAATAGTAAGAATGGACAAATCATATCCACCTGCAACCCTGAGAATCAGGTACTCAGTTCTGGATGCTGAGACTCTCAACTGTCAGAGCAGTTCCAGAAGTGGGATTGGAGGTGGAGAAGGAGGAAGCTGCCTCATTAGTCCCAGTCTGGCACTGGAAGCCTAGGAAGTTCCCAGACAGCCTATTTAACAATGGTCCCTATTTAACAATGTGAGCTTAAAAATGCTGGTTCTGATATCAGCTAAGCAACCAGCAGGAGCAACAACAATAGGACAAACCAGCCAGGTTTGAGAGGGGAAAGGCCAAGGGGTCAAAAGGTGAGAATAAACTCCTTTCTGAAATGCATGCTTTTAAAACTGGACTCTTACCTGAAGGTGCTGCCTACAATTGTGATCCTTCTCACACCAATCAAGGCAACGAAGACAATACTTCAGGTAAGGCTAAGGAGCCGTAATTCTAATTTGTGGCAAGTTAACACTACAATCAACCACAATAGTGAAGTATAAGTGAACCCATATTCTTTTTCAGTGTGGTCAAACTCAGACAAGCTGGAGAACACAGCACAAAATGTCCCTCACTAAACCAGGCCCAAGAGGAACATTATGAGTACCAGTTGGAAATTTTCCTTTTCCCCTCATATTTAATTTTTCTGTTTATGTCCACTTTATGGAGTTCTACTAAGTTAGGTGAATTCTAAGGGGAAATGGTATCAAAATGCTGCTTCCCGCTCTTCTTTATGTTCTAATAACAGAAACCAGGAAACCAGTTTCAGGAAACTGAGAGATTGGAAGCTATCAGTGTTATACCAGGAACAAGTTGGGTTCAACCTTCTTTGCAATCTCAAGTTCATTGAATACTGTGATGTGTTATAGAACTTCACTCTTTTGAGACTGTATTGCTCCAGCAAAGTAAAACACCAAAGCTGTTGCTTTTAGTAAGGAAATACTTGAAATAAAAAGCTTTTACCATTCATTTTTAAGTTCTTTACTAATGGTGATGTCTGTTGAAAACTTAAAAGTAGAACTGTTAGGTTATTTTCATTTTAGAGGTGATAAGAGGGAAACATATAACAGATGCGAATCCAGTACTCATACTGCTAAAGTCATTTCCAGCTTAGCTCTATCAATCGCATAACATGAAAACGTTGTGTTTGTATTGCCTCTCTATCTGATGGCCATGCTCAGCAGACATGCTCTCAAATTGCATGGAATTTGAGAACCACATAAAGCTTTGCATATGATAACAGGAAGGAATAGTAAATATTTCCCCAATGTGGTATGGGTTCTGCCTTGCAGTTTTCTTTTCATTTTTCAAGCGTTGACTCCAAAGTAATATTTTTTTTTCTTGAAGTATGATAACTGGGGAGCATTGTGAGATACTAGCAAGCAGTTAGTTATATAGAGGTGATAGAATTTCAATACGAATATCATTCTACATCCAGGTAATAGAGTGATGCTGCTAAATAGAATGAGCAGTGCAGAAAGAAAAAAAAACTACTTTGGAGAGCTTTGTTCGTCATCAGCAAGGCAATTCTCTGATTTAGCATCAGGTACTCAGAATTCTTAGTTAAGAATAACTGAAAGCAAATCCATTCAGGCATCAGCTTATTGGATTTGTGTATGGTATTTTTTTTAAATCCAAACTGGACATGGCTTATAAATCTAGAAATAAATCTCTCATTCCCTCAATATTTTGTCTGATATAATTTCCCCTCATTATCATTTTCTCATATAGAGGCCAGGATACTGTAATTGAGCAGGCACTTCCAACAAACATGTTATTATTGTGTGACATGCTCTGACTTTCCTCTCTTCTTTTTCCATATCCCCTATCACCAGCTGCTCTTTCCAGTCATTCATGGATAATAGACTGCCATTTTATTCTGAAACCAAGTGGAGCACTGCCTACAACAACTACAAAGCAATCTATGGAAATAGAGGAGAGATGGGAATTCAGAATACACTCAGTCTTACAGACTGCACAGCTGTGGTCTGAATTTGGTCAGTGAATATATTTATTTTAGAAGGTTATGAACCCATAGGAAATTGGGATCTTGCAAATATCAACCTATTATGCCCTTTCATTCTTCTGACTTTTAGTACCTGACAATTGGCCAATTAACAAAGAGTCTGTGCGTGTTTAACATGATTCATTTGGCATAATGCAACACCTTTCTATCTGAGGAGACTACAAATACAGTGCATGATTATGCTACATAATTATACAATGTATTATCCACAGATAATGGGAAGAGACAGTCCTGCATGGGGACAAATAGTGCTCCAATATTTAAATGCTGATAGAATGGAAGCTCTTTGTTCAACTGTAGAAAAAATAAATAAAAGGGTAGGATGTGTTTAGTCCAGACAGTATAGTACAGAGATTAAGTATTTAAGTCATATTGGGAGAGACACTTTTTCCTCAAGGGATCTATAAACAACATCTATCACACTGAAGGAAAGACTTTTCATTTGAGCTTCTAGAAATATTCCCAGGGTATCTTCCACCCTGCCAGCTGTTGTCACAGTTTGACACTGGATTAGTTCAGCAAGACAATGACACCTAATTGCCTGCACCCTTTCAATTCAATATGGAGTGAGTTTGGTCATCTTTATTTCCATTATGATAATAGTCAAAAAAAAAAGCATATGAAGAAGAAACTAAACATTTGAACTACACCTATAATGAATAGGCCCAGAGGGAGAAAACTCTTTGCTCAGGATTCAACTATCTTTAAAAAATCTAACTGAGTTATCTTCAACACTAACCTGTCAGGCAGTGCCCACTGCCATGAATAACATGGGGGTATTATTAAGAGTTTCCTAGTTTACTTTAAAGCTTCTTTTATAGGAAGAAATTAATACCTGGTACTATAAACCTGGTCAATGGCTGTGAAGGACATAGGCTCTAAAGTGTGTGTGGAGAGGGTATTATTTTATATTGCTAAAGGGAATATTGCAAAGCTTCCAAATATTTATGTTTATATCCATAGATTAGAGCTGTTCCCAGCCTTCCTTCGTAAAAGAAGCTTCCATTTTAGTGGAAAATGGTTAAAGAAGAGACTCATAACTGGTCAAAATGCAATAAATAAGGTGTCATAGTTTGTTTCTCTGTTGTGACTAAACACTGAACAAAACCAATTTGTACATGAAAGCATTTATTTGACCTAGAGGTTACAGTCCATCATTGAGATAAGTCAGGGAAGAAATTTAAATAGGAGCAGAAGCAGAGACCTTCAGGGGAATGGGAAACATCAACTTACTGTCTTATTCTCCATGGCCTGTTTAGTTTACTTACTTAACAGAGGACTACTTTCCCAGGAGTGTGACCTTCTGAAGTAGGACTGGCCCTCCCACATCCATTCTTAATCAAGAAAATGCCTCAAAGACATGCCCATAGGCCATCCTAGTGGAAGCAATACCTCAATTGAGATTATCTCTTCCCAGAATATGCCTAAATTTGTATCACGTTGACAAAACTAATATAACACATAGGGCATCTATACGGCTCCCCACGAGGCTCAAAGAATATCTATGAAGAAAGCCTGCAAAAAGTATAACAGTATAAATATGTAGAAGAATACTAGCTATATATTGTCTTCTAGTCATAATGTGGCTTTTGCACCAACGAATTCAAAGAAGCACATCTGCACATGGCCTGTACAAAAGCAACCTAGTTAATATTTTAGTATGTGTTGTGGGGTTTGTTCTAATGTGTATCCCTCAAATTGGACAAGAATCCACATGTCCCACAAGTAAGATGCTGAAGGTCCTTGACCCCAGTTTTGGTTTTGATTGGCAAATAAAGTTGCAGGAGGCCAGTGGCTGGGCAGGGAGACAGAGGTGAGACTTTTAGGATTCCTGGGCAATGGACTGATTAAGGGTTAGGAAGAGCGATAGCCATCATGCTGGGGAGGAGAAAGGAGACATCAAGCTTGAGAGGTGCATAAGAGAGCAGAGCCATCACTTAAAGAGTCAGGGATCATGGCCCAGGAGGATTGCAGGTCTGGGTCCTGGGCAGACAAGATAGAATGTAAGTTTTCATTAAGTAATAACTCAGGAATATCAGAGGGGAATGTGTTAGCTTCATGGTGGTTTGGAAGTGGCCCAAATATTGAGCTGTTTAAGGCATATTAAAATATAAGGTTTCATGTGTGTCTTTCATGCAGGAACTCAAAACATTGGGGAAGGTAGTGAGGAATACACACTGACACCACCAGGTTGATTTGACTAGCATTAATTGGCTTCTACAAGTATGTACTGGGGATATGACCCCACCCTTTAGTGAGGCACTATTGACAGTTAATTGCTTCTAAGGAAAACAGACTCATTTTCTTCAGTGATGTACCCAATGGTATCTTGCTAGTGCTCCATCAAATAACCCTGAATCATTCATATCCAAGCAATTCTAAATCAGCTTAGTGGATCACATTGTACTGGGAAGAGTGGGTCTTGTTGGTAAGAAGCCAAAGTGGAAGGAGTATGAAAGAGGGTAATCATACAGATATATGAAATTGTTAAAGAATACAAAATTAATAAACAATAATTGCCCACTAACGTAATCTTAAATATTAAACCTTATACCACTAACTTAATCTTAAATATTAAACCTTATGTGATTATAGAGTAAAAATTTTGAATATGTAAATTTTGAGTGTAGAATGATGTGATATATACATGTAGGCAATTGCCTCTTTAATTTTCCATTACATAGAAGGTTCATGAGGATATTGAAAGAAGAACCTGTGATATATCTATGCCCAATCTTTAGAATATGCTTAACATAGAGAACTCAGCAAAGACGTCAATAGCAGTAAAGAATGTTCATAAACAAGCCAAAATCTCCAGATAGATTTCAATATAGAATGGAATGAAAGGAAGAAATGGAAACTTCATGGAGGTGAAACAGTGGCCCAATGTTCTTCCATAAAGGAAAGAAGCTGGAAATGGTCCTTACTAAGAAATTTCAAATGCATCTTTACTGAATGTTATTGAGAAAGAGCATATCCTAACAAAGCACCACACAGAACAAAAAAGAAGATGGCCATAATTACTATCTGCTTATTTATATGCCAGGACCTGTACTTGGTGCTTTATGTATGTGTGGACTCTGGGTTTTCCCAAAACCACTATGAAAATGGGCAAATACAGGTTTCTAAAAATTATATGTTTTGCTCAATTCTCCCACTCGTTATGTACTATTGATCCCAAGAGCATCCTTACCATAACTGGGAGAATTACTGAACATTTTGAACTTGATGCTTAGGACATACTTGTTAGCCACTCAAAGTGATCTCAGACCTTGATCTCTACTTAGAACTTAAAAACTACCAATCCTGTATGGAGGAAGTAAAATCCTGAGAGATTATGTGTTATTTATGTGGGTAGGATCATGCTTCAGCACCACTGCAGTGTTTCAGATAGTTGGCAAAGTCTTGCTCTGTTTCAAGAGCAAATGTTGACTGTGTATATACAGACAATGTTGAGCATAGCTTTCTACCAGGAGATGTTTACATACTGAAGGCTTCTCTACAGAGACTTCTCCTACAGAGATTAGATAAATCTGCCTCCTTGTTCTACTGTTATAGAATAACCCTGCCTCCCTGTTCAGCTGTGCTGTTGTGTTTCTGGTGTGCTTTGGCTTTCCTATCAAATAGGCCAAACTATCAGGTCAGGACTTTCTGTATATGTATCTTGGTGTCTGTCCTTCCTTCATTCCCTTTTCACCCTTAGTCAGGGTTCTAAGACTCAAGTCATACAGTGTGCAGCTAGTTCCATTATTAGAAAATTATTCTATGTCTGCAACTTTTCTGAAAGTTTTCTCCTTCAACCTACTTAACCTTATAGTAGCTGTCTAAAATGCTTTTCTTTTCTTGTCATCACCTTATGTGAGCATTGTTTTGTTCTTTTTTTTTCCTAACCCATAGAGGTCAATGTGAGCATTAGTAGCCTGTTGTTTCCCAATACTGTTTACAGACTCTTTTCTTCTCAAAATCCTAAAAACCTGGTGACTATTATATGTATGTCATCATCATCATTCACTTGTTTTTGTTTTCAATACCACTAACCTGGAAATTGAAATGTTGTAATTTTGAAATTGAAATGTTGAAAGTGAAATGTTGTAATTTTGCTTTCTCAAATTTTGCTTTAATTTCATGTTCTCACTCTTCACAGCCATTTTTTTCACACATTGTCTATTTTTTTCCTAAATGTTTGGGTTGTTTGTCACTTCCCGAGTCTCATATTTAATCAATAGAAGTTTTTAGATGTGAGTTTCTGCATCCATATCAGATAGAAAAATAATAGCTTATTACTATCCATTTCTCACCTTTGAATTTTCCTTTCAATTATAAATAGACCAAGAAAAAGAAATCCCACTTGGTTTATGAACCTCAGGTTTGGAAAGTGATTCAGTCGATAAAAAGTTTGATAAGCAAATATGGGGAACTGAGTTCAAATCCCTTGAATTCACACAAAAGCTGGCTGCCATAGTGTGAGCATCTATAATCTCAATACTGCTATGTGAAGATGGGAAACAGAGATAGGAAAATCCCTAAAGGCTTTTGGGCCAGTGAACCTGACATAAGTTGTACAAATGCAACAAAAAGAATTTATCTCAACACAGATTAGATGTAGTGATTGACATTTGAGGTTGCCCTCTGACTTCCACATGCATGATATAGCACGTGCAGACTCAAACACAAAGAAAGGTAGAAAGAAAGAAAGAAAAAGAGAGAGGGGGAAAAAAGAAAGAGAGAGAGAGAGGGAAAGAAAGAAGGAGAGAAAGAACAACAAATTAATAAATAAACAACCCCATGACCTAGAAATAATAGTATTGTATGACCATGGGACAGATCTAATTCAGTTAGTAATCAACTACAATGGAGGGAACAAAGGTAAGCAATATAAAGAGTGACAAATTAATCCACAAGTTTCAATTGTTAAAAATAAGTATATCTAAAAACTGTCTGAAAGATATACATGTATCATGAAATATAAAAATTTTCTTTTTCCTGAGTGCCAGCTTGATAAATGTGCTAGAAAGATTAGGCTCACCTGATTTCAGTGAATAACAGACCTCTGTGAATGGTCATGTACACATGTGTAGAAGAATTCAAGTCTACTCCCAGGCACTCTAACAAGCCCAGGATCAGAGGATCAGAGGTGAGGAAGACATAATATTTGTCCCAACCCTTGGAGTAACTGGGACCAGCAGGACCCAGGTACACAGGAACTCCACAAATCCAATGGCACTGGTTGCTTCTGGTCTGTCTGGGCTGATGCTCTGAGCAGACCTTGGCCTCCAATTTTGCAGCAAGTCCCACAACACCTAGAGGAAGCTTCACTCTTGGGCACTCTAAAGGGCCCAGGATCACAGGATCCCAGAATCTCAGAATCACAGAAACAGCTTGACTCTGAGGAATTCTGACAACTAGGATCACAGGTAGGACAGGCACCAGTCAGATTTAGCCAGGGCAGGTAGCACTAGAGATAAGCAGATGGCCGGAGGCAAGCTTAAGAACATAAGCAAAAGAAACTGAGCTTACTTGGCATCTTCAGAACACAATTCTCCCATCCAGGACAAACCATGATACCAGAAAAGCAAGATTCAGATCTAAAATCACTTCTCACGATGATGGTACAGGACTTTAAGAAGGACATAAATAACTCCTTCAAAGAAATACAGGAGAATACAGGTAAACAGCTAGAAGCCCTTAAAGAGGTAACATAAAAATCTCTTAAAGAATTACAGGAAAACACAATCAAACAGGTGAAGGAAATGAACAAAATTATCCAGGATCTAAAAATGGAAGTAGAAACAATAAAGAAACCACAAAGGGAGACAACCCTGGAGATACAAAACCTAGGAAAGAAATCAGGAGTCATAGATGCAAGCATC
>NC_045030.1:124718533-124724257 GCF_008632895.1 Mastomys coucha
ACAATTACTTTTTCTTAATGTCTTAATATGAAAATTAATATTACCAACATATCCTAATTGATTGAAATGCAAAAACATTAGGAATTGAAAATTTGTTGGCTATCATCCAGTGGTCTCTCTAATTTGGTAATTGGAGAAATAGGTCCAATATTGTACAATCCATATACACTTTCTGCTTGTTTGTACATGACAGTGTTTTTCTGGGTTCCACATAATGGTCTTAAAATCATGCTTCTCCTATCTCAGCCTCTCTATTAGTAGGATTGTTTATTTCATGTTTTTACACTATACTATGGTTTTCAGAATAGCTTACATATTTCAAAAGTTTATCCAGTCAAAAGAAACATAGACGATTAACTAGGGAGGTGGCTTGTAAGAGAACAACGAAGTGACACTGAATGCTTTGTTTGACATTTGTAACTCTTGAATCAAGTTTGAAGAAGAGGACTTTATAAGTTACTCTTTCTCTGAGATGAATTCTTTTCCAAATTATCATAGCTAATGAACCAAATTCTTACCCTCACCTAATGTCTGTGCCACCCTCCAAGCATAACCATTGTTCATTGAAACAGTTGGTGAATGACTTCATGGATAGACCATCTTAACACTCACACCATTTCTTAAATGAATGTAACCTGTTCTCTGTGGGCTGAGAATGACGACAATCACTCAAGTCAAATATCTTTGATCATAGCAAGAAGTCTGTATTCAAAAATTGTACCTATAATTCATTCCTTGGTGCAGCAGAACTGTCAACTCTCAGCTTAGCTATGATGGAGGTACAATCCTTTGGTGATGTGAGTGTCATTGAAGTACATCCTTATGACTGACAATGAACTCCAATGTCTAAAAATTGTTCTTATTTTGGGCTTGTAACACAGTAAGAGCCAAGATTTTAAGATCTACTAAAAACAAAACAAAACAAAACAAACAAACAAACAAAAAGACTTTATTGATTTATGATCATTTAAAAAAACTAGTAGTGATGTATTATTTTAAAATATACAATTAATATGTTTAGAGTTATTTAAACTTTATATTGGAAAAATGTATGCTTTTTCAGTATTGCCATAGACAAACATCTACATAAGACTGTTCAATTGATTGTTGTTTTATATCAAACAATTTTTATAATACTCATTTTTATTGTTACAGTATTTTATAAAGTTTAAAGAATATGACAAAAAAATTCAAGTGCCCTTTTGACAGTAGAGAAGTCAAAGTTCTTTGGGCTAAATATTTATATCTTTAAAGAGACTCATGCTCCAACCTACAACAAACTTCTCCAGAATACCACAGCACACTCAATGTTGAATAATGTAGAAATGACAGGTCCTAAGTTTAAAAGACTATAAAGTAACCACATGTAGAAAAAGATAAATATTAATCAGAATATACTACAATAAAATGAATCACATGTATAAAGGACGATTGCAAATCTAAAATGTGTATCTGGAAAGAAATGATGAAACAACATGAAAAATGAAGGGAGAACATGAATCACTAAGGAAATAAGAGTATGAAACAAAAATATATTCACTTAGAAAAATGTGTGATATAATCACCAAAAAAAGAGAGAAAGTATGGGAAATTAGATGTGACAACAGAAGTAACAGGATATTAACATTCTTACATGAGTATAGATTCTTAGTTACATTGTATGTAGTAGTGATAAAACACTCTGAACATATAACTTACAGGAGAAAATATTTCTTTTGGCTCACAGTTCAATTGTAAAGTTCACCAAGATGGGAAATTCCTGGTGGAAGAGGATTGAGGAAGCAGCTGGTCACATGATATCCGAAGTCAAGAAACAGAGTGATGACTCCTTATGCTCAGCAAACATTTTACTTTTTAAGCAGTCCAGTATCCAGTCTGACTGAACAATATCACCTATCATGGACCAGTTTTCCTACCTCAATTAGCCTAACCAGGGTAATCTACTAAGGGCATGCCCAGAGTACTGTCTTCCAACTGGTTCTGAATCTCATGAATTTGACAAATATGATTAAGTATATATTCACACACACACACACACACACACACACACACACACACACACACACACACATATATATATATATATATATATATATATTCTTTGTGATTCTCTGGGCGGTAAGAACATGAATACAAATTTTATAAATCTCTTCTGTTTATTAAGTGATGATGGCATCTATCCTCTGGATAAGGTGACTCTTAGTGGGCTTCTAGATAGCCTCAGAATGCAAAGATGGTTGCCTATGAAACAGAGCACACTATACTTAGAAGGTTAGAACTTTCAGTCTTACTCCTCCCATTCTATAGATTTCCTGGAGAACAAAGGAGTTGAAATTGAGTTAATCCCTAATGGCTAGTGATAAAACCAATCACATCTACATAAGTCCTTTAACGAATCAGTCCATCAAACAACAACTTCAAACCCCAGAATTGAGAGAACATCTGTCTTATTGAAGATATGGTAACTAATGGCTAACAACATGGAAAAATCATGGAAGCTTCTAATCTTTAGCTTTATACCTCAACTTAAGTGTGTTAGGATGTTCCATCTGGCTGTTCATCTTTACTTTTGTAGTATGGTTTATAATACACATAAAGTTCTGTAAGATAGTGAAGCTAGTTAATAGAAGGGGAGGGGATCTTGAGAATCTATGTTTGTAGCTAGTCACTCAGAAGAGGTGTCAACATGCTAACATAAAAATTGGCTCTGAAGAAAGACACAAGACTGTAGGATGAAGCACTCATCCTGTGGAATTTATTTGGTGATATTTCCAAGTATATACTATCATATTGAGTTGAATTATCAGATCCTGTCTTGATGTGCCAAAACTGATTGTTGGTTTACTTACTTCAGACATAAATGGTATTATATTAAATATGAAGTTATGATGCAAAGGATATATTTTCAGATAGAGATCAAAACATTGAGGCTATAAATGAAAGACAATGATGATGATGAGTATAACATAACAAATAATTTAAAATAAATTAGGCAAGTAACTGTTATATCTAGAAGCCAGGTGAAGATGAGTAAATATATCTATAATTTGAGTACCCAGGGGAGAAAAGCAAAACAGTGAGACAGAACAAATAATGAAATATATAGGGGATTTTCCTGAAAAGGAAGAATGATAGGAAATATACCTACTGAAAGAATTATGTAGGAGATTCTGTGTGTATGTAATAGAAACTTGAACCACAATCATCAATACTGACAAAGGCCTGTTACAAAATGTAAAGTTACATGTTAAAATGGGGAAAAGGATTCTTTGAGCAACCACACATAGAAGATCAAGTCACATATAAAGAGAAAAAAATTAACCTAGCTTTAGATTTCCCTGCTGAGAAATTCTATACCAAAAGACATTGATGTAGCAACTACAAGATGTTCAAGGGAAAAAGTGGAATGGATGATTTTTATCTCATCAAACTACCGTCTTTCATGAAGGAAGACTACAACTACAGCCATATGTTTTCTAATTGGAAAGATTTCAAAGGCTATTGTTGTTGTGAGGCTCTCAGAGGAACTTACAAGGAGACATGTTCAGGTGGAAAAATGATGACAAAGAAAATGAAAGTGAAAGGTTGGCAATGAATACTGAGTTAATTTCACTGTATAACCGAGAGGAAACCAAAGACAACTGTTGTGACAGAATATGATTTACACATTATATTCTTTAAAATTATACAGATCATGTAATTAATACCAAGTGGTAGGGGTATAGCAAAGGATGTGGAGATAAATGTACTGCTTTAATCACTCTATTTGTGATAGGTGGGAATTAAAATTTATCATCAAAATATGATAACACAATAATAGATGAGGGAATTAGTCTCTACATGCTTGATCATATAAAAATACTATGAAATATTATCTCTTCTATTTCCTATTACAAAATGAGTGCAAATATATTTTTCCTGTTTGGGATGGTACATAGACTTATATCAGTAATTGAAAGAAAATATCATTTCAGATTATGTCACAAAACAAAATTCAAATTTGTGATGTGCAAGAGATAATCAGATTGGTTTGCAAGGATCATAAGTAAAAATAATTACCTGTTAGATGCCAAGAGGAAAAGGGTGGCCTTCTTTATATAAAGCACTGTGTAATTAATGCTACAGGTATTTTAAATGACAGAAGTGCACGCTTTAACTTCATAAAGATCAGTTCACATGTAAGATACAATATAATTATCTAGTGCAAAGTGACTTAGTAAGAGTATTCAATATCAAATATTATAGAAAAAGTAGATATATAAAAAACAAACTAGTATAATGATTATCTACTTTCAATTTATATAAAATAAAATTACAAAAAAATGAATACAAAAGAACCTGAAATATAATTTATTTTTAGATAAATGATTATATATTTAGTGTCATAAACTAAAACAGATAAAATGAAGCTGCCAGACTCTACAGTATTCACTATTTTTTCATATAATATAAAATAATTGTCATTACAGTAGATCTAGAAACTATAAAGTATTATTTTAAACTATAACACCAATATTTTCTGCAGATAAATTACAAAAATATCTCTACAAATCTTAAAAGACACAGAAAAGGGATAAAATTAAGATTATATTTTATTTCAAACAAAAACAATGAGAGGTTGCACAGCAGTAACTGAGGGATAACAGTGGGGAAATACTCAAGCCCCTAAATATCTTAGTTACAAAGCAAATAGATCATCTTCAAGTTAGAGGTGTAGCAGCAAGGTAATTAAATCAAGCTTGACTTATGGAATTAATAAAGATAAATTGAGTTAAATATTTAAAATACTAAAATTAATAAATCTAAATATATTTATCCACAGTTAATCAAACATAAATATCAAACAGAGTGTATATATAGAAATCAGTGAATATATAAAACTAAGACTTGACAGGATCTTAAGCTTTCATAACTTGCTGACCTTTTGTCTCCACAGGAGTAGAGAAGGCTAAAGGAACATTTCAACCAATAGATAAGCATTGAAGGTGTGTTTGATAATGTAAGTGGAGTCCCTCAAAAAACCCTAGTAAATATATTAGAGCTATTAATGCAAGGAAACAACTGTTTAATCATTTATTACCTGACAATGAAATTAACTGAAAGAAGATTTTTTCCTTTTATAAAATTAATTATTGTATTTATTTACAACACAAATGTTATGCCTCCTTCCAAGTTATACTAAAGGGAACATGTGCCTTTCCCTATTACAAATTAACTAACTAACTAACTAACTAAATGAATGAATAAATAAGATGTTTACCTGCACATTCAAAGTGTAAGTAAAGGATTGGTCCCCTTATTTACAAAGACTGCAACAGCCCATGATTTATCATGGAAGGCCAGTGACATATTCGTGACAATTAAAGGACAAATGCTTTAGTGGAGGGCAGGAGATTATAAACTTCTCTCATGCTGACAGGCAAAATAAAAGGATATTTCCTATTCCTCTTATTGTCTCTAGATCTTACCAGATATATATAACTGCATTGGGAAAAGCATTCTTTTTTATCCAGTCTACAGATTCAAATGCTAATCTCTTTTAGAAACAAACTGAACAGGCGGTTAACATGTAGAAAAATGCAAATCAATCCATTCTTTTCTCCTTGTACAAAGCTCAAGTCCAAGTGGATCAGGGACCTCCACATCAAAGCAGATACATTGAAACTAATGGAAGAGAAAGTTGGGAAGACCCTCGAGCAAATAGGCACAGGGGACAATTTCCTG
>NC_045030.1:124724267-124728839 GCF_008632895.1 Mastomys coucha
TGTAAATAAGGAAAATATCTAATTAAAAAAAAGTCATCTTCATCCTCACCTTTAAAAAAAAAGAAAAAAATCTGAAAGACATACCCACAAATATTTAAATATTAATAATTAATAATATAAATAATAATTAAATATTATTTAATCTGGTCACCCCAAGCTCTAGCCAAGTTGGCAAAATTTTTAATGACAGTTTCTCAAAGCAAATGAATTGATTTTACTTCACAAAGCTCTTATGATCCACATGAAGAAATAGAGAATTAATAAAGATATTTATACAAGGAGATGACAATGGATCTATTTGCACTCTTCTATGTGCTGACTGACAATTGAACCAGCACCATTTGTTGAAAATGTTGTCTTTTTTCTACTGGATGGTTTTAGCTCCTTTGTCAAAGACCAAGTGACCATAGGTGTGCATTCTTATCTCCTTGCACAAAACTCAAGTCCAAGTGGATCAAGGACCTCCACATAAAACCAGATACAATGAAGCTAATAGAAAAGAAAGTGGGGAAAAGCCTCAAGCACATGAGCACTGGGAAAATTTCCTGAACAGAACACCAATAGCTTATGCTCTAAGATCAAGAATTGACAAATGGGACCTTATAAAATTACAAAGCTTCTGTAAGGCAAAGGACACTGTCAACAGGACAAAACAACAGCCAACAGATTGGGAAAAGATCTTTACCAATCCTATATCTGATAGAGGGCTAATATCTAATATATACAAAGAACTCAAGAAGTTAGACTCCAGAGAGTCAAATAACCCTATTAAAAAATGGGGTGCAGAGCTAAACAAAGAATTCTCAATTGATGAACACTGAATGGCTGAGAAGCACCTAAGAAATGTTCAACATCCTTAGTCATCAGGGAAATGCAAATCAAAACAACCCTGAGATTCCACCTCACACCAGTCAGAATGGCTAGGATAAAACGCTCAGGTGACAGCAGATGCTGGAGAGGTTGTGGAGAAAGAGGAACACTCCTTCATTGCTGGTGGGACTGCAATCTGGCACAACCACTCTGGAAATCAGTTTGGCAGATCCTCTGGAAATTGGATATAGTTCTACCGAAGGACCCAGCTACACCACTCCTGGGCATATACCCAAAAGGTACTGCAACATGTAACAAGGACACATGCTCCACTATGTTCATAGCAGCCTTATTTATAGTAGCCAGAAGGTGGAAACAACCCAGATGTCCCTCAACAGAGGAATGGATACAGAAAATGTAGTATGTTTACAAAATGACGTATTACTCAGCTATTAAAAACAATGACCATGAAATTCTTAGGCAAATGGATGGATCTAGAAAATTTCACCCTGAATGAAGTAACCCTGTCACAAAAGAACACACATGGTAGGTACTCATTTATAAGTGCCTCTTAGGCAGAAAGCTTGTATTACCCAAGATCCAATTCATAGACCACATGAAGCTCAAGAAAAAGGAATACCAAAGTGTGGATGCTTCAGTCCTTAGAAGGGGGAGCAAAACACTCACAGGTGGAAATATGGAGACAAAGTGTGGAGCACAGACTGAAGGAAAGGCCATCCAGAGACTGCTCCACCTGGAGATCCAGCTCATATACTGTCACTAAACACACAACAGTAGTGTGGATACCAAGCAGTGCTAGCTGACAGGAGCCTAATAGAGCAGTCTCCTGAGGGCCTCTGCCATAGGGAGATGCTCACAGCCAACCATTGGACTGAGCACAGGTTCCACAGTTGAGGAAATAGAGAAAAGACTGAAGGAGCTGAAGGGGTTTGCAACCCCACAGGAAGAACAATAACCAACCAGATACCCCAGACTAAACCACCAACCAAGGAGTACACATGGAGGGACCCAGGGCTCCAGCCACTCTGTAGCAGAAGTAGTAGATGCCTTGTCAGGCATCAACTGGACAAGAAGCCCTTGGTCCTGTGAAGGATTGATGCCCCAGTGTAGAGGAATGCCAGGTCGGGGAGATGGGAGTGTCTGGGTAGTTGTGGGAACACCCGCATAGAAGCAGGGGGAAGGGGAATTGGATAGAGGGTTTGAGGAGGGGGTGGAAACTGGGAAAGGAGATAACATTTGAAGTGTAAATAAAGAAAATATCCAATAAAAAAGAAGTAAAAAAGAAAAAGGTAAACTGGTAATAGAAGCACAATTTTCTATGATTCATGACATTATGGTTAACTATGATGAACCAAATTCCTGGACATACAACTATATGTGGATACAATTTTTATGAGTCTCACAGTGGAAGAGAGAAGAGAGGAAATGAAACACTCATAAACTTGTACTTTAATTTTTTGTCATTACTATTAATTTAAACAAACATGAAGTTGAGGCATTGCAGTGGCATAGAACATACAATATTACTGGCAAAACGTAAATCTGATTCAAGAGATTGCTGGGAAACGAACACTGTGATAAAAGAACACCCAAATCCCTAAAGATGGCAGAGATTTAAAATTTGACAGCTATTTGCATAACTCATCATTGAGGAGGTTTAGAAATGATGGAAATGACTCATCTGTGTTTTGTGCATATGTACCTCCAGAAAAATGCAATAAAATAGGTTTAAATGCCAAGGGAAATTTCTGAAAACTACTAAGAATATAACCCAACACTCAAAATGAAATGACATGAGAACTAAAATTGTACACTAAAATGTCAATTTTCAACAAAAGACTTGTCACGGGAGAATACAGAATCAAAATGACATGACATATAGAAAACCAATGGCAGATATAAAGACCACCTTATTAGTGCTAGCTTGAAATATAATAGATTACATTCTACCATTCACAACCAGCATTGGTAAAATGCAATTTTTTAAATGACTGAATTGTGTGATGTCTTTAAGAGACAAAATTTAAATTCATAAACATCAAATAATTCAAAGTAAATTGATAGGAAAATGATATACAATGAAAACACTATGCAAAATTGTGCTGGAGTGACTGCAAAATTTTACTAAAGAGAAAGAGGGACATTTTTTAGTGATAATTGAATTAATCTATTAGAAAAGCCTAACAGTTATATATGCACCTAAAAATGACATCCCAAATATTCTTTTAGAATTGATAGAAATAATTTAACAGTAATTGAAGATCAATATCACACAAGTATAGCTAATCACCCATGAAATAAAATATGTGATCAATAATATAAATCAATTATACTTAATAGCAATTCATAGATTATCAACCATCAGCAAAAACACATGCTTTCACAAGTACAAACAGTGGGGTTTTTAGCCAAAATGCGTATGTTGTTGTATGAAACATTTGTGACTGAAATTAAAATGTATGACACCATCTAAAGCATGTTTTTAACCAACGTGGAAATACTCAGAAGCCAATAGCAGGACGACACTTGAAAATTAAGAAAATAAAAGAAAATAAGAAGATAATTATTAGGAAATAAATGAAAGAAAAATTCAACAAACTGAAATTTGGGGATAACTTAAACTAAATGACAAAAACAAAGCCCCAATATCTAGAAGCCCACTGGTTTTGTGGGTGTGTGAGTTCTGGTATTTGAACTTAGGTTCCATGTTTGTGTGGCAAGCACTTAACTGATCACACATAATGCAAGAATTCTACTTCTAAGTGAATGTTCAAAAAAAATAGAAAACTATGTCAACACTATAACTAATATGTAAAAGGTACAACAGAATTGATCATGCTGCCACACAGCATGAAAAACATAAATGTCCTTCAATGGATAAATCCATGAATTAGTTTGATTCATACACACAATGGAACATTGGGCAGCAGTGAAATACTGACACATGCTGAAACATGGATGAATTGCAAAAAATTGCTAAAAGAAGGACATCAAACACATAGGGCACATGTGTTATGACTCCATGTATATAAATTTTTCAGGACAGGCAAATTTATGGCAAGAGAAAAGAGCATAGTGGCTATCAGAATCTATACATGGGGCATTAGCATAATGAGAATATTCTAGAATTAGTAGTCATGTTTGCACATCCTATGTTTTTAATGAAAAAAAATCACTAAACTGTATACTTTAAATTTAGATTTTATGTTCTGTGGATTGTATCTTGGCTATTCTGTACTTTTATTTTTGGTTATTATCTACTTATTAATGAGTACATACCATGCATGTCCTTTGGGTCTGAGTCACCTCACTCAGGATGATATTTTCTAGTTCTATCCATTTGCCTGCAAAACTCAGGATGTTCTCATTCTTAATAGCTTAATAGCTTAATAGTATTCCATTGTGCAAATGAACCACATTTTCTCTATCCATTCTTCTGTCATGGGACATCTAGGTTGTTTCCAGCTTCTGGCTATCACAAATAAGGCCACTATAAACATAGTGGAACACGTGCCCCTTTAGCATGGTGGGGCATCTTTTGGATATATTCCCAAATGTGGCATAGCTGGGTCTTCAGGTGGATCTATTTACAACTTACTGAGGAATTTCCAGATTGATTTCCAGATTGGTTGTACCAGTTTGCAATCTCACCAGCTATGGAAGAGTGTGCCACGCACACTTTGCATGAAGGCAGTATCTGAGGCATAAACTTCAAGGAAAGTCAGTCTCCTGCCTCCGCAT
>NC_045030.1:124729454-124739301 GCF_008632895.1 Mastomys coucha
AGATTTTTCATTTCTCTTTTGAAATGATTGTAAAAGCCTCATGTCATTTTTAAAGAAATACACTCAGACCTTACACACTGGTGTCCAGTCTGTTTGTCAAAAGCTGAATCCCGTGCCCACCTGGCCAGAACCCATCGTCCTGCGGAACAAGGGACCCTGCAAGAAATCCCAGTCCGCGGAAAGAGTGTTCCTCTTTCTCCACATCTTCTCCAACATATGTTGTCAGAGAGAAGAAAGCAATGACAAATGAGGAGGGAAGGAGGGACCTGGCAGGGAAAGTGGACAGGGGAGGTGAGTGGGAGGTAAAGGGGAACTTGATCTGGTATTGGGTGAGGGAAAAGGACTGAAGCCCTGAGGGCCAGCAGAAAGAATGGAAACAGGCAATCTCAGGAGATAGAAGGTTGGGGGGACCCTCCAGAATGTACCAAAGACCTGGGAGGTGAGAGACTCTCAGGAATCAAGGGGAGAAACCTTGAATGATGTGCCCAACATTGAGGAGAGGTAACATGTAGAGCAGGAAGACAGGCATCAAGTGAGTGATGGGGTTGCCTTCCCATCTCTGACCCATAATTGTTCCTGTTTGAAAGAATTACAGGAATGGAAATGGAAAGGAGCCTGAGGAAAAGAAGGTCCAGCAACAGGCCCAAAGTGGAATCCAGCTCAAGGGGAGGTCCCGAGGCCTGACACTATTACTGGGCTATGGAGTGTTCACAAAAAGGGACCTATCATGACTGCCCTCCTAAAGACCCAAAAAACAGCTAAAAGAGTCAGATGCAGATATTTGCACCCAGCCAGTGGACAGAAGCAACTGACTCCTATTGTTGAATTAGGGAAAGCTGAAAGAAGCTGAGAGGAAGGGCGATCCTGTAGGAGGCCTAGCTGTCTCAATTAATCTGGGCCCCTGAGATCTCTCAAACAGTGGACGACCAAACAGGCAGCATACACTAGCTGATATGAGGCCCTAACACAAATACAGTAGAGGACTTCTGGGTCTGTGTTCATTCAGAGATGATGCACCTAACCCTCAAGAGGCTGGAGGGCCCAGGGAGTTTAGAGGTCAGGTGGGGTAGGGGATGGGGACATCTATGTGGAAACGGGGGTGGGGGTGGGGAGGAGGTGTGGGATGTGGAGCAGTCTGAGGGTGGATCAGGGTAGTAGGGGAAGTGGGGAATGAAATATGAAGTGTAGAAAATAAATTAATTTTAAAAAATTAGATTTTATATAAGGAATATTGTGAATGAAATAAACAACAAAACCACACAAACAATCTCAGCGTAGTACCAGTATGGTGATACACATCTATAATTTTAGCATTTTGGAGACTGTGAAAGAAGAATCAAAATTTGAGGATAGCCTGGGTTCCATAGTGATTCTGAGGATTTTGAGGATAGTGAGATTCTCTCAAAACAAAGTTACTGAAACTGTTGTGTCAGTGTTTTCTATGGTATCTTCTGCACCTGAGATTCTCTCTTCTATCTCTTGTATTCTGTTGGTGATGCTTGCATCTATGGCTCCTGACTTCTTTCCTAGGATTTCTATATCCAGAGTTGTCTCTCTGTGATTTCTTAACTCTTTCTACTTCCATTTTTAGATCCTGGATGGTTGTGTTCAGTTCCTTCACCTGTTTGGTTGTAATTTCCTGTAATTCTTTAAGGGATGTTTTGTGTTTCCTCTTTAAGGGCTTCTACTTGTTTACTTGTGTTCTCCTGTAATTCTTTAAGGGATTTCTGTGTTTCCTCTTTAAGGGGAAAAAAGTTACTGAAAAAGGATCCCAAACAAAATAGTGGTGAACATCATCCCACAGTATATTTTAAGAAATATACATGTAAAGCAGTAGGGCTGTTTTTATAAGAACCATGAATACTCTATTGTTTTGAAATCTATTTAAATAATCAATGACATTAATTGATCAAAGAAGAAAATTATATGGTCATCACCATAGATGCTGAAAAGGCATTTGACAAAAGTCAATGACAAGGTTTTATTTCAACAACTCAATAAGAAGAAATCAATAGTCCTTTAACATGATTAACTATATTTACTTCAGCCTCAAATTCAATATCATAGGGAAATACAGCAATCAATTCTCTAAAATTTAGCTCCACTATTATTTAATATTTTACTCAATAAAACATACAATTTGATAAGATGAAGAATATCTACATATAAAATTTTGAGTGAGGAAAGGACATTAGTATTTATTATGGATGGTAGAATTGTGTTAATGGAAAATAGAAGAGAATGAATGAGAAAACTCTTAGTAAGCAAGAGTTCAATAAGGGAGTAGAATCTGTATTATTGTATGTATCATATCACTCAATTTCCAATTTCAACACTATGATAAATAACTAGGAATATATAAAAGAAACTACAGCACATCATCTAGATCATTCACCAGAAAAAAAAAAAACAGTATTCTGTCCCCCCTTTTTAATACCATATTTTAACAAAATTTTAATGTTTGTTTTTAAAACATTTTATTTGTATATTTCAACATTGTTTTTTACATTTAGTGTTGTATTATGTATACGGGTATTTAGCCTGCATATATGACTGTGTACCACTTTTGTGCATGTCTGTGTACTGCTTGTGTATGTTCATTGTCTGAAGAAGCCTGGAAAGAGTATCAGATTCCCCAGAACTAGTGTTACAGATACCCATGAGCTGCCACTTAAGTGCTAGAAATTGAACCTTGGTCCTCTGTATGTGAAGAACTTGCTCTTAGACACTAGGCTTCTTATACATACCTTGTCTTTCTATATTGATGAAGAAAACTTTAAAAATTATTGAAGATTCACTATCATCTCATACAATACATCCCAACAACAGTTTCCCCTTCCTCCACTCCTACTAACTTACCCCCACCTCTCCTGCACCCAAGATCCACTCCTTCTCTATTTCCTTTTCAGAAAAGAATAGGCCTCCAAAAGATGACAGCCAAACATGACAAAACATGATAGACTAAGACAAAGTGAAATCCCTCATATTGTTCATATGGAAATGTCTGGACAATGAAAACCAAAGAAAAGTAGCCACATCCTTTTGCACTAATAGCAAATGCATGGTGGCTTTCTTTGCTCCCACCTGGAAAGCAAAACTAAAGTGTACTCTATTGTTAACCACAGCAATTTGTGTGCTGGATAATTGTGTCACTTAACACAAACTGGAGTCATTTTGTAAGAGGGAACCTCAACTGAGAACATGCCTCAACCAGATTTGCCTCTGGACAAACCTGTATGTGCATTTTCTTCACTGATGATTGGTGTGGGAGGATCTAGCTCACAGTGAGTAGTGCCATCTCTGTGCAGGTGGCCCTGGGTGCTTTAAGAAAGCAGCCTGAGCAATCCATGAGGAGCAAGCCACAGGAAGCAAGGCATTAAGCTTCACTTCTCCATGGCCTTTTCTCTTAGGGTTTTACTGCTGTGAACAGACACCATGACAAAGGCAACTCTTATAAGGACATCATGTAATTGGGGCTGGCTTACAGTTTCAGAGGTCCAGTCCATTATCATCAAGGTGAGAATATCGCAACATCCAGGCAAGCATGGTGCAGCTATAGGTTCTTCATCTTCATCTAAAGGCTGCTATGAGATTATTGGCTTCCAGGCAGCTAGAGAAAGCTCTTAAAACCCACACCCACAGAAACACACCTACTCCAATAAGGCCACACCTTATAATAGTGCCACTCCATGGGCCAAGCATATACAAACCATCATACCTCTGCTTCAGTTACTTCCTCTAAACTCTGGCCTTGAGTGTCTGACCTAACTTTTCTTGGTAATAGAGAGTAACCTGGGAGTCCTAAACTAAAACAAACTATTTCTTCAGCAAGGGGTCTTTTATCATAGTGTTTTATCATTGTAATAGAAACCCTACTAAGATATTTTTGTTCTGAGCCAATAAAAAGAAGAAAACTTTTAAACAATAGAAAGAATGCTAGAACACATGGATATGCTATTTATGCTTCCATGTAGTAAGATTCAACATTTTGTGTAAATATTATATATAATTTATATGTGTATATATGTATATAATGTATATTATTTCTTTTCAAGAAAATTCATAAATGCAATGTTGTCCCAATCAGAGTACAGTCTATATCCTAATTTAGAGTTAGAGAAAATGACTAATGTTATTACAGAAAAGTATTTAAATAACACCAATTGGAATTGTGATAAAGTAAGTTAATGTGAGCAAACTTTGAATCTGACCCACACAGTCAGATGTTTTTTGTTCTTTGTAATGAGTTGATTGTAGTCTGATTAATCCCACTTTACTGTCTACTAGAAAGTAGACTAGTAGAAAGTAGTAGAAAGTAGAAAGGAGAAACAAGTAAAAAGTGAACCCTGACTCTAGACATGCTCCTTTTCTTTTCCATGAATGTCATGAACAAAAGTGTTTAGCTCTCTTTTCTTTAGTCAAAATCTTTTAAAACTACATTAATTTGTGTGTATGTATTATATATATGTGTGTGTGCGTGTGTATGTGTGTATGTATGTATGTATTTACTTATGTATTTTGAATCCACTTGTGCTCAGAGGAAAACTTAAAGGTGTCTGTTCTTTTCTTTTACCATGTGAATCCCAAGGATCTAACTCATGTTGTCAGGCTTGGAGGCTAGTGTCTTCATCTGCTGAACCATCTCCTTAACCCCCCCCCCCAATCTCTTTTCACTAGAAGAGTATACATGTTCACTTGTTTATGTGTCTCTGAACAGTCCATGACAGAAAAACTCTGCCTGCCTACATAAAAAAAAATTTCTTAGGAGAGTATAGCTTACTGTCACAAGCTAACATACTTGAATTTATATCTGGCTCCAAGATAAACTAATAAACCTCATTCATCAATAAGTAATACATGGAAATACAGGCACATTCTACTACTATGATAAACATTATTTGTCATTCAATGTAATCTACAAAAGAAACAAAATACTATACCTGATTTGCTGCAGAATTCTTGAGTATGGTATTTGTAAAATTTATTTATTTTTTCTCTTCTCACAATTATCCTCTTTAAAAAATTCAAACAGTTCTCTGTTTTAGTGGATATAATTGCATGGCACTGGGCTGATCACCCATACTTAATTATTATGTATTAATTAAAAAAAAGACTCCCATTTCATTGAGCAAAGGTATTCATATGTGCATGTAAGTTGACATATAATCTAGAGGAAGGCTCATGTAAATTTACCTTTCATGTTTATTTTTCTCTGCAGATATAATTAAGCTGATTAAGCTGATAGAAAGAAATATTTTCCTTAATGTATCTATTAGCAAAATGTTAATGTACCTCCCAAGATATGTTATTTATTATTTCATGCAGAATTTGGGTTAAAGGAGGAAAGAGCAACAAATTAATTTTGAAAATATAAGCAATCAGTTAACATATATTGGCTAAATTACCAATGTAAATATATGATATATAATTAGGGATATAGGGATCGATTTTTTTTCAAACTTCTCCAGCTTCCAAATCATTCCACTACGTTTTTGTTAACTTCCATTTCCTTACATGTTATATTTAGACTTTTCTCTTTGAGTGGGTATTGTAAAGCTTACCACAGGAAGATTCAAGGATAAGGTGATGAGCAAAGCCTTTGATGGGGCTCATCCCATCAGGATGCTTTACTAGCCCTTGACTGTACAATGATGATTAGAGCATTTTACATTTCTCTCCTGTCTGTCTGTGATTACAAACTAGCAATTTGAGGAGCTGTTAATCATGAGGGATCCAGCTAATAATTCAATTTACTTTGTACAGTGACTGAAAAAATGGACTCTACTCAATTGCTTTCTTTTGATTGTCCCCTGTCACAATCAAGTTGTTATGTATAATAAAGTAATGAAAAGATTGCCATAAACAATCAGTAATCTGTGAAAACGTGCTGGAATTGTAAACAAACTTGACTGTTGCTTACTATTTAAGGGCAGAATAAGAAAGAATGAAATAAAGGCTTCCATTTAATTACTGTTATAATTTTGAGAATGTAGTTCCCAATTCATTTTGTTTCTTGTAAACATATACTTCATATAACTACTACCTTTCTCATGACCAGTAGCTGGGTCCCTTTTAATTTTACTGATCAAATAAGAACCTTCATTTTAAAACGCAATTTCATTTGCCTTTTTTTTTGCACTGTGATATAAAATACTTTAAAATTCCTTTTAGCTGTTTTAATTTCCTTACAGTCATTATAACAATTGGACTTTATTTAAAATTAAAAGAGATTTCTTCTTGAAACCCAACATTTATACAAACTAAATAATTTTGAATGTACAGGGGCCCCAAGAATCTTTTTTTGTCCATTGAGTTAATATTAAATAAATATTTCCTGGGTTCTATTTCATATAAATATGATAAAATTAAATAATCGAAATTAAAAGGATCTTCACATAACACATATTAGTCACAAATAAAATAACCAACTTAATACATTTTAGACAATTTTTGTATGTAGTAAATACATGTGGCTAAAAATATTTTGTCTATTTATCTATATCTATTTAGTCTTCTACATTCCCATACATGTACATATATATATGTATATATATATTTACATATTTCTCTGTCCTTGTATATATTTATAACAGTGACTATATTTCTTCTTGTCCATGGTGAAAAGTACTTTATTATAAAAATCTGGACAGCTCTTAAATTGCATAGCTACAATATCGAGAAATTTCCATATCCTTTTTTCCATGAAGGAAAAGCTATAGTTTCCCAGAAGAGGTATGCTTGGCAGCATTCTCTAATTCCTGTTGTGCCCCCTTCTTCATGGCCTCCCCTTGGGGTGAAGTGTGAGATGATGCTCCATAGGGTTCAGGCCTTGAGGCAGAGAAATGAAGCATAACACTAGACTGGATGGGTTGGTTACATTAAGTCATGTGACACTGGAGGAAATTGGCAGAACTGGTTTGGCAGAGCCCATCAAAGATTTCCTGACAGGAGCTGGTTGGGTTGGCCTGAGTGTGGTAGGTCGAGCTGAGTGAGAATAACTACCTATAAGATAAGCTGCGGTGACCCTGTGTGAAGCCAGAGAGAGAGGCTTTCTAAAATCAGGTCTCACTTGAGGCTTGTTCAGGGTTGGGAAAGGCAGAGGTACTAACCTGACTTGCGCAGGTGGGGCAATTCATCCTGGGACCGAGATGGACATTCCCGTGAGTACTGCTCTCTGCTCTCTGATTCTTGCTGGTTTTTTTTCAGAACCCTGACCCCATGTAGCATATCCAGCAGTTCTGTGGTGTCTGGGCCTGGCGCAAGATCTTTGTTTCTGATGGATGTTTTCAGACCGCCTTAGGAGATGCCAGTTTTGTTCTCCCTCCTCTTCCCAGGTGGGTGAAGGATCTGCATGGACTCCAGCATGTTTATACCAAGGTGGGTTCGAGGCTTTTTAAAGCTGCTGTGGCTGAGCTCAGGTGAACTCCTCTTCCTTTTGGTCTTGGTGATGGTAGGCTTCTCTTCTGCTTTTACTCTGTTCCTTGATCTCTTAAGTTCCTCTGTTTCTTGGAGTTGTTCTCTGGCCCATTTTGTCTTTCTTGCCCCTGTCCTCTAGCTCTGCTTTACCTGGTGGGGCTGCTCTGGGTGCATTTGCATTGTCTTCTGAATGCTTTGCGATGTTGCCCTTTCACCTTCCCCAGCTCTGCCCACACTCCCCTCTCCTCTACCAGGTCCCGGCACTGGATTTTAGCCCAAGGAACTCTATGAAGGAGCTTTGTGGTAATTCTTCCTCACCTGGTTGGAGGGGCTGCTGATGACTCCAGTTTTCATGGGCTTGCACCCGGTCTATGTCTGTGAGGGTGATGAAGAGTTGGGAAAGGTGGATATATGTCTCCAATGTTGAGACATCGTCAAAGGCAATGCTGAATCCCATCTCATTCTCCAGTGCTCCTGATTCTTCCAGACCCAGGCTGATGCCTCCCAAGTTGGCACTGTCAGAGCAGGCCCTCAGCAGGAGCCTCAGGAGTTTTGAAGCTACACTTTTATTATTTTGACCTTGATAAGACAAAACAAAAAACAAAAAACAAACAAACAAACCTGTTAGGTTCCAGGGATTATGCGTAGGAGATAGTGTAGACATAATGAGTATTGTGCTACCAATAAGTTGAGAAACCATGTTCATTGACTGTGATCAGAAACAGTTGGACTCTCTGGTCCCATATAAGATTTCTCTTTTCCAAAAGAAAAGAAAAGTTTTAGTCTTTGAGACAGCCCCTCATTATTTACCAGTCAACATCTGATCCTCTTGCATCAGCCTTGTCAGTTCAGGGATTATATTGCAGATCTGTCTCTCAGATCCGTCTTTTTTTTAAAGATATAATAGCAGACACATCTTTGATTTCTGAAACAATGTCCCCAATCACTTTTAATTTTAATAACAAAATAAGTACTTATTTATATCCCTTTTCTAAGAAGATTCAAGCAAAGAATGGGACTAAAGAAACACCAATTTCATGTGAGCCCATGATTTCTTTGAAAATCTGTTTCTTCATGATGTTTGTTGGAACACTGACAAAGCAAGCCAACTGATTAATCATGAGTGCCATGAGTACCCAGGTCTATATTTCTTCATCTTATTTTTTATAAGTGGAAACTGAGTTCCTCAGAAAGTTTTGGATTTGAAGACGACACAATACAATGGACTATTAAAAAAATAGAGTATTGTTTGAGAAGGATATCTTCAAAGAACTATGTGAAGATGTCATAAAGTCATGTCAGTATTAGCCATATTTGTAGTAATTTCAGTATGATAACTAGAGTAATCAAGGCAGTGTGTCAACCATTTACAGTTTATGGACTGTGAATTCCATTACTTCCATGCTCTACTTTTTCATCAGACTATTTTTTAAATGGTATTTTTTATGGGTACTTTGTGTATTTTAGACACTAATCCTCTGTACAGCTGGCAAAGATATTCTCCCATTCTATAGACAGCCTCTTCAATTGATGGATTGTTTCCTTTACCACTTGGAAGCTTGTAGTTTCATCATGCACCACTTGCCAATTGCTGGTTCCTGAGCTACCATAGTCCTTTTTCAAAAGTCGTTGCTTCTGTCTATATGGTGAATTGAACATTTTTTTTTTACAATAGACAATGATTTCTAAAGTTGTTGAAAAATATAAGTTGATATAGTTTAAAAGGAGTACCCTAAAGATAAACCACTGATTTCAAAGCGGAAATGTAACTTTAGTATGTATAAAATTAGCATTTAAATTGGGATTTTCACACTTAGGTATAAGTTAAACATTTGTGACAGGAACACTATAAATCTAAAAATATGATCCATAAATATTATTTCCTTTAGAAAGCTATTTGTGTAAGACTTTGTACAATAGATAATTTGTCTAAGAGAAAATTTTCATTTTTACAGATAACTTTCTAAAGAAAATAATATTTATGAATCAAAATACAATGGAGAATACATAAAAATTAAGATATATGCTGAGTTGCAGAGAACACAGGCAACTTTAGAAGACATTACTAACATGCCTATTAAACTTTAAAGATATATAAGTGGATATTTACTTTGTCATATTAAAACAGTATTATATTACATACACTCTATTATATATGTATATTTGTGATCCATATATATATATATAAATCCATATATAGTGGAAAGATAGCTCAGATATTCAGAGCAGAAACTGCTCTTCCAGAGGTCCTAAGTTCAATTCCCAGAAACCACATGGTGGCCTACCACCATTTGTAATGTGATCTGGTGCCCTCTTCTTGTGTGTCTGTAGATAGCTGTAGTGTGATCACATAAAATAAATCTTGAAGCAGAAGAAGAAGAAGAAGAAGAAGAAGAAGAAGAAGAAGAAGAAGAAGAAGAAGAAGAAGAAG
>NC_045030.1:124739884-124750579 GCF_008632895.1 Mastomys coucha
GAAGAAGAAGAAGAAGAAGAAGAAGAAGAAGAAGAAGAAGGGAGGAGGAGGAAGAGGAGGAGGAGGAGAAGAAGAAGAAGAAGAAAGAAGAGCAGAAGCAACAGCAGCAGTTAGGTAGTTGATGTGAATGTGAGGAATGTAGATAAATAAAACAAATTGTATTTACTAACACACATGACTCTAAGCAAGCAAACACTTAACAGGCACTGATGTATACACCTCATGTTAGTCAGGGTTTTACTGCCGTGAACAGATACCATGACCAAGGCAACTCTTATAAGGATAACATTTAATTGGAACTGCCTTACAGGTTCAGAGGTTTAGTCCATTATTATCAAGGCAGGAACATGGCAGCATCCAGGCATGCATGGTGCAGGAGGAGCTGAGAGTTTCAGAGCTTCAGATCTTCATCTGAAGGCTGCCAGCAGAATACTGACTTCCAGGCAGCTAGGATGAGAGTTTTAAAGCCCACACTCACAGTCACATACCTACTCCAACAGGGCCACAATTTCTAATAGTACCACTCCCAGGGCCAAGCATATATAAAATATCACACCACATGTGTGGGTTACATACTGGTCAACACAGGCACACATTCAGACTTACACACAGAGTAAACTCACAGACCTACAGACAAAAACACAGGCAAGCTAGTGAAGGCCCTCATCTCTGATCTCAAGGCCATATTATACAAAACCAACACAAGGTGCCTTCTACCAGGAATAATTGTATAATAAATAATATCAGTGTTTAGTTTTGACATGCCTGGATAGCCTGTGTCATCCATGTTGGGGTGATTCATAGTCCCTCAGAAGTGAGGAGTTACCATCTTTGCACATGACAGATATCCATATCAGTGTCATGTTGTCTATATATAAACTGGCCCTAATGGCCCTCTGTTTCCTACTATGAGCATTTCATTTTTTTCATAATAAGTATAAATGATTTTGAGCAAATATGAAACATAAAATTTCTCAAAATAAAAGCAGGTAATAATTATGAAGAAAACTTGAAAGAGAAACTATACATAGACATTTATACTTTTAAATTTTTAATTCAATTCTAATCTTGGTGGGGCTATCATTAGCTGTGCTTTGTCTGCAAAGAAAAGATTTATTTATTTCCTTTTTGAGTGTCATTATGAATGTGCAGATTATTCTAAATGGAATATATTTTATTATTATCCTTCTTGTGTTTAATATTTAAACTTTCTATGAAGATTATAATTTATTAATTTCTGTTGAATTATAAAGAAACTAAAAGCCTCCCAAATCAAAAATAAAATTATACAGGTCATTCTTTATAATTGTGTACTAAGTCTAGGTATTAATAATAATTTAACTAATGAAGCATTATCTTTGATAATATTATCGAAAGAAATTATCATTATAACTACTTAAAATAAGGACTAGGTAAAAGAGAATATCAATTAATATGTAGATAGCACATACAAACAATAGAAAGGCATAAGAATTGGTAAAGCTGGAGGCAGACATTTATTACTTGTACAAGATAAAAAAATAAAGAATTCAAATTTAGTACAATAGCTGCTTTCTATGTATAAAAGCAAAACAAAATGAAATAAAACAAAGTAGCTCCTCTAAATCCTTCTGCTGAACAGTCATTAAAAGACAAGAAAAAAAACCCTAACAATGAGAAAGATGACAAAATAAGAGTATATGCAATTTCATTTTTCAATGATTTTAGTATTTTCTTTATTTGAATTTTTTTATTGATTCTTTGTGAAATTTTATACTACGGTCTCAAATTAGTGGACTACTTTCAATGTTATATTTGTTAATCAAACATATGTTTTAGTACTATGTGTATTTTCTGATACCTTTTCCCTTCTATTTTATTTTTATTTTCATTTTGAGAATTTATCTCTTCCTATTTCTTTTTATTATTAATTGACTAATCCTTTTACATCCTGATCACAACCTACCTCCCAGGCCCTCTTCACAGAATTCCTCCACCCCCTTCTCCTCTGAAAGGGTACCAACCCCCATATACTACCACCCCCCAGAACATGAACTCTCTGAAGGCCTAGGTGTATTCTCTCCCACTGTGGCCAGACAATACAGTACAGTTAAGGAAATGGATTCCACAGACAGACAACAGATTTAGGGATAAGTCTCAGCTCCAGTACTTGGGGGACCCACATGAAAACTGAGCTGTATATCTGCTACATATGTGCTACGGGCTTCAGTCCAACCTGTGTGTGCTCTTTGGTTTTGAGCTCAGTTTCTGAGAGCTCCAAGGGTCTCCACACACTTACAGATAATTTTTGACAAAGAATCCAAAACCATACAATAGAAAAGAGAAAGTATCTTCAACAAATGGTGCTGATCTAACTGGAGGTCGGCATGTAGAAGAACACAAATAGGTCCATATTTATCATCCTGCACAAAATTCAAGTCCAACTAGACCAAAGACCTCACCATAAATTTGGATAGACTAAACCTAATAGAAGAGAAAGTAGGAAATAACCTTGAATGCATTGCAACAGGAGTCAATTTCCTGAGCAGAACACCAATAGCTCAGGCCCTAAGGTCCACAATTAATAAATAAGACATCATGAAACTGAAAAACTTCTGTAAGACAAAGGACAGTGTCAACAGGATGAAAAAGCAGCCTAAAGACTGGGAAAAAAGATTTTTACTATTTATTCCTATTTTATTGGTTATTTATAGGCCATAAATGAGCCCATCAGAGGCAGTCTTCATTTCTGTCACAGTAGTTTTGATTCCTAGCTTTTAGTGTTGACATTTAGAGCATCCATTTGTGTGATCTCAGTACGCCTGTTATTCCATGATGCCCTATTTTCACCCTAGAGCCATTATCATACCACTCTTAATTATTTTATACTCCCTGTCTTATGAGTTTATTTGTAATCATTCTTCAGTTTCTTCATACTTCCTTTTATATGTTTTAATAGGTTTTATAGTTTTCTGTTAAATGCTGAGTATGATAAATACTATAAATTCAAACACAAATGGGCTTTTAATATAATATATTGAATTTTTCTGACAATGGATTAGGTTTTACAGTTCAGTAATTTTTAAACTGCTTTTCTGTTGCTGATTATACTATGACCTAAACCAGCTTAGGGATGAAAAAGAATATTTGGGTTCATGGTTTTCAGAAGAAAAGCCCATAATTGTGTGGGGAAAAAATCCACAAATGGTAGAAGGAAGGAGATGCAAGAAGCTGAGACATCACATGTTCAACTATAAACACAAAGTAGAGAATTAACTGGAAATAGGGTGAGTCTCTTAAAGCCTGTCTTCAATGATGTACTTCCTCCAACAAGGCTCTGTCTCTTAAAGGTTCCATAACCTTTCCAAATAGCCACTAGCCAAGAAGCAAATGGTCATAGACATGCACCTATAGGAGACATTTTTCAATCAAACCACTGCAGTGGTTAAAATTTCTTCTGAGTTACTGTTTTTTGTTTCTTTTGATAACTTTGGGTTTCATAGAGACTTCATAATGTGTAAGGTCGGATAGATTCAGTTTAGTTTTCCTGTGATCTTCCTTCAGAGTACAAGAGTCCTATGGGTGCTGAAAGTAGTAAAGTTAGGAGGCGAGCTATTCTACAACCTTGTAATTAGGTATCTATTTTAATAAGCCTCTGTCCTGGCCTATGACTTTCATCCATGCAGTTCAGTCTTCTTGCATCTGTTTCTGTGGCATAGGAAGTTAAGAGGTCTGGAGTTTTATGTTTTTCTTTAGGCACAAAAGCACATTAATGGCCAGAGCAGACTGGAGTCATGTCCTTCTCTTTTCTCAAAACAGGCTATAATTAAACTTAAGTTGTTTAGGCTCCAAAAAAATAGTTATCCTAATTTAGTAGGAAATCTTCTGAACATATTTTTTTCTGAATAATACTTTTGTATGTCTCCTGGCTGAAAGAAGGGAGGATTTTTTCCCTCCAGAACCTGATAGGGACCCTAAAGGTAAAGTGTATTAAAAATTGATAAGCACACATGTTGGTCTCACAAAGGACCTGGCTTCTGTCTGTACAAGGTGGCTCATAACTATCCTTAATTCCAATGCCAGGGAATCTGATGCCCTCTTATGACCTCACTGGGCACAAGGTATGCATGTGGTAGAAGTTCATACATACATTTAGGCAAATCTATCATATGCATAAAATAAAACAAATCTAAAAAATATTAAAGCTGAGTGTCCCTGAGATTCTTTCAACTGGTCCATATCGAGCTGTCATCAATTAGTCATTAGTTTTCTTCAGTATACTTTTCAGCTTGGGTTGATTATAATTGTATCTTATTTGTCTCTCTCCAGTTGTAGGGACAGTGTTTTGTGCCATGAGTTAAATTCTCTGATGTATTAAAGATATATTACAGACTTTCAGATTTCTCAGCCTTTTCTTTGTTATAAAGATAAGAGTCACAACTTTCCCACTCTTTCATGGTAGGCTGAATTGTATAAAACACTAATTTCATTTTAATTAAGGACAAAAAGAGAAATTTCACTTTCATAATTATTATAATGTGAAGATATATATATATATATATAGGTATATACATATATATATATAATGCAAAGATAAATGGCTATATGGATGCTTCACTCCATTTAAAATAAATAATAGTGATCTAAATCTTGGTCCTGATTTTCACTCCTATTTATAGTCTTTTAGCTAACTTAAGAGAGCTGACCTGTTTAATCTTTAATATATTTAGGAAAATAACTATGTTTGAATTGTGGGAATATTTATAAAAGACATTGTAGTTTCTCTTGATTTATTTACCTTGGGGAGAGGTTATTGTCCTGTCATGAGGATACTCCACCAGTTTCATGGTGAGGTGATAAGGAATTGAAGTTACTTCCAACCATTATTAACTTGTTGAAATCAATTGCCTTGGAAAATGAATCTGTAAGGCACAGTCAATCATCAAGAGAGCTTCATGAGAAACCTAGAGCTCAAATGACTACATTTAGGCATTTCCAGCTCCTAGAACCACAGAAAGGATGTACATATTAAGCTGTTAAGTTTTGGTGACATTTTGGGATTTGTTTATAGTGAAATTTATTATGTAACTATAGAGTACTATGTATTGTGGTGCCTTTTGGAACTTCTAGTTTTGAGTACCTGTATTTAATGGACTTGTCCTAGTCTCCTGTTTAAATCCATAAAATCTCTTGTCCAGTAAATTGAGATTTCTTGGAACCTTATAATTGATATGGTTTCTGGTGTATCTATAGTGACTGAATTCTGATATGAATAATTTCTACTGCTGGAGTCTATCTTGATCAAAGGAAAGAAGAGAACAGATTTTTTTCATAATACGAATGAATAGATTCATCTTATTCTATTTGTGTGTTTTATAGCTTGAATGAAACGTTCAGGGCCCTCTTTCTCTCTCTTTAATCGTCCTGTGCCTTTATTGAGGGAATGACTATAAACTGTCTCTAGTTCCAAATTTAGAACTCTGGCTTCAACCTTACTTGCTTTGCCAAGTTCCAATATGCTAAACTTGACTTTGAATTTAAACTGTACCATTAATCAGTATGTGATTTTGAGTAACTGATTTAGCTTTTATCAACTGGGCTTTCAACTGAAAAATATGGATAGATCTTACTTTATAGACTTATGAGGGAAAAATAGGATCAGATACATAAGGTTTGTAGCCCAATGTATGGTCCATAAAAGGCACTCACATATGATTAATCCCCTTTCCTTCATTGTTATCTGCCTCCTAGGGAATGAATCCTACATGTATCATTCAGTTCCATGATACAGCTCCTCTTTTGACCTTATTACCTTGGTTAAAACTGACTTTGATGGGATAAAAACTGAATGGTGCCAGAACTCAATTCCTATAGGTGAGTAGGAACCACCCAATCAAAATCTGCAGTGATAAAATAATACACTCCCAAACTCAACCCACTGTCCCTTTTCGCAAGACAAAAAGACATCCTTTTATTCATCTCTGCCCACTCAAAGTTTAAGTTCAGAGTTCCCCATCAAACACTATGAGCCCAATGACTGTAATTTTTATAAAAGGCAGTTGCCCAAATCTGGGTCTCTTTTCTAATTTATTATCAGCCATCCCTTAATGTGGTTTATGCTTTGTGTTCAAAATGTGTATATAAATTGAGTGCTATTTTAAAAAAAAAAGGACTGGTGATGGAGCTAAATTGGTATAGTGCTTTCTTAGCATGAATTAAGTCCTGGGTTTGCTCCCCTGCAACACATCATCCAGGCTTGGTGGTATACCATTTGCAATCCCAACACAAAGGAAGTGCAATCAGAAATATCAGAAGTTCAAGCATGTCATCCATTACATCTACAAGGTAGAGGTCTGCATGAGATGCATGAGATCCTGTTCCCCCAAATAGAAGATTTGCAATTTTTATTTAAATATTGTCTGTCTTGTTTTATACAACCATAATACATTGTGTTAATAGGCATCCCATTTCATATAGCATACAATTCTGCTAGAGTCCTCACTGACAGGACTGTTTCTCTCACTGCAGGGGTGGGTTTGTGACTCAAGACAGGCTTATCAAATCTTTCTGACTGAGAATTTGATTGTTGAGTGGATGTCAGATGACAAATAGAAGTGAAGGCAATTGAATGTAAGAAATTAAATGTGAATACGCTGGAGATGGAGGGTGTGCGAGTAAGTACAGCTGAGGTGTTTTAAATTACTACTTCTTTTAGTTTAGGTGGCTTAGCTCCTCTATGTTTAGAAGACTCTCAAGACAATAAATTCAAATGAAGAAAAAGAAATCATGTCCTCGTGCCACCTGTTAGGGATATAAAAATTAAAGTTGGCATTGTGGAGACCATTACTATGGGATTAATACTTTTTAATATGGGTGTAGAGAGGTGGGTTAGTGGTTAAGAGTACTAGCTATTCTTACAGAGGGCCCAGGTCCACTTTAAAGATGCATGAACATCCATAACCCAAGTTGTAGAGATCCTATGCCTCTTGGATGACAGGCATGTATGCGATGAACATACCTTCATACAAGTAAAACACTAATATGCATAAAATAAATTTTATTTAAATCTTTAATTAGTAAAGTTTATTTTTTATACAGTAACTACATAGATTATCTTATTCATTCACTCAACAAATTATTAGTGGTGCTTGCTGTGGGTAAAGCATAGACAGAATACAAAGAATAAAGGTAGATAGTTTTAGTAGTTTCTGCTGAATACTTGGAAACATTTCAGACATTAGCACTAAGGTTTATATTCATGAGCATCACAAATTTTCTCAATAAACATATAAACCTTACTTTTTTAGTAATCCACAAATTACCTTCATTTGTAAAACCCAAAAGTTTCTCATCAGCAATGGGTGACATTTAAAATGTGTATATGTTGCAATTATTTCAGCTGTGGAACACAGAAAATGTGGACAATTTAAACTAATCTCTTATGCTTAAAATTGTCTCTGTTAATGTGGAAAAAGCTATATACTGAGTTAATCAATATGGGTCCAGAAATACAAATGGAAAACTGCACCCAGAGAGACTAAACTAAAAAGACAAACATAGCAGCCTCTTCCTAGCACTATTTTTTATGAATTTGATGCAGACATAAGCCAAATATGAAAAGCAAAATTTTCTATAAGCTTAATATTCAAATAATGCAGTTTTGGATTATCTAAGTAAAATTGGTCTGCCACTTCTTGTACATAAAGCATAGAATAGCAAGACATTAACATCCTGAAATAATCTCTAACTAACATGATAGATTGAACAGATCACATATCCTGAATCTACATGACCGATTTTGTTTTGTGTTTCCTTTGGAATTTGAAAAATGAATGAAATGTAACTTCATATACTCACCTTTAATTTTGGTCAATTCGCAGTATTTTTTACATAAATAAATTGATGAATTAAAAAAGAATTTATAACTATCTTTTTAAAATAATACGTTTATTCCTATAGAATTACATCACTTTCCCCTTTCTTCTTCCCAACCCTCTCTTTCACTCCCTTGATGTCTTTGAAATTAATGGCCTCTCTTTATTCAATTGTTACATACACAATCTGTTCATATAACATTACCTCTATATGTACCTCCTTGTTTCCTTATTTTATTTGTATCAAATTAAGATGGGAAATCTGTGTTTGACTGAAAATATGTAAATCTGCAAAACTGAAGAAATGTCCCTTGATGATAATAATTGACAGTCCACGAAATGCCCAATTTGTGTCCCATTTGCTTTAATACATATATGTATTATGTAAATATATGTATTTAGCATATATGTCCATTAAATTCAATACATTTAGCATTCTAGCAATGGTCTAATATTTCTAAATAAACTGTTTTAAAATCATGGCAAAACTCTTTAGCTTCTTATACTCTCTATTCTAAAAATATAAGAAATAAATTCAACCTCAGCCATGTCATTGATCCAGAATGTTTCATGAAACATTCCTTATTATATGTCTCTTAACTTCATATAATAACTTCCTTGTTATATGTCTCTTCTTTACAATATATTGCAATAATGATAAGATGGCATCCTGGAAATGATTCAAGAGGATTCAGTGAAGCTATGACAAACTGAGGATTAACAGTAATGGAAATTATCTGATTTGAGCATTTTGTATAATGAATGCATTTAACTTAGTTGCAAATTTGTTTTACCTCTTCAAAACGAGTAACATTACCACTCTCAGGCTTTGAAGGTTTATTCATTTTAACTTTATACGTGTGACTGTTTTTGCTTGTATGTATATGCACCATAGGGGTGCCAGAACCCTTGGAACTGGATTTACCAACTGTCATGTGCCATCATGTAGGTCCTTAAAACAGAACCCACGTCTTTTCCAAGAGCCAGTGCTTTTAACTTTGAACAATCTCTTTAACCCCCATTCTCAGACTTTTAAAACAGTCAAGTAGGTAATCTACATATCCATTTCTTATCTAGTTTCAATTATTCTGTGATACATGACTAAACATGGAAAGGGAAAATGTCAGTAAAGAAGAGTGAGAAGCTCTGAATACCAGAAGACAAACAAAATGTTCATTTCCTCAGCAAGATTACTACACATACCAATATGTCTCACACGTTTGCTACAGAGATTTGATCTGTGGGTCTGAAAACTCAGGACCTGATCCTGCAAGGAAGTTGTTAGAAAGGGAAATCTCAGGTTCTATGGGAGATGGGGATGCAGTCAAAAACTCTGAATGGTTTCTAGCAGTTTATTCTAACATGTTCTCCAGGTGATTCTGTTGCACACTTAGGTTTACAAATAATTGGAGAGTGGTGCATTTAATCTAACACGTCAAATATGTAATTCTCCAAAGGTGAGCCATTTGTGTGTTTTGTATTCTGTTATACTAAAGACTTTACAATTGCTTAACATTGTAAAGAAAAATCAACGTCAACGTTAAACACATTGCGGCATAGGAACTTTGCAAATCTAATTTTTCCCCTTTCCTTTCCCAGTTATCTCAAAACAGATTATGTCAAATCATGTCACTGGTCCCATTAAAAACCCTGTAATGGCTGCCTATCCTACTTAAACTGAAAGCTGCTCCCTTCCTTGCTATTTATATCTACTTTTAGAACACAATATATTCTGTTTACATGCTTATTGGAAATCTTTCCCTGCTAGAATGCAGGTTAATGAAAGCCATGATTTCCATCTGTTTTGTTCCCTGCTGACTTGCATGTGGCTAAACAAGTGCCTGACATACAATTGAAACTTGGTATGTATTTGGAAAAGGAAGCAGGGAGAGGAGAGGAAGAAGGAGAACAAAAGAAAGATTGGGAAACTTAAGCCACTTTCCAACTAGTACAGTAGTATCTACAAAATAGCAAACTTTGTGTCTGTCTAAATATCTGAGATAGGTGGTTATACTTAGAATCTTTAATTCTTACCCCTTACTTCACTTTCTGTTATACCTAGATTATGTCTTTGCATCTCAACTAAACTGAAAACTATTTTATCTACCAACTGCATCACAAACCCCTTATATAATATGAATAGTACATATATTTTTATATATTGTAATGTATATAAGAAGAGATATAGATATTTTAAAGTATACACAAGACAGGGGGTAGAGAAATGGATTAGCATTTAAGAACATGTACTACTACTCCTCCAGAGGACTTAAGTTCAGTTCCTAGCATCCTTGTTGGGTGATTCACAGTCACTTGTAATACCAGGTCCGGGAAATCTGACAATCTCTTGTCACTTTCACACACATTCACACCCACCCTTCACCCCTACGTCCACTTACCCACTCATACCCATACACATATTTAAAATAAATATTTAAAATGAAAAACTGGTTGCTGGATAGGGTGATGAGTGCCTTTAATCCCAGCACTCAGGAGTCAGAGGAAGGCAGATTTCTGTGGGATTAAAGCCAGCTTGGTTTACATCATGAGTTCTATAATAGCCAGAGAGCTACATATGTAGAAAGACCCTGTCTCAAAACAACAACAACAACAAAAGAGCTCGAAGAACTAGTTGTTCTTTCTAAAAGTAAAACACATGGGTCATTCATAAAATTGAACTTACACATCATAAAGAAGTTGTCAAAATTTTTATAGTAGGTATTATATAGAAGAATTCCTGTTCATAAAGCAATTAAGTAATGTATCAATTAAAAAGAGGAAAAAAGACATGGATATTTCTTCAAATTAAAATCCCATTTCTAAATCACTCAGGAGATAACTA
>NC_045030.1:124750795-124755294 GCF_008632895.1 Mastomys coucha
TTTGGTTGTTTGGGCTCCAAACTAACTTTTTGTATGAGTTATAAAACCAAATAATCATTTTAATGTTTCACAATGTACTCTTATTTCATGACAGTTTAAAATAGTGTATCATGGAATAATACTGCCACAAAGGTCCACTGGCTAGTTTAGTTTGATTTCTCTTATAAAGCAGGTTTGCAGTATAGAAAACTATTTTTTTTTTTTAAATTCTAGATCTTCCTTGGCTATAACATTTGTACCTCTGGCTAAGCAGGTCATTAGAAATGTCCAGTTTCTGGATGGGTGTGGCATGCGAAGATACATTTAGCAGGAATGAAGTAATAATACAAAAAATGCAGACAGACTCCGAGTAAGCAAGATGAAATCTTGAATCAGCTCCGTGTTTTACATTTCATCTAGAATACTAAGAATGGACCAGCACACTTGACAGGTGGAAGCGCTTGAGGGTCATTGAGCATTGAGTTTTCCAAAAGTGGAGCAATTACAGAAACACCTGTGTTAAATAACCACACACTGATTTGCTATGAAAATATGCAGTGTTTAACAGCCCTCCAAAATCATGATTTGCTCTTGATAGACTTGGTGCATTTGCAATGAGTCAATAACCATTTATTGTCATGTAAAAATATTCTACTTTATAAATTAGTTCAAACCATCACTATCTTTATTAAATACACATGGAAATGGAGGTGCATGCAGTGCAAACACTTCTGTTATTTTGTTTTTCATCAAAAACTAAAAGCAAACGAAGGAATGAAAGAAAGAGAAAACAAACCTAAGCCTTTTTTGTTTGTCTCATCAGATTTTGGTACCCAGTTTAAGAGTTTTGGTACCCTGTCTTAAAAGTGGTTGCTAGAGACCTTTTATTTTTTATACCCAATATAACAAAAAAGTTGAAATATATTGTGGCAGCTGGGGTAGCATATGATACACACAAAAAAATAGACAGATCAATACTCTGCAATATTGGAAAGACAGAGTGAGTGAGGAAGGAAAAAGGATTTTCATGCCGAAAGCACATTGCAAAACTAGAGTTTATAGCAGTTGACGTCAAGAGCAAGAAGGGTCTCTATTTGCTCCAAATTTGCTTGTCCCTGAACAGGTACCCCACTTCTATCCCAAAGGCACAGATATGTTTGAGCTTACTTCCTAGTTAAAAGTTTTAAAACAATAATATCAAGTCCCCAGAGTTTAAGACTTTCAAAACAATGTTAAAATAACATGAAGTCCAGAGGCTGTTGGAAATAAGGTTGACTCACCAGAATATGAACTTGTCTATAACATCTGTTAAAGCAGGTTTTTGAAATCTGCTGGACAACAGGGAGATTGCTTTCCTTTAAGATATCACAAAGAATATTTATTGGAACATTTCTATATCTGTCATTTAGTGCAAGTTAGACTGTTTTTAGAGCATGGATTAAGTGTTTTAAAGTTTGCCCAAAATTTTTATTTTAGGGTACTCAATCTTTTTATTTTGGTGTCTGATTATCTCAGAATTACATTTTTACCTCTATTATAGATGAGTGCAATGAACTAAATGTAACTCTAAAGCAGTTTTAAGAAGAGAAAACAAACTGTAAACAAATCAGAAAATAAATAACCAGTGTTTCAATTCCCTTTGGCATTATGGCAGTCTTTTGCCTTCCAGCCTACCTTCTGTTATTGGACAAGGGAAAATAAAAAGAGCCACTTCATGTTAAGTGAAGTATAACATAAACAGGATTAACTCTTCCACTGAGGCAGTTATCTGGATTAGAAGAGAAGACTTGATTAATAGGTATAGAACGGCTTTGTGCTTGGGAGGAATCCCCCAAAACGCATAATACTTTAACACCCCCAATACACACACACACACACACACACATTGAATGGAAGACTTTTTTTTTCTATTTTCAATGTTCAGACAGAAAAAAGTGAATTTTCTAAAATGGGGTACAAATAAAGCCACAACAAATATCCAATTATACTAGGGGATTATTTTCCTGAAGAGCTTGTAAAGTATGGGGCTTGGGACTAGAGGTAAAGAGGTTTATTGGTTATCTAGTGGTACAATGATTTCCAGTATTGGAGAGCCACAAAATCCGACTGGCATACAGTATATGTCTGCTGTTTATGTCTCAATTAATTTTGTGGGTTTTTTTTCTTTTATTCTGTTTTGTTGTTGTTGTTGTTGTTGTTGTTGTTGATTTGGTCAGATTCCCTTACATGCATAGGATTTAATTAGCTATTGATTACTTCAAGGCAACCCAGACAAAACCTCTTATTTCACATCTTTTCTCCAGGCATATTCTTGTAACAGTAGGAAAGGGAGAAGAAACTTACTTAAACATGTAGCTGTTCCTAAGTGTTCTTTTGTTTCATTGTTGCTAACATCAAATGAGTTCAGCCCTAAAACTCAGGATCACCATAGAGGACCGTGAAATATAAGGTAGGAAAGTCACTCTTCTTTGCAATATGGTCACTAGTAGGTTGTCTATAGTCTAGCCCCTTAATTACGTACATATGGAGAATACTGATTTAATCTAGGGGGACGAAAACAAAAAGGACATGGTTTTGTGTGAGAGATTTATTTATTTATTTATTTATTTATTTATTTATTTATTTATTTGTTGCTAAAGCTCTGTCTTAAAATCAGATATCCTAATTCCTGGAGCTTTGTTTTTTGTGTCAAGACTGCTTTGTTTTTTTCAGAATTTATCATGCTTTCATTTAAGCTTTGGGGATTGTTGTTGTTCGTTGAAGAGTTCCATTGGTATTGTGGTCAGAATTGCATTGAATTTTTAAATCACTTTAAGTACTACGGATATTTGAGCAATATAAATTCTTCCAATTTGTGACCTAGAAGGGTTTTCCATATTTATTGTCTTCTCTTCCATTTCTTTCATTGGTCTGCAACTTTCATTGTGCTACAGTCTAGTTATTTTTTAACTTTTTATAGGCATTATGAATAGGATTACTAACCTAATTTCTCTCCTAGAACTCTCACTGGTATACAAACAGCCATTACTTTTGTGTATTGTATGCTCCCGAGTTTCTAAATTTAGTGACTTTATTTACCAATTCTAAGAGAGTGATGTTTAGTTCTTTCCATGTACAAAAATCTTATCATCTGGGCATCAGCAGCTCAGAACCCTACCTGCTCTTGCAAAGGAACCTCATTAGTCCTAGTCACCCATACAATGACTTGCAACAGAGTCTGTAACTCCAGTTCCAAGATTTCTGACATCCTCTATGGCCTTCATGAGTACCTTGCATACACATGATAATACACACTGGCAAACACTCATCCACAAATAATAAGAATAATTTAAAAAATCATACCATTTGAAAATCTGACTTAAGCCTTTTTAATGTGCATAATTTTTAAAGTTTTCTTTCCCTTGTCTAATTGCTCTAGTCTGAAGTTCTAACACCATGTGGAAGAAGAGGTAAAAATGGACACCCATGTCTTGTTGATAATAGGGGTAAATGTTTTAGGGTTTTCCTACACTGTGAGATATTGGTAGAAGATTCATACACCATCTTAATTATGTTGAAATACATTCCTCTTATACTCAATTTATTCAAGTTTTCTATCATGAAGGTATGTTGAATTTAATGAAATACTACACTGGTATCTATTGAAATGCTAATATGATTTTTAGTCTTCATTCTGTTGATATAAGACATTACATTTTATCAATTTACATATGTTGAATCATCCTTAAATTCCTAGAATAAATTTAATTTGATCATGATGAGTGATCGTTTTGACATGTTATTAGATCTTATTTGCTAAGATTTTCTTGACATATTTTACAGCTATATTCATCATTCATATCAGTTTATGAATTTTTTGCTGTTGTGTCCTTATTTTGGCATGACTATATACTAGCCTCATAAGCTAACTTCACATATTTCCTCCCTTTCATTTCCTCAGAGTACTCTGAGAAGAATTGGCAGTAGATATTTTTTAAACATTTGGTAGAGATCAGGAGTGAAGCTACCCATTCCTGGTTCTTTGATGTGTGACGCTGTGTTACCAAAGTAGTTTTAGTACCTTGTATTTCTTTGTTTTCAATTTCTATGTTTTCATTGTTTAATTTTGGTAGGCTATATGTATCCAGAAACTTATTCATCTCAACTAGATTTTCATAATTGAGAACTTCTTCTCATAGTCTATAATAATAATCATGTAGGTCTGTATCATTGTTTATCTCCCTTTTCATTCTAATTTTATTTGTATCACTTCCCTTTACTTATTTAAGTTAAAAGTTTGTATTTTAAGAGAATAATTATTTATTTTATGTATATGAATGCACTGTAGCTGTCTTCATACATACCCAAAGAGGACATCAGATTCCATTACAGATGGTTGTGAGCCATCGTGTGGTTGTTGGGAATTGAATTCAGGACCTCTGGAAGTGCAGTCAGTGCTCTTAACCTCTGAGCCATCTCTCCACCCCAATGTTTATAGATTTTTTTTTTAAAAAATTAATTTATTCTGTGTCCAATCTTAG
>NC_045030.1:124755304-124757177 GCF_008632895.1 Mastomys coucha
TGTTGAAAATGCTGTCCTTTTTCCACTGGGTGATTTTGGCTTGAAAGACCCCTGTGGGGAGACCCCCACTCAAATTTTGGGAGGATGTGCACCCAAGGAATCACTAGAGACCGTCTTGATGTAAAAACATGAGGTAGTTTAATTTCGGGGCGCTCTGGTTGGACTCCATACCTATCTCACGCAGGAGATAGTGGAATCGAACACGAGGCTCAGGGGTTAGGAGTTTATATAGGAAAAAGGTCTGGGGGAACAAAAGAATCAGTATGGCTATACATGATTAGCTAGTTCAAATATTAATTATATTATGTGCAGAACAGAGTGAAAAATTCCTAAGGTTGGTGTTAATCTATCAACAAAGCATCTGACCTTAAATCATATCTAAGAGGACCCACTACCCAGTGTCTGCCCAGACATGTCCTTGCATGCTTTCTCTTCTATATCTTTTTGGCCTGTTAGTTCTCAGAATGTCTTAACAGCTTGCTTTTGCCCAGGCTTATTTGGACATATTTGACCTTGGTCCACTGTGTTTTCTTCAAACCTGCAATTTTCTCATTAGCCCAGCACAAGCCTTAAATTTAACTCTTTCAGGCTCTTTTGTCAAAGATCAAGTCATCATAGATGTGTGGGTTCATTTCTGGGCCTTCTACCCGCTTCTCTCTGTACAAATATGATTTGGTTTTCATCACTATTTTTCTGTAGTATAGCTTGAGGTCATGTATGATGATTTCTCCAGAAGTTCTCTTATTGTGAGAGTAGGTTTTGATATTCTCAGTTATTTGTTATTCCAGATAAATCTGAGAAATGCTCTTTCTATCTCTGTGAAGAATTGTGTTGGGATTTTGATGGGGATTGCACTGAATCTGTACATTGCTGTAGGTAAGATGGACATTTTTACTATGTTAATCCTGCAAATCCATGAGTGTGAGATATCTTTCCATCTTCTGAGGTACTCTTCAATTTCGTTCTTCAGAGACTTCAAGTTCTTATCATACAGATCTTTCACTTGCTTGGATAGCATCACACCAAGATATTTCATACTATTTGTGACTATTGTAAATGGTGTCATTTCCCTAATTTCTTTCTCAGCCCATGTATCCTTTGAGTAGAGGAAAGCTACTGATTTGTTTGTGTTAATTTTGTATCCAGCCACTTTACTGAAGTTGTTTATCAGTTGTAGGAGTTCTCTTATGAATTTTTTAGGTCACTTATGTATACTACCATATCACCTTTAAAGAGTGATTTCTTAACTTCCTCCTTTCCAATTCCTATGCTTTTGATCTCCTTTTGTTGTCTTATTGCTCTAGCTAAGACTTCAAGTACTATATAGAGTAGATAGGGGGAGAATGGGCAGCCTTGTCAAGTCTCTGACTTTAGTGGGATAGCTTCAAGTTTCTCTCCCTTTAGTTTGATGTTGGCTATTGGCTTACTGTATATTGCTTTTATTATATTTAGGTATGTATCTTGAATTCCTATTCTCTTCAATATTTTACAATGAAGGGGTGTTGTATTTTGTCAAAAGATTTTTCAGCATTCAATGCTGAATGTGGTTTTTTTTTCCTTTGAGTTTGTTCATATAGTGGATTACGTGGATGGATTTCCATATAATGAACCATCTCTGTATCCCTGGGATATAGCCTACTTGATCATGGTGAATGATCATTCTGATGTGTTCTTGGATTTGGTTTGCAAAAATTTTATTGAATATTTCTACATCAATATTCATGAAGGAAATTGGTATGAAGTTCTCTTTCTTTGTTGGGTCTTTTTGTATATTAGTGTAACTGTAGCTGCATAGAATCTATTAAGTAGTGTTGCTTCTGTTTCTATTTTATGAAATACTTTGCCGAGCAGTGGTGGCGCACACCTTTAATCC
>NC_045030.1:124758040-124772061 GCF_008632895.1 Mastomys coucha
TTAAATTCTAAAACATCTTTAATTTCTTTCTTTCTTTCTTCCCTGGTGAAGTTATCATTGAGTAGATAGTTGTTCAGCTTCCATGTGTATTTAGACTTCCTTTTTTTATTTTTGTTGTTGAAGACCAGCCTTAGTCCATGGTGATCTGATAGAATGCATGAGATTATTGCATTCATATTGTATCTGTTGAGGCTTGTTTTGTGTCCAAATATATGGTCAGTTTTGGAGAAGGTACTGTAAGGTGCTGAGAAGAAAGTATATTCTTTTGTTTTACAATGAAATATTCTTTAGATACCTGTTAAATCTATTTGGCTCATAACTTCTGTTAATTTCACTGTGTCTCTGTGTAATTTCTGTTTCTGTGATCTGTCTATTGGTGGAGAGTGTCGTGTTAATGTCTCCTACTATTATTGTGTAAGGTTCAATGTGTGCTTTGAGCTTCAGTAATGTTTCTTTTACACATGTGGGTGTCCTTGCATTTGGGGAATAGATGTTCAAAATTGAGAGTTTCTCTTGGTGGACTTTTTCTTTGATGATTACGTAGTGTCCTTCCCCATTGTTTTTGATAACTTTTGGTTGAAAGTCTCTTTTATAGGATACTAGAATTGCTACTCCAGCTTGTTTCTTGGGACCATTTGCCTGGAAAAAACTTTCCAGCCTTTTACTTTGAGGTAATGTCTTCATCACTGAAATGTGTTTCCTGTATGCAGCAAATGCTTGGTCTTGTTTTCATATCCAGTCTGCTAGTCTATGTCTCTTTTTATTGGGGAATTGAGTCCACTGATATTGAAAGATATTAAGGACCAATTATTGTTGCTTCCTGATATGTTTGTTGTTAGATGTGGAATTATGCTTTTGTGCTTCTCTTCTTTTGGATTTGTTGTGAGAAGATTAGTTTCTTGCTTTTTCTTGGGTGTAGTTTTTCTCCTTGTGTTGGAGTTTTCCTTCAATTATTCTCTGTAGGGCTAGATTGGTGGAAAGATATTGTTTAAATTTGGTTTTGTCATGGAATATTTTGATTTCTCCATCTATGTTAAGAGTTTTGCTTGGTATAGTAGCCTGGGTTGGCATTTTTGTTCTCTTATGATTGGTGTGACATTTGTGCAGGATCTTCTGGCTTTTATAGCCTCTGTTGAATAGTCTGGTATAATTCTGATGAGTCTCTTATTATATGTTACTTGACCTTTTTCTATTACTACTTTCAATATTCTTTCTTTGTTCTATGCATTCGATATTTTAATTATTAGTGATGAGCAGAATTTCTTTCCTGGCCCCATCTATTTGTCTGTTTGGTGTTCTGTAGGCTTCATGTATGTTTATGGGCATCATTTTTTTTTTTAGGTTAAGGAAGTTTTATTCTAAAATTTTGTTGAAGATATTAGCTTGCTCTTTGAGTTGGGAATCTTCACTCTCTTCTATATATAGCCTATTATTCTTAGGTTCAGTCTTTTCATTGTGTCCTGAATTTCTTGACTGTTTTAAGTTAGGAGATTTCTGCTCTTTCTTTGTGGTTGTCTCAATGTCTTCCAGGGTATCTTCTATGCCTGATATTCTCTCTTCTATCTCTTGTATTGTATTGGTAATGCTTGCATTTGTGACCCTTACCTGGGTTTTTGACCTCCAGTGTTGTCTCTCTTTGTGTTTTCTTTAATGTTTCTATTTCCATTTTTTAGGTCCTGGATGGTTTTATTCAATTCCTTTACCTGTTTGGTTGTGTTTTCCTGTATTTCTTTAAGAGATTCATTTGTTTCTTCTTTAAGGGCTTCTACTTGTTTGCCTGCATTCTCCTGTAATTCTTTGAATGAGTTATTTATATCCTTCTTAAATTCCTCTATCATATTCATGAGATGGGATTTTAGGGCTGAATCTTGCTTTTCAGGTTTACTAGGATATGCAGGCCTTGATGTTGTGGGAGAACTGGATTCTGATGTTGTCAAGTAGCATTGGTCTCTGTTGCTTATGTTCTTGTGCTTGCCTCTCACCATCTGGTTATCTTTAGTGCTAACTGCCCTTGCTATTTCTGACTGCAGCCTATCCCTCCCGTGATCCTGGTTGTGTCAGAACCCTTTGGAATCCAGCTGTCTCTGTGACCTTGTGATCCTGAGATCCTGCATGTGTCAGAGCTCCTGGAAGTCAAGCTGCCATTGGAATCCTGAAATCCTGGTGTGACCAAGATTCTGAGATCCTGTTGTGTCATAGCTCCTGGTTTTCTTGTCATGCTTTCTCTGGGTATTGCAGGAGTGGGTGGGGAGCCAGAGCCCTGGGTCTGTACTAGACACAGGTGCAAGCCAGAAGGAACCCATGCCTCTGGCTGGGCAAAGGTTCTTGTCTCCTTGGTTCCTGTGGGGGTTCCCAGTTACACCAGGTGTTAGAAAAGATGTTATGGCCTCAACTGTAATCTTGAGTGTGTCAGAGCTCCAGTGATCCTAGGTGTTTCTAATATCCTGGCAATCGACCTTCCTCTGTGATTCTGTGATCCTGGGTATTTCAGAGCACCTGATAGTCAGGCTCCCTCTGGGTGTTGTAGGAGTGGGTGCAAAGCCAGTGCCCCACGTCTTCTCAGGGTGCAAGTTCAAACCAGAACCAACCCATACCACTGGCTGATCGGGGGTTCCTGCATTCCAGGATCCCAGGGCTCCCATTTATTCTGGGTGCTGGGGCAGATGCTGTGACCTCACCTGTGATCTTAGGCTTGTTAGAGCACTTGGGGGTCATGCTTCCTCTGTGTTGCAGGAATGGGTACAAAGCCAGGACCCCAGGTCTGCTGAAGGTGCAGGTTCAAACAGGAAAGAACCTGTGCCTATGGCTGGCAGGGGGTTCCTGAGTCCCTGGTTCCTGGGGGTTCCAGTTACTCCAGGTGGTTGGGCAGATGTTGTGGCCTCATCTGTGATCCTGGGTATTTCGATATTTTTATCTTTTTCAAATTTACAGATTTGTTCAGTAATTATTCCATTGATTAAATTTAGTATGCTTTTTATACCCTTTCTTCTGCTGTGAGTACCTGTAAATGTAGTGAATTTTTTTATTTAATTATGCTCTACAGTTCTTAATGGCCCATGCCTTTCTTTTTCATTCTTGTCTTTTATCAGGTTTTGTGTAACTAGAATATATTGGACCTGTCACCAAGTTCAAATATTCCTTTTTCTGCCTTATTTAATTTATTGTTGAAGATTTCAACTTTCTTATTTTTAACTGACTTACTAAGATCCTTATTTCCAACATTTAGTTGATGTTTTTCAATATATCTAAGTTTGCTGAATTCCATAGAGTACAATTTTTCTAATTTTTTCATTTATTTACTTATATCCAAAACTTTGCCTTGCCTCCTGATTTCTCTTTCACAGAGTCGTTCCCCCCACCCCAACTTCACCTCTGAGAGGGTAGAGTCTCCCTGAGTATCACTCCCACCCTGGCACTTTTCAGGATTAGACACATCCTCTCCCACTGAGGCAGGTCAAGGCAGCCTTCTGCTCCAAATGTATCAGGTACCTCAGTCCACTTTCTGTATGCTCTTTGGTTGGTGGCTCAGTGCCACGGACTGGGGTTTCTTACAGGGTCCCTTGTTCTGCGGGATGATGGGTTCTGGCCAGGTGTGCACAGGATTCGGCTTTGACAAACAAACTCAACACGAGCGGTGTAAGGTCTGAGTATTTCTCAAAAATGGCATGAGGCTTTTACAGTCATTGCAAAAGAGAGATGAAAAATCTGGCAGCTCAGTAGTCGAGGTACATCTGAGGCCATCTAAAACACACTGGATCTAAAAACATCAGCCATCTCTTTTGGACTGGTGCAGCACCTCGGCCGGAGTCGGGGTGGGGGTGGGGGTTGTGGGTGCGCTAGCCAGGAGGGTAGAGGCTTGAATCTCAAATCCTCAATGCTGAATGCTCGAATCTCGAATGCTCACTCTCTTGAATCTCAACTGGTGCTGCCCCCCCTGCCCTGCCCCCCCCAGACCCAAGCGCTCTGGGCCCAGGGGGCTATGGACTGCATAGATCTAAGTCCTAGTCCACCTAAGCTCTGGTTCTAGTCTGAGTGCGAGCGAGTCTGAATGCTGAATGCAGACTGCTGAATCTAGAATGTTGAATGCTCTCTCTCTCTCTCTCTCTCTCTCTCTCTCTCTCTCTCTCTCTCTCAGCTCAAGGTCCCACCCATCCTAGGTAAAAACAGCTACTATGCTAATCTTTTGGGGAAGTAGAGACCTGTCTCTTGGTAATTCCTAGGAGTGGTTCAGCTGCAGTATGTGACTGAGAATGAGGATTTTACTTGACCTTGCCCTGGGATAAGCCTTTCATTCTATAAGCTTTAATAACCTACCTACAATGCTGGAGGCAATTAGTTTGGATGGCTTAACTTTCCAAGCCAGGGTTTGACTAGGACGTTGGACCATTGGTGAAGGTCAGAGAACAAAGTCCGAATTTTCTTTTTCTAGCTGTTAAGAAATGATATCTTGGTGGGTCCCTAGCACACAAGTATGAGGACATATCTGGGCTACCTCTGAGTTTGGGGTGCCAGGCGACAATGCAGAGGCAGGAGACTGACTTTCCTTGAAGTTTATGCCTCAAATACTGCCTTCACACAAAGTGTGCATGGCAGCTCAGTCTCTAAGAGCTCCCAGGTATCGATGTTAGTTGACACTGTTGGTCTTCCTATGGGTTCTTATTCCCTTCAGGGCTCTGAATTCTTCTCCTTACACAATGGAATACTTACTATCCAGCTCTTAAAAAGGACACCAGGAATTTTGCAGGCAAATGGATAAAACTAGAAAATATCATTTTGAGTGAGGTAACCCAGACCACAAAGAACATGTATAGTATGTACTTACTGATAAACGGATGCTATTCATAAAGTACAAAATAAACATGATATGCCCCACAGACCCAAAGAAGTTAAACAGGAAGGAAGGCCCAAGTGAAAATGCTTGAATCTTATTTAGAAGAGGGAACAAAATAGTCATGGGAGGCAGAGGGAGGAAGGGATCTGGGTGGGAGAGGGGAGGGGGAGCAGAATTGTGGGGACAGGATCAAGTGTAGGAAGAGACAGGTGAGAGGCTGAGGGCCAAAAGAATGAATGCAAATCTGCAGCTGCTGAGCATGGCAGGCTGGGTGCAATCTCTAGGAAGTCCCAGAAACTTGAGATGAGAGAGGCTCCCAGGAGTCAATGCAGGTGGTCTTATCTGAGATGCCTAACAGTGGGGACATGGAACCTGAAGAGGCCACCTCCTGTAGCCAGGCAGGATTCACAGTGGAACTATAAGATAGCAATCCTTCCTTAAAACTTTGCCCTGTCTAAAGGAAATGCAGGGACAAAGATGGAGCAGAAACTGAAGGAATAGCCAACCAATGACTGTCCCAACTTGAGACCCATCCCATGAGTTAGCACCAATTCCTGACACTATTAATGATACCCTGTTATTCTTGCAGATAGTAGTCTAGCATAAATGTCCTCTGAGAGGCTCTACCTAGAAGCTGACTGAAACAGATGCAGAGATGCACATCCAAACATTGACTGGTGGTCAGGGACCCTTATAGTTTTCCTAATTTAGTTGAATTATTTTTATTTTCCTGGATCTCATTACAATTTTGATTCATCATTTACAATTTTTTCTTATGCATTTTGTCAATATTGATTTTACTATAGGTATTATTTTCTTTTGGAGGTATTGTACTGGCTTATTTTTCCATATCTCTTACTTTCCTATGTTAAGATTTAGGCATCTGATAGATTATGTATCTCTAGTATTTTTATGACATGGATCTCCTAGCAAGTAGATTGTTCCTAAAGATTTGTTTTTATGTGCTCAGTATATGATAGTGACCTTTATTACAACTTGATACAATAGTGTAGTTTTTATATAGATTCTTTGTTTATAATTAATGATTCACTCTCTCTTGAGTCTATTCCAATTTGAAGCTGTTCAGTCGGTACAGACAGGTACATTCTGGGCCACAGCCACTGTATGGGGCTCACTGTGGTATCTTTCTTGAAATGAACATGTTGGCTTCAATCAAGCAATAGAGAGTTTCTGTGGCACCGTCATGATGGGTACAATTTGCTGCTGACAATGGTTTTTAGCAGTGGCAGCCACAGCAGTGGTTGAATACCTAAAGCCTTATCGTCAATCCAGACATTGTTGTTGGCTTAGTCAAACTCTGCACAGAAGAGAGAACTATGCACAGAACTTTAATATCCCCTTGGTTTCTATGTCTCTATCTCAACAGTAGTATGTATGCCCTGACAGCATTGCACAGAACATAGAGGCGCTGCGACCAACTGAGGGTAGTAGGAAGTATACTTTATTCTCCAGCTACTGCCACAGAGACTTCCTAGGGGTCCAGACATATTCATTCTATTGGCCACAAATCTCTATTCTTAAGTTCAAAGAGGGTACTATTCGTACCTATTAAAAGACACATTCTAGCTAATTAAGTAGACAAGAAACAAGTTTTTGTTGCCCTATATATTTTTCAAACCATTGTTTGAGTTCAGAATGGCTGAGATTTAAAACTGATGTTTCAGTTTCATAGTCTTCGTACAAGAGATATTATGCTGTGACCTTTTAAGGAAGAAAATATTACTATATGCACATTGAGAAACTGAAGAAAAATCATCTCAAAGGAAGAAACTAAACTGAGTAATGTCTCAAATTTTAATCAAAACAGTTCTTCTTATTTTAAATAGCTGCTATTTTGATCAAATCTACTGTTCTCCTGCCTCTTATTTTCTCCAGAAAAAATATTGTTCAGTGGATTTTTGGAAAACAAAGCAAAATAAAGTACTGCATTTTGAAAATATTAGCATGATAAAGTTAAAAGGGAAAGCAAAGGAATATGTGCTCTACTTTTAAAGTTAGTATTACTGAAGAAACTGTGATTAAACAAAAACTCTCATGGATATACATGCAAGTGCTAACCTACATATCTATGCTATTTAGTCTACAATGATGAAAATGGTAGTTTGAGTGATATAAATGACCAAATCCTAAACTAGTGGCTCTGATTGGTGAGGTTACCTGTAGGACAAATCATACGTAGAATTTCTTGACAAAAAGTAGAGTTTGCTTTGATAGAGTAGAGGTTTAAGATGTACAATAGTAGGATATTCACCCATTTTAGAGGAGAGATGTTTTTATTAGTCAGTATTATAAAGACAGCAACAGTAACAGTTGGCCACTAAGTTAAAAGAGACCTAGGGTCCAAAGGCCAAGGCCCTCTCTCACTCTGGATATGTGAAATCACATCCTTTTCTAAGCAGCAGAAGAATGCCTATATGACTAGAGTTTCAGAAGCATTAACTCTAGGAGGCTCTCTTAGCTTTTACTCTATTACTGTGATGAGACAACATGACAAAGGCAATGTAGAAAAACCCTCTAATTAAGGGCTTGCTTATAGGTTTCTGAGAGTTATATGATCATTATGGTAGGGAGTGTGGCAGCATGTAAGTGGGCATGGTGCTAGAGTAGTAGTTGAGATCCGAAAGTACATGGCACAAGGATAGAGAGGGACAAACAGGGAATTGCAGGCTGGGGGAATCTGTTCCTAGAGTGGGCTTTTGACATCTTAAAGGCCACCCCCAAGTGACACATCTCCTTCAAAGGAGCTACCTTCTAATCCTTCCTAAACCATCTATTACCTGCAAACCAAACATTCAAACATAGGAACATATGAGGGTGTTCTCATTTTAACCCATTACCAAGGCTATTAGAATTCTTTGATTCTGTTGTTGCATTGCATGATTATCTTGATAGGAAACATATCAGAGTGTCCTGAACTGTAGATTTTCTTTATGAAATGGAATTTCTATGGCTTTGGTAGAGTTAATGTACTGTTAAAACTTTTCCTTTACTCTTCAAAGGGACTTCGTCCATGGAAGAAAGTTGCAAAGCAAGGCTCTTCAGGAGGATTAATTTTTCATAGCTCAATATCTTTAGTACTTTTAGGAGAGAAGGAGAATGCCTGTCACTGATCTTTAAAGGAAGATGGGCTTTCACATTTTTAAAGTTGGTTTAGGGTATTCCTTGTCCATTTGCTTCACTAACCATGCCAAGCCTTTTACCTGTTTGCTCCAGTCCTTTCAGAAAAGGGATTAGAATGCCTGCTTTCATTTGGTTCTTAGTGTGTCCAATTCAAATGAATATGACCAATACTGTAGAACTAAGACTGCCCTAGACCTGTCTATTATAATTAGAGCTTGATTGCATAAAGTATTCCATTCCCTTCTGCTCCTACTTAGCTGTGATCTTTCCCTATTTTGTATTTAGAAAAGGGACAAACACCCCATAGATATAGTACCTTGGCTTGACTATACTATATATAAAGTAATCACAGTGCTAATCAGGCTGCTTCTGCTTATCTTGCTTCATGCTTGATGGCTACAGCTATCAGCAGCACACAGCAGGGCCTAATGACTTCCATATTTACCAGCCCCACCCAGAAATAAAGCATACCAATTAACCTTCAGTCACACTGGACTGAAGACTAACATTCATTATTTTAATGAAAACAGTAAGAAAGGCCACTATTGAGACACTCAAAATCCATCCAATTATTCTGTTGCATGTTCTACTTAGCAATGTACAAAAAGCAGTCAGTGTTAGAAAGACAGGATGCTTGGCATAAAACAGAATAAAGATGAGGTATTCAGAGCTCCATGCTTCTTACCACTGAGCTTGCATAAAGCTTTTGCAATTTGTTGCTAGAAGACAAGGTAGAGAAAGTGTTCATATCTCAAGAGGAAACCATTTCCAGAAGACTGACAGAACACCATGTAAAATGTTAGTGTGACTGTCTTTTAGTTTCTTTTCTTGAAGCCCATGTTATGTTTTTACAGAGGTTTTGCTGTGCTTTTATTCTGCATTGTGTTTTGAACTGAACTCAAATTCTTCAGAGGAAAAGGTTATTTTATCAACTGGCACATCTGACAGACTTGATAAGCACATTTTTTTTCTTTTCTTTTCCCCCCAAACCATCATTCCCATAACATAAAAAGCTCTTTAAAAACATAACAAAGTTTCTTTTAAAAGTATACTTCATAGAAATGTCATGCTTCCTTTTGTATGTAGAAATGAATCATAAAATTATGCATATGTATAAACAACATTCACATATACATTTAAGCACAAAACTACAAAGCAGATCTTTAGCAGGGAGAAAGAGATCATAAAGAAGTTGAGTTGATAATGAAATCCATGTAATAGGACAGCAGAAGGGCATAACTGACAGAAGAAAAAGAACCAGAGAGTAATGGCACTTGGGAGGGATGGGGGAAGGAATGAAAGCAAATTATAATGGTGTACATGTTTGATGATGTCAGGGTTGAAGCCAACACTTTGTTTCCTAAACTTAAAACATTAGTTCTTGGCTGGGCAGTGGTGGCACATGCCTTTAATCTCAGCATTTGGGAGGCAGAGGCAGGCAGATTTCTGAGTTTGAAGCCAGCCTATCTACAGACTGAGTTCCAGGACAGCCAGGGCTACACAGAGAAACCCTGTCTCATAAAACAAAACAAAACAAAAAATAGCTCTTTAAACAAACCCCTTCTTGAGAAATTTAAAATACGTGCTGAGCCATTACTACCATATACCATGCAATGGATAGGACCATGTATAGTTGGGAATCCTGGCTTTTTTAGAAACTCCATGTTTTAAATATTGGGATGCAGGTCAGGGGATAGTTGTATGCATTGCCTTTCTTGTTAGGTACTTCTGATACAGGGATATTGAACAATGTCAGTTACAGTCCATAGTCATATATGGAATCCTGTATGGAGGGGTGTTGATTTAGGAGATAATAAAGAAATGGTAGCAAAGTTTTTTTTTTTTTTTTTTCCTCCCTGGCATTTGTGGCCACCAGTACAGACATTCTCAGAACAACTGCTTTGAGGTCCTTGTGCTACTTGACCTGTTTCTGTCTTCTGTTCTCAACATTTCTTCTCTGAAGACGTAACCAGAACATCATCTAGGAACCATACAGGAATAAAGAATCCCTCCAAAATTTGGGGCCTCCAGCCAGGACAAGACAAAGAGCATTTTGGGATTATGGCTGAAGACACAAATGGAAGACCCAAGCCCTAAACTGCTTGTCCCATTTCTATCTTCTGCCCTCATCACTTCATTTTCTATACTACCTCAAGACCAAGAGAACAGCTCAGGGGAGACTTCTCAGTATTTGTTGGAAGCCAACATGCTGGGAATATCAGGAGATTTTGGCACTGAGTATACAGAAAGGGGACAAGCATTAAAAAAACTTAGGGTGTATTCAAATAAGGAAACTTAGCTGGAAATACACTGTCTTGGTTTTGTCTCTCCCTTTTTCATGCATTGTTTTACACCTCTTTCTTTTCAATTAAATGTAACAGTAAGTATACAGACTAATTAGCAGAAGCATAAAGACAATGTGCTCTAACCTTTTCAGATATTGAGTCTTACTTTCTAGTGTGCAGAGTACTAGAGGAATTTTGTCAGGGTACATACAGTCTTAGAGACTGTCCTAGAGTCCAGCTCACACTCAATTCTGGTTGAATAGCTGAGCTGTGAGCAGTGGAATATGCATTATGACACATTTCAACATTTCCCTATACATTTTTGGAAGACAAGTTGTCCTGGAAGCAGAATATCATCTCTTCATATCTTAAAATGTGGAGAGTGGCAATAGTGCTATGACCTGATAACTGTTCAGGTCCAAAGAAGGGAAAAGAAGATGTATTTCTTCAGTTTTATAAAAACTTTCATTCTAATCCTCTTAAACAGGAAATCAAATCAAGTAAATTTTCCATCTCATCACAGTCTCTAACTGTGATTTCTGGTTTATAAATAATTTACATATAGTAAGAGTATGTAGAATGTGTGGGTTTCTCAGTCATTTCTTTAAACCAAATGGCATTTGATCTCAGAGCCAACATTTTCAACAAAAGTGATTTAAAGTGATCCCTTTATGTATAGCACACAGGTTCAGGGCTCATAGCAGTAATTACTCACTACAACTGCCTTTGTATAATCCTTCCACTGGGACTTCTTTTGTGACCACTTTTAGTATAATAGGAGTGTCAATAGTAGAAATGGGATATTGCATTCAAATCCTAGTCCCTAGTCAGCCATGATTTGAAGTAAACTGCCTGACCTCTCTATGCCTGTTTCTATATTTGGACAATGGAGATATTTGTCTTTTGCGTTACAATATAAGCTCACAAGGCAAAGGTGTTTGTTTTCTAATTTTTTAATTTCTTAAATGCTACATGTTACAGGAGAGATGCTTAATATTTACTGAGCAAAGAAAATCTAACTTTTAGAATTATATGGATTAAAAACTAGATACACAGAGAGTAGAAATATCTGGCACAATGTAAACAATCAATAAATGTTAAGCTACTGTTATTAACATGATTACGCTCTCAATCTTGAGTGTAAATGAGGTTTACCCACATGCTATATTTGGAAGCTAGTTATTTATTTATTTCTTAAAAACATCATTTTAAAAGGAAATGACAGGAAAGTTCAGAACTTGCTTAGTTGTGGCCTTGTAATGATTGAAGACATTGGGGAAGGGTCTCAAAAACTTGAGTTCCCGTTGTAGTGACCCTGAACATTATGTACAATTCACTATTTGTCCTTATATCCAGCTTTCTTTACTTCTCTTGAAATGAAAATAGAAACTTCAAATATAGAACTACAAAAGCACTTCAGCAACAGAGTATTTGCCTAGCATTATCAAGGCACTGGGTTTTATTCATAGTTTCTCCAAAAACTTATATTAAAAAATATAAGATTGACAACAGATGTATGTAATGCAGGAATACTGTCAAATCTTCACATATTTCTTTAAAAGGCAGTGGATAAACTTCAGATATTATCTAGTGTTAGTTCTTAATATATCTTAACTAGTCTTTTGACTGTGAGTATATATATAAAAACTACATTTCTCAGACTTTTTAGTTTATATACACTTACATATATGTATATATGTATGTAGGGACAAGTGAATGAATATATACATAATCAATACTTAAAGAAAAGCTTACTTTATATTTTACTTCAGTATTTCACTGAAGAATTGTTTTCAATGATAATTCTACAATATGCACCTATTTCAAAATTGAACTTCTTCCAGAGAATTGCGTTAGCAAAAAGAATGAAATATGTAGATTTCACCTTGAGTTTAATGAAAAGCTCTAGAAAGATGCTGAAGCTCCATTAAGTAAAATTTTCTGGGTGTTAACTGCATCCACTATTATTACTTAGAGATGATATTAGTTAAAATTAATTTTAATTCTAAATTATTGGGAGATGAAACACATTAAATAATATTTTTAATTCCTGCTTATTCCCTGGTTATATTAGTTCCTGTCCAGTATAAGCTTTCAAAAATATGCATTATATGTGAATTTGGCCATTTATTGAGGATACATTATGTGTCAGAAATGATGCTAGATGCTTTATAGCATAGTATTTCGAAAAATCCTTTCAGCAATATTTAGAGAGACCTAATATTGCCACGTTCATCTAAAGCACCATGGGAGATACAAAGATTCATGAGGCTCATATTGGTTGCTTTAAAAACTCATAACAAGTACCTCTTGGGGCTATTGTAAGGTTTGAGAAGATGTATGTAATGTAGCACATATCAGATCAGGGAGATAATATATTTTCAATGAATCCCATCAGTAATGCTGATCAGAATGAAGGTGATGGTAATGATGATTAATTGATGGTGTAGATGATAAATAAAATGACATGATGTAGTGGAGAAATAACCATGCAAGGTAAGATAAAGCCACTGCATCCTATCTGAGTACCTGGAGACTCTGGCTGAGGCAATGGATTTATTGGCTTGTTACTGGATTCTCTTTCTTTAAAGAGCAGTCAGTCTTGCCATTAGGAGAAACATCCAAGGTCGAGGTTGTCAACTGTAGACACAATAAGACAAGGTGATGTGTATGTTTGTAAATTGTTTGATGACCCTGAGAAATGGTCCTCCCTCTTTCAAATGAAGATCAAAATAGAATTAAAAATTTTCAATTACTTTTTCAAAATTAGTTTACATAATGACTATTTTTCCCTTGTTTGGTTTTAACAAGGTGGGCATTTGGGTGTACAGTTAATTATAAAGAAATACATTTTTATTACCATACCAGGCACTCTAGGTAGTACTTAATTAAAGACTAAATTTTTAAAAATTAGCATATGACACAAGCAAGCGTTTCCAGAGAAAAGACAGGGTGCAAGGTTAAGAGGAGAAGGACTAAATCTTGATGTTCAGACATTTTCTTAGAAAGAAAGTGACCCAGTGAACTTTACTTAGTTATTTAGCAACTTAGAGAATCAATTTTATATATTTTTTTTAAAAATATAATTTATAATAATAATATCGCATATTTACATTTCGCTCTATGGTATGCAAGTGTATATTCTCTTCTTTTGATGCTTACACCAACACTGAATAGAGTTTGGCAGGCATTATTATAGTCATTTAGCAAATGAGAAAAGCTAATTTCAGAAAGATAAAATGACAGCTAAAAGTACCTAATTAATAAGTTTAAAAATCTTTACAATCTATGTTTTTATTCTCCGTAGAATGTTTTCTTTGTATTGCTTGAAGCAAAATATCAGTGATGCTTATTTTTGCTTTTTCAAAAAAGTTACTTTCATTTTATGTATATGGCTATTCTCCCTACATGCATGTCTGTGTATCACAAACAGCTTGGTGTTCACAGAGGCATCCCATTCCCTGGGACTGGACTTACAGATGACAGTGAGCCACTATGTAAAAACTGGTAATCAAATCAAGGTCCCCTGGAAAAGAATCCACTCCTCTTAACTGTTTAACCATCTCTCTAGCTCCCCATTTTTGTTTTTAATAATGTTAAAGAGGATCTTAAGTACATAGGCATACCTACACATTTAATTTCTCCAAGATGCTCAGACCTGATTGCCAAGTCCAATTCTCTCATCAAGTGTGTGATGTTCAATGGATGGCTGTGAGCCTCTACATCTGTGTTAGTCAGGTACTGTCAGAACCTCTTAGGAGATA
>NC_045030.1:124772737-124775295 GCF_008632895.1 Mastomys coucha
AAAAAAAAAAAAAAAGTGTGTGATGTTCAGCAAGTAACATTCCTTCTCTGAATCTTTTCCCATTGTCCATGAAATAAAGACATAATTTTTCCAAAGCTCTCTTCCGAGTATGCCATTAACATCATTTCCATAAGTAAAGAACCCCAAGGAGAGAAAATATATGCTGCTTTGCTCAATAGTACATAATATGTGACAGACAAGCTGGTTTGGTTGCTGAATGGTCTAACTTTTCCAGAACCAAAGAGTAATTATCTAGAGTTCAAAAGTGTGAACAAGTGAATGAATCTATTTCTAATGTGCCACCATGCTTCCTTGGTGTAACAGCAGGTGAAGGGCAGAAATCCCCTACTGCCCTACAATTTACAATAATCCCTATTCTAGGAAACGTTTTTTTTTTTTCCCAAGACAGGGTTTCTCTGTAGAGCCCTGGCTGTCCTGGAACTCACTCTGTAGGCCAGGCTGGCCTTGAACTCAGAAATCTGCCTGCCTCTGCCTCCCAAGTGTTGGGATTAAAGGCGTGCACCTCCACTGCCTGGTTTAGGAAACCATTTATTAAGGAATGTCAATGATGATGGACATATGCAATTACTCCACAGAGTAGTGCTCCTCACCAAACTTTTCCTAACAGCCATATGAAAGCGTCTGAAAAGGAGAATGCTTATCACTTTTTTCATTTTCATAGACCAAGTACTTTATTCCCAAGCTCAGAATTTGTTCTGATAGTGCTGTAAGTACATGCTATTGAATAGCTAACTTGTTTTCATTTTTTTCTATGACAAGATATGATGAGCCTAAGATTCTTTATTTCTCTTCATAATATAAGGTTTGAAACCTTAATCTTCTTGTGTCTACTTCCCTGGGATTACACATATGTTTCAATATGTTCCACCAAAAGTAAACTTTTTAAGGAGGGGTGTCTTTCATTAGATGGTCATTTCAACATATGCTGTGTATTCTCTATAACTAAGAGGCCATCCCTTAATGACACCAGCTCCCATTTTTCCTCTGCTAATTACTCATCATTCTTCATACCTTAGAACAGTGAGGTCCCTATGGGTTTATGACAGTTCTAGTTGTAAGTAGAAGTCTCCTTGTTCTGATTTTTGATCTTGTGGGTTGTTTGTTTGTTTGTTTTCCACCAGCACCAAATGGTTCTGCTTCTTGGAAATGTATCATTGTTTTTTGTTTACTTGGACTGTAGTGTTAATAAGGCTATCAATGAAGCTTTTCCCTTTTCTCTAACCTAATATGTACCCTTAGTAGCATTGTATCAGTAGGAAATTGAACCAATTTCTTTGAAGATCCTATCGTATTTTTCCTTATTCTTTTATGTCTAAAGTCCCTCTGCTTACTCTTCATACTTCTGGCTTACATAGAATTTTCTTTATTCTTTCAATTCTTTGTTAGCTTTTGTAAAACTAATATTGGTGGCTTGTAAGCAACTAGCATTATCACACATCTTTACTTGCTTTGTGTTCTCATTTTATATATATATATATATATATGCATATATATATACACATATGTGTGTATATATATATATATATACACATGTATATATGTATATATATGTGTGTGTGTGATTGTGTGCTTGTGTGTAGGTGTAGGTGTAGGTATAGGTATAGGTATATGTACATGTATATGTATATGATGTATATGCATATGCATATGTATATGATGTATATGTATATATGTGTATGTATATATGCATATGAATATATTCATTTCCTTAATAGAGCTTGGTATATTTAATGAATCTACATTTTGGTAAAATCTGGCTAAAGTGAATCGCCTTCAGTGGCCTATAAGCTCTAAGTAAATGGATAAATCCAATTCTCAGGATGTAGGGACTTTTGAGAAGCTGAGTATAATTATGGTTTATTTGAAGAGTAAATGAATGATATTTTAGGTTTCTGTAGCTTTAAGTTCTTTTCAAACCTACTGTTTCTCCATTTTATTGTGTATTAATTATTTTATTTATTTGCCCCTTCTCCTGCTCCTCCCCACTATTCCTTGCCTCCAAGAAGGTACTTCCCCCAACCCCTGGGTATTCTCCTTCCCAGGGCCTCAAAGCTCTCAAGGATTAGGTGCATCTTCTCCTAAGCCTACTTTTCATGATAATTCTTAAATGCTTTGACCTCCCTTCTAGCCCACCACCATCAGAGGTAATGGAAAAGACAGAATACTGGGGTAGGGGAGTGGATATGTTTCGAAATGGTTCTTTGGAACAAATCCCATTTGCGTTGTCAGGAAATCAGCAGTTCAGTTCATAGATCAGCAGTGACAGCTTGATCCACTCACAAACACTTTGCAGATACACCAGCAGTCCAGTTCAGTAGTGTCAGGATAGAAGCATCTGGTGACAAGACCTAGCAGGAACATCCAGGTCTCAGCCTAATCTGCACAAGTCATCAGGGGGGCTTCAGACCAGCAGGAGCACCAGAACTAGTTAGAAGTGAAGGCAAAGATGCCAGATCAAGAAGCATTTAGCAACCCAAGCCAAGCCAAGCCAAGTTTCAAGCTCCTTTCACAGTCCCTCGAGTCCTATTTATACTCCC
>NC_045030.1:124776020-124779482 GCF_008632895.1 Mastomys coucha
TTGTTTTCTTTGGTCTGGGCATGCAGAAATCTTAAAGTTCCTGGGTGCATAGGACTTTTTTCTTTTACCTGCCCCTATGAGCAAACTGGCTTTATGATCTCTGGTGACCTTTCTCTCTCAGACTCTTCTCACCCTGGACTTCCATCTTCTATGGTCTCTTCCCACCACAATGCCCAAACTTATTGAAGCCTACTCTAGGTTAACTGGCTTTTCTTTGTGTTCCTGAAAGCTCTTTGTGCACAGATCTACCCTGACGTTTGTTACTTATTTATTTTTCTGCTTCTGTTTTCTATTGCTTTACCTACTCTCTTCAAACTGGAACCACAACTGTCACTTGTAAATCCCCATAAACCAGCATGATATCTGAAACCTAGCAAGTGCTCATCAGTGTTAAAAATGATTTTGATGTTGAATCATTCTATTAGTTGGAGTCTCTGCTTCAGTTTTAGTGCCATATTTATAGACTTCTTTTATACTATTTATCAGTTTCAACTTTTCATTACAGATGCCAAGATACTTATTGTAAAGTGATTGTTGCTATTCTGTCTTCACACATATGTACATATTTGGCAGCATCTGACATCATTGTAACAAAATAAATAGTAAACACACAATTTCAAATTGTTTCAAATGGAAAAGAGAGAATGGGAACCCATTCATGGTGTTTCTTAAGTTTTGCTCCATGGACAACTATACCATCATCGTAAATATGACCAACTAAGGTTGAAATTAGTTTTAGGAAATATTAAGTTATTTAGTATTAAGTGAACATTGGAACCAGTGTGTAACACTAGATTTGTTTTGGAATAATACTGATTCAATGTATCGAATGAAACCCCAGTTGTAAATTAGCTATATGTGCATAAATTCCCATTTTCATTAAAATTTACTGTGATCAAAGAATAACAAGTAAAAGTTAAAGACTACTTAGGCATACTTATATAATAAATCATAAATGAGTAGGTTTTTATGTTAAATATCCAGTTCAATGTGATGGAGGATCAAGTTTATTAGAAGAATGTCAGATGAGTCATTAAATTGACAAAATAATTATGCAGAGGCTAAAGAGATGGCTCAGTGTTTAAGAGCAATGGTTGTTCTTCCAGAGGACTGGAGTTCAATCCTCAGCACCTACATGACAGTTCAAAATAGTCATTAACTACAATTCTAGAAGATCTAAGAGACCCGCAAGGCTTCTGTGGGCACCAAGCATTTATATAGTGTATAGATGTACTTGAAGACAAAGCATTCATATGGACAAAGTAAGTGAATAAAGAAATACAATTAAAATGAAGTATATTTAACACTTTTTAAAAAAGTATACAGGACCTAGTATATTTGTTTCTAACACTTTGGGGGGTGATGTAATTTTCAAACTATTTGAAAAAGGAAAATCTTTTAAAAGAGCTATATCATGAGTCCTAATTTTCCTATCATCTTAATTTAACCTCATGTGTACATGGAGTTAGAGGAGGCACTTTTCCATGGCATACTGAGTAATAAAACTACTGTTTTTTCCCCACTACTATCCCTAAGAACACCTTTAATTCCACATTGCCATCTAGTACCAAATTCTATTATCAGATCTCATGATGATGTGAGTGAGTTAGGAAGACAAATAAACCTAAGTTTGAATCCTCTTTGCTTCTCACTGTCCACATCATTTGGGACACCTTTTGTAGCCTGAGACTCAATTTTTCATCTCTGTATTAAAAGGATTTTTGTTAGGACATATGAAGCAGATATTACATTTTGACCTTTAATACATGCAAAATAAAACATTGTTACTATTATTTTTGCTTATTAAATTATGCTTCTGTGAAATATCTGTTAAAATTCAAATAGCCTTGAGAATGACACATTGGGTATTATCAACAAGTATTACTTTACCTTATGCAAAGAGCATAGGACCAGCATGTTTTAGTCAGTGGGCTTTTGAAGCCAGGACAGAGCAACTGGGAACTAGACAGGATGGGGACCAACAGGCCCCATCTGCTTTTGTTACAGGCCCTAAGGTACAATGGTTTGGATGAGAATGGTCTCCATAGGCTCATGTGTTTGAATTTTTGGTTCCAAGTTGGTAAAACTGTCCAGGAAGAATTAAGAGGAATGGTCTTGTTGGAGGAGGTGTGGCTTTGTTGTAAGAGGTATGTCTCTGGAGCTGACTTTCAGGTTTCAAAAGCCGACACTATTCCTAGATAACTCTCTCTTTGTTGTGGTTGTTGTCTCAACATATAAGCTCTCAGCTTCTACTCCAGCACCATGTTTATCCGACTGCTGCCATACTCACCACCATGTTGATCACTAACTCACCCTTTGAAACTGTAAGCCCCAATAAAATCTTTTATAATTTGCCTTAGTCATGGTGTCTCTTCACATCAATAGAACAGTGAGTAAGATATAGGAAAAACAGATTGCAGACCAGTATCTGTAGAACTCAGTTAATATATTAAGGCTATAGGCAATTGTTACCTGGATACTGACCCAGAAGAGATAAATGGATAATAAGGAATCAAAAGAAAGGATCATAGAGAGATAGCAGTTGGAATTAAGCACCACTTCCATAACAGAATTAAATCAACAGAAGAAATATTAATTCCTCTGTTATAATTTATGTTCAATTACCAAAAATAAATTAGATACTGTTTTTTAGACAACATGAATTTGATAGCTTTTAGTTATTAATTTGGCAATATCTTTTTTTTTCTATCCCTCCCCAGTACAGGTCATACTTCACTCTGACCTTTATAATATTTTTTTAAATTATCATACCATCTTCATTTTACATTTTAAATGATATGTATCTGGTTTACACATCATATTACAATTCCCCTCTCACCCAAATTGCTTTGACAGGTGGAAATTTGAATGGTAAGAGACTTTTTAACATAAATTCCCTTTTTTTTTTTAGTAATGCTCTAAAATACATGGATTGTACATTTTCTAAATAAGAAATGTAGCAAGCACCACAGGCAAGGTTAGATTGCCCTTATATAATGGAGCTGAACAGAGTTCCCACTTCTTTTGAATAGTATCCACTAAGTACTCTATAAAGGCACTACAGCCCTTCATTCAGTGGCTGTATTTTCCCAAATGTGTAACTACATGCAGTGCACAACAATTTGCAAAAGTGAAGCTGCATTTAAAAAACAAATCTCTGGTCAAATTTCTCGAGTCTTTGCACCTGATATCACCACCTGGAGCATTCCAATAGGTAATAAACCTATCTGAGCAAAGGCATAGCACATGTTTCTGTACAGAGAAAAGGGCTCTATCAGGGAGCCCACAAGACTGCAGGCCATTCTCATGTAGCAAAATCCCACTTAAAACAAATCTCCCCTTTCTCCTGGGATCGCCTGTAATCCTGGGATTAGGTGGATCAGTACTGGCAGTGGTTGCTCTTTGCTCAGAGAATTTGCTCAAGTTGTATGGGGCTCATTCTTTTTTTTTTTTTCTTCAAAT
>NC_045030.1:124780084-124794514 GCF_008632895.1 Mastomys coucha
TGAAGGTCTACTGGTTTATGGGACTCTCCACCCCGTCGACCAGTAGATGAAGATTACATTCCTAGAATAATATGTTTCCCTCCCTAACTGAATACCTTGGGTTGGGTCCCTCTGAATGTTTCCTTGGTAATCCTCTTCCCGCCCCCAGCTTGTGGGTTTTCCCTTAAATACCCCTTACTTCTTGTGTTTGGGGTCAAACTCCTCTGGCTGACAAGGTCACGAGGTCGACCCCTGTACCGGTATCCCCAATAAACCTCATGTGATTGCAGCAAGTTCAGTCTGTCGTGAGTCACTGGGTAGTCGCATCGTCCCGAGACTTGAGTAAGGATCTCCCCAGTTCTGGGGGTCTTTCAATTGCTACTGTACAGAATTAGATTAAAACTGGGTAATCTCTATGAACACTTTTAAACTTACTCAAGATTTACATGTTGGATTAATCTGAAAAGACCTTGACAATCTTCTACCTTTTTTTCAAATTTCTTTTGTGGAAAATACAGAACAAATGAGAAAATTTTACACTTTTCACTTGTAGGTGCTTGAAATATTAAAAGTAAAGCAGAAACCCATAGAGCTTTCCCAAAAGGCTTCCTGACTTTCAACTCACCTTGCTTTCCTTACTGCTATACTATTGCTGTATGGATCTTTGACAGGGTCTGGCAATGTGAATTTTACTTTTGTTGAGCAACCAAGATGCCTTTTCCTTGCATGTGTCTATTTAACACATAAATATACAGATGTACAAACCAATGTAATGGGCATTTCTCCATTGTAACTATAAATACAGTACATTAAATAGATATAATGCTATGCATTTTTCATAAATTCAAATGATTTGAGAGTCAGGAAGATTTGAATTATAAATGTCACTTTTATTTTTTTAGTTTCCATTTGAAAACCTCCATGATATCTACAACACTTAACTCTCATCCCATGCTTCTAAGAAAGACTAGGAGGAAGATATTTAAAAGAATTTCTGTTCCACATTCTCAGATCATTACTTTATTTTCCAGAAGTGTATCCTATTCCAGGAAGACAGATATGTCCCATTGATCTTAGAAATATGTTGTTCCATGGCTGCAATTCCTTTCTCTGAAATCATCTGGTATTTTAAATTTATTACCAATTGGCTGCTGTGTGTGGTTTTCAGTTGCTGAAAATTTAGAGTCCATTACAAAAGTGAGGTTTGGAGTAATTTCCTGGACTATGTTGGATGCCAACATCCTCTCACACTGATCTTTTGTCACTCTTTTGGCTGCCAGTCTCAATGGGCAGATCTGTCTTTGTATTTGTGTGGATCTGCTAGAAAGAAGGCTTTCCACAGGCAGCCTTTGTCAAGATTGTAATCTTCTATTTTATAAGAGAGAAACCTGAGGCAGAAATGTTAAAATGCATCTGGAAAACAAAACTCACACCAAAAATCTGAATTAAATCTGTTGAATGGCTTCATTTGCTCTTATTCCTCATTGCGTGGTCACTGTTGCTATTTGTCATGGGTGTCTGGGTCGTGGACGTCAATATTTAGATTCATTCCTCTGAAGTAAATGATTGATTTTCCTATATACAATCATAGAACTGGTAGTCTAGGCCAAAAAGGAAGTAACCCTTTAAGGGACAAAGCTCAGGAGACCTCTACTCCTTCAAAACGGAACAGTGTAGCAACAGAAGCCTAAATAAAGATCGATTTCTGAGGATGCTTCTTAGGAACTCTTCAACTGACAATTCTTAGTTGTCTCACTGGCATTTGATTATAATTAAGAAGAGCTTCAAAGACATTTGGAGGAAAGGTTCCTAAGTTACCCTTGGCCATAGAAACTGATGTTCTTGCACTATTCATGACATCAGGCATTCAGAGTTTGGTGAGCTTAGGTTAAATTTTAGTTTCAGTGTCCATCACAAGCAATGCTCACTGAAAGCAAAATAAGAACTCACAGGACTTAGATCATGAAAACTAGCTGTTGTCAGTGACTTTGAAGTTGTCATCAGGCATTTTAATGCCCTCTTATAATTTTTGATGGATGTTCTGTAACTGTTTTCCTTGCCCTAAATTGGATACTGAAATAAATAAGGTCCCATAACTCTGAAAAATAAGTGAAGATGCTTACATTTCTTATATTCAGAATTTTTATGAGACCAAAACATTTGAAAAAAATCAATTTCTTCTCCACCTGCCTATCAAGGGCTGGATTAAGGATTTATAAGAATTGAAGACAGCACTTGCGAAGCATAGAGCACTCCCTGACTGCTACTCTCCCTTCACTTCATTCAGAGCAAAGCTGGAATACTGATTTTGAGGTGGGGGGTTGGTTCAGCTCTGGTGAAGGAAATGTACTTTTGAATGTTTCCCTTTGAAAAGTGAATGTGATTATGATTATTGTACAAATGCACTTGGCATTACTGGCATATTTACATTTCAGCACATAATTCACAGTCTTGATTTAGAAACTTAAATAGTTTATTTTTTAAGAGCTTTCCATTTCACCTTTAAGCTTGTGTTACATAAGCTTAATGGACTCACTCAGCTTCGTTGTGGAGAGATCCACCAGGTGAATAGCAGTAAGCTCTTGAGCTTTGAAGGGCTTATTTTGCCAGACTGCACCTCCAGCTTACTGTTTGGTGATGTGCTATTCTGTATGCACTGATTCTCACACTGCAAAACTCTGATAATATTTATTACAGAATGAAAATGTCTTTTGCCCCTGTCCTCCCAGTTTCTTTTTGCATAAATACAGTAAGTTGAGTTTTTTAACTAAGGTGATGCCTGAATTAAACTGAAAAATTCAAATGTCTGAAATTTAGATTATATTTACGAATTTCATCTAGAGCATATCAACATCAAAATGTCACAGACATTAGGTCATAGCAAGGGGAAGCCTCGATGTGTTTGAAACTTTTAGTTCATGCCATTGTTGTGTTATTTATCATTGCACAGAGCAATGGGGCTGATGGGCTTGGTGAGACAAATTCAGTGCTTAAATAGTCCTTCAAACTAGAGATAGACTCTGGCACATAATGGGAATAAAGCATATCTTTAGAGGAATGTGTGTAATTTTCAAAGAAAGAAAAGGAAAAAATGGTAGAGACGATTGAACCAGAATCCATTTCAGCATAAAAACACAAACAATAGGCTGGGCTTGGAAAACTTAAATACCAAAGTCTTTGTTTACTTAAAAATATAAATAAGATGTCTTCTTTTGTTTTTATGAAGGAACAAAAATGAATATGGCTGTTCAGTTTTGATTCTCTCGTGGTTTTAAAATATTTCTACTGTTCTCAGGTTTCTGAATACCTTTACAAGATATTTGAAATCCAAATGTTTCCAAATGTTCATACTTTTCTTAAGATTTTATTTATCTAGGATACATGAACTCCACAAATGCACTGCACATTATTTTTCAAAATAATATTAAAATTTGCTTATGCTATTATTTGGGGGTGCTCACCAGAGATGACCACTCCGTGATAGTGTATAGGCAATGGAAAGTCTTTATTCTAGTCATCTAGTACAACACTGAGATGTTTGGGCACCAAGACATTTAGAGAAAGAAGCTTTTAAATGCAAACCTACATGCTGGTATCTTGCTCTTCAGCTTCAGGGCAAGAACTTTACACAATCAGGCAGTTTAACAGAAACTAACTGATTACCCTCAGGTGGGAGTTTGTACAAACAGGCAATTTAACAGATGCTAAAATACAGTTATCTGGAGTTCTCCACAAGCAAACAGTTTAACAGAAGCTACTACAAGCAGTTAGTTGGAGGGGAAGGTTTTATATAAGCAAGCAATATTACAGAAGCTAAAATAAGCAGTTATCTGGAGAGGGCTCTGCAGAAGCAGATAGCTTAACAGAAGCTATGGTAAGATAGATGGGGCATGTTAGCCTTTAATTCTTAGAAGGGAGTTGGATAAATTTCCATGAGATTCTCCACTAAGCAGATCAAATTTTATTTTAATCTGAAATAACTTCAGCAAGAATACAAGATAGAAGAACCACTCTGTGGATTGCTCTATCTCTCTTTGAAGGGTCACACTTGGTTAGTGTCATAAGGTGGTTACCTTCAGATTACAACCTTCCCTAAAAGGGGTAAAGTAGTAGACTCTAGAGGTAGACAAAATGTCACTTCTCTAGGAAAGTAAAAACTTAGAAGGGTCCTGTAGGCCTAATCCCAGATTTACATAAAGAGCATGAACTCTCCACCAGTCAAGTTGTGAACCTGCCTACAAGCTATGTAGAGAGCTCTAACATTTCATTTTTTTATGAGTCACCACGGGTGTTAAAGTAGGTTTTTCAATGATGGAGCGATTTTTGAAGCATCCCTATTATTGTAAGTTACTTCACAGCCATACTTATGTTAGTAACTCTACATAAAACTCCTTGGTTCACCAAGGTGGACTTTGGTGTCATCATTACTTTTGTCTGTCATGAGTTTTTTTCTTGGGGTGAGTAGGTGTGTGTATTGTGTGTGGGGTTGCATCTCCCCAGAAAATAAGTCTGCCACACAAGAGTTATTAAAATTTATTCAGAATTTTTTTGTTTTTTAGATTTGAGTCTGGATTGTTCTGTGATGAAATGCTGGACCCTGTCAAGGAAGGAATGTGCAAAGTGATAACATGAAAACTTCTTACTTCCGTAGGATAATCCTACATTAGAAAAGCCAATTTTTGTCATACAATCTCATAGTATGCAACAATGTACCTACTGTCAATATCATTGTACAGGTCTTGTTAGACCACCATATTGTTGAGATTGTATGGATGCATCAATTCTGTCATCACTAAAAGATACTCTTTCATACCAGCTGTCTTAGTTATCTACCTGTAAAAATTTTTCTGACCCCATTTCTGTAATGTTTTCTGAGGCTTGAGTGCAGAGGTTGTGTGGTAGATTTAATAAGTTGGTCTGAATAACTTATAGTCACTTATTCTATGTATTTTGTCCATTTATGAATTTCTCTAATGGTCTCTGTCTATTATAAAAAGAAGTAAAGCTTTTTTGATGAGGAGATACACTTATCTGTAGATACAATCATAGATACCTACATGCAATTGGGAATTATCCTGCTTTAGTAATGTGGCAATAGTAGGTTTTCCTCCAGCATCTGTGACCTCAACAAGTACAAGTAGATGGCTAGGTTTAGAGTAGTAGGCATGAATTTTCTCCTGTTATGCATGCCTTAAGTCCAACCAAGTAACTGTTGGTTACCTTTAATATAAATGTGGTACTATTATACCACCTGGAATATCTTTCCTAACCAGCCATGGTTATGGCTTACAGACTTAAATATGAGTAGAAATATTGACTGCCTTTTCCCCTGGGTAGCTCGCAAAGAACCTTTGAATTTATTTCCCAGCATCCACACCACATGCATGCTCACAAAAACTGTCTGTAACTCTAGTTTCAAGAGATCCAGTGCCCTCCTCTGGCCTCTTCTAGGAGAGCTAATGCTCACAAAGGAAGCTTACAGGTAAGTTCTAGCTGGATTCCTCCATATCTTCTATCCAAAGTACATGATATCTTCAGCAATGGTTCTGGGAAACAACCAGGGTCAATGGCAATAAAGTACATTTGTTTTATGAGTCTCTTGAACTCCTCTGATCAATAACCCAAATAGAAATTCCCCATATCTGGCAATGGGATTTTTGTTAGATAGTCTAGGGCTCTTTTTAGAAGGGAGAAAGCTGGTCATTATTACCTTGTATATATCCACATATATAGTTTATGTATTTTACTTTATTCATGTGAGTGTTTTGTTTGCATGTATGTTTGTATACCATATATGTACTTGGTGCATGAGGAGGCCATAAGAGGGCATTGAAACTCTTGAAACTGGAGTTACAGACAGTCCTGAGTATGTATGTGATGTGGATGCTAGGAATCAAAATAAAATCTGGATCCTTTGGAAGAGCAACCTATGTTCTTAACTGCAGAGCCATCACTCTATCCCCCTCTGTATTAACTGTTAAGAATGATAATTTTCCTATGGCTTTTCCAGATATCATTAAGCTTCTTTAGCTATACTTCCTCTCTCCCTCTATATTGCCCTCATGCTCCCTCTCCAGTTAAAGTCACCATGTTTTCTTATTTTTCCCTTCATATCACGTATCCTATTATCTCTATATATAGTCTCTTCTACTCTCTCTTCCATGTTATTTGTAATTTCCTGGCTTCTGTGGTTATTTAGGTTATATACTTAAATCTAAACACTCACAAGTAAGATCCACAGATAAGAATATGTCCTTTTTGGTTGTTTGTATTTTGAGTTTGGGTTACTTTGCTTAATATTACACTTTCCAGATCTGACTATTTACCTGAAATGCTCATGATTTAACTTTTCCTTATTATCAAATAGTATTCTATAATGTAGATAAGCCACATTTTTTTTTATCCATTCATTACTTGAAGGACATTTAGACTGTTTTTATTTCCTAGGTACTGTGAATAGAGCAGCAACAAATGTCGATGAGCAAGGATCTGTAAAACATGATAAAAAGTCCTTTGGGCATATACCGAGGAGTGATATACTGGGATCATATCATTGATCTACTTTAGATTTTTCAGAATTTTCCACAGTGATTGACAGAGTATCTAGGCCAGTTCACAATCTCAACAACAGTGAATGAGTGTTTCTCTTTACAACATTCTCAGTAGCATTTGTAATGAATTGTTTTCTTGATCTTAGCAATTCAGTGTGTAAAGAAATCTCAAACCATTTTGGGAACCACCCCCAATGAGATAGGACTTCCCTCATCAATAAATAATTCCCTACAGCATGATCTTATGGAGGCATTTTATCAAGTGAGGTTCTTTCCCTCATATGAAGCTATCCTGTGTCAATTTGACGTAAGACTATCTAGCACAGATGTTGAACATTTACAAAACTTTCTTAGCCATTGTATTTCTTCTTTAAAAAATATTTGTTCAAATGTATAACTAATTATTGATGTTTTTAATTTTTTTGTATTTGAGTTTTTGATATATCCTGTATATTAATATTTTATCAGTCTTATAGCTGGCAAAAAATTGTCTCCCAATTTTGTGGCTTTCCTCTTCAATTGTTATTTCTTTTGTTATAAAAGGGGGATTTCAGCTTTATGTTATCCTATTTATCAATCATTGCTTTTGATTCCTGAGCAAATGGAATCCTATTCAGAAAGTCCTTCCCTAAATCTACATCTTGTAGGGTACAGGCTTTACTTTCTTTTTGCATTTTCTACAATTTTGGTTTGATATTGAGGTATTTGATAATTTTGGAGTTCCTTTTCTTTGTGTGTAGGGTGATATATCTGAGTCTAATTTCATTCTTTTGCATGTGAGTTTTTCCATTGCTATTGGCTTGATGTTTCATTCAACCCTTTCTTTTTTATCCTCTTCTCAGGAAGGGGAGAGTGGGAGAGAGAGAGAGAGAGAGAGAGAGAGAGAGAGAGAGAGAGAGAGAGAGAGACAGAGAGACAGAGAGAGAGACAGAGACAGAGAGAGAGAGACAGAGACAGAGACAGAGAGATGAAAGAGAGACAGACAGAGAGATACAGAGACAGAGAGAGACTGAGAGAGACAGAGAGAAACAGAGAGACAGAGAGAGACAAAGAGAGGCAGAGAGAGAAAGAGAGACAAAGACAGACAGAGAAAAATGCTATAATGTAGGTAATGGTTGTATGGAAAATTACTCAATTTCATATTCTTCCAACTTAAATGTTCTTGACTTGCAATAGTTTAAAGGTCATAAAACAAAATGAAGTAGAAAAAAAATCAAGTGCCCATTACCCCGGAGAGTAGCTCATTTTAATTGAGATCTTATGTCTAAAACAAAAGCCTGCTGTACAAAGCACAGAAGGGAGAATAAAATCTTTAAAATAAAAGAAAACATGAATTTAAGAAAATCATGCAATTTTAAGAGATAGAGAATATATAGAGATGGGAGATAATAGAAAGTTTGGTTAGAAGTGGAAGAAAAAATCAAAACAGGAGATGGGAACAGGAGCAATGAAGGGCATGTCATAGAACTCAAAAATGTTTATTTATCTGATTTTGAATGGTCAGTAACAGTTGCATTGCTACCATTACTGTTAAGTTTGAGTGTTTCCATGGAACATAGAAAATAAATTATGCACATAATATTAGAGGATAAAAAATGAAAAGACAGAAGTTGACAATTTGTTGACAAATAGCACTATATATTCTTGTGGGCAGAGAACTCCAATAACCTTTCAGAATATCACATTTTGGCAACTTCTGGATTAATAAGACACATTCATCTTGTGTATTTAAATAACATGAATATGTTTGCCAAAGTGAAATACCAATTTCTATGCATTTAAATAAAATGAAATCTTGAACCTATCATTCAAATATATAGTCATTCTTCTGATATGTTCCTTAAAGTTCATAGTTCTTAGTTCCTAGCAATTTATACCCTACCAGTAACTTTAGAGTATATAAAGTTTGGCCAGACTTGTTGTCTTAGTTAGGATTTATTTCTGTGAAGAAACACCTTGACCAAGGCAATTCTTACAAAAGAAAACATTTAATTGGGGCTGGCTTATGCTTTCAAATGTTTAGTCCATTATCATCAAGGCAGGAAGTATGGCAGTGTGCAGGTGGACATTGTGCTAGAGGAACCAAGAGTTCTTCATCTTGATCCAAAGGCAGCAGAAGGAGACTGACTGGGGGCAGCTTGAGCATATATAAGCCCTCACATCCCACATCTACAGTGACACACTTCCTTCAACAAGGCCATATCTACTCCAAGTCCATCCCTCTTAATGGTGTCACTCTTCATGGGCCAAGCATTGAAACACATGAGTCTATGGGGGCTAAACCTAGTCAAACCATCACACAAGCAAAAGGAACAAATAAGCTGTGTTTCATTACAGAAAATCTGTAAACATATTTCATCTAAAGTAAACTACTTATTTATTATTATTATTAACAAATAAGAGTATGGATTATTAGAGAACACTGTACTCATATGTTGAACTTTGTATCATCAAGTTGTAATTTCATGATTCTCACAGCCATTCATGAAATTTTCTAGAAAAGGAATATTTCCTAGATTTTAAAAATGGAGAAACTGAAACTCAGAACCTTGACTTGAGCAAGATCATGGAAATTTGCAAGTGAAACTCAGGTCTCATGAATACCATTTTTATGTCAACTATATTGTTCCCAAAACTAGGGAAAGCACATTTCCCTAGATCATGTTAAATGTGATCATTCATAAATCATAGCAAAAGAGTTAGAGTATGTGCTAGAAGATCCTCTAGTTGTTTAGAGACACCTTTCCACCTGTTGATCATTGCATTTCTGAATGCTTCATATAACAGAAATCTTTAATCATTCACAGGTTGTAGTAATTCTATTCTAGCTATACTAGAGGTTTTTGGGAAATATGTATTTAATTCAATTAAATTCAATGGGGTTATTATTTATAATCAATCTGATAAGATGTTAGGTTTCTATTTATCTTTTGAATTGATGGACAGACTTAGTAATTAAGAAATGTACTGTGTTTAAATCCTGCACAGATGCATCAATTTCATTGATCTGCACTTTTTTGCAGGAGCATACTGTAAAGTCTTTCATTCTGTTAAATTCAGCAGGCTTGTCATACAGTCAAGAAAATAATTGTAAGGTATTATAGGGCTCAAAATCTATTCATTGATTTTTGACCATAAAATGAGAACTTACTAAAATTACATTTGGAAATAAATATTTCTGTGACATGGATTTGTGATATAGGCAGATGAAAAGGAATACATAGGTTCAAAGCAAGAGTTTATATGTGCTTTTATTTATTCATTTCTCTCTAATAGATGCAAAAAGAAAATTTAAACCAAATGCAGAACTATGAATTTTCTATTACTGTTATTATACAATACTCTTTTCTTTTTCATTTTAAAATAGACACATATATTATATATATCAATGTATTTCTAGAAATACAGTATTGAGATAATTCAAAATATTTCATTTGAAACATAAAAGACTAATTAAAAATATTCCAAAATGGAGCCTAGTTTTGAAGATTAGTAATATTTGTACTGCTGGTTAATATATGAGGTCAGATAGTCTTAAAATATCATATTTATTATCCATAGAAAATTTTGAAAAACATAATGACCTCTAAAGTATTGTAGACAAAGAAGTTCTAGATGTTGTTCATGAAGTGTCCAAGGTAAGATAGATTTCTGAAAGTATCCTTGGAGATTCCAACCTTCCTGAAATAGCACCATCATTTGGAATGAAATATTCAAAACATGAACCTGTGGGGAACATTAATATACAGATGGCAAGCAAGCATCACAATGAATGGGTTCCCAATTTTGTCTCTAATATCAAGGAACATGATCATGTATAGCATGAAACCGGTACCTGAAAAGTAAAAGATCAGAATTGAGAGAATACATTTGAATGTAGAAGACTGCTTCAAAGTTATATAGAAAACACAAATATATGTAATAAAATGCTTTTTAAAGAAAAATGGCATTTGCCAAACCACCCACAAAACTTTATACCCAAAATGTATCCTGTTTACAAGAAATGCAGAGACAAGGAATGGAGCAGAGACAGAGGGGATGGCCAGCTAATAACTAGCCCAAATTGAGACACATTCCATGGACAGTCACCAATCCCTGACACTATTAATGATACTCTAAGCTTGCAAACAGGAGTCTAGCCTGGCTGTCCTCTGAGAGGCTCCACCCAGAAGCTGAATCAGGAGGATGAAGAGACCCACAGCCAAACAGTGGATGGAGCTTGGAGGCTTTTAAGAAAGAGTTGTGGAAAAGATTGCAGGCAATGAAGGGGATAAGAACTCCACAGGAAAACCAGCAGAGTCAACTAACCTGGAAACTTGGGGAACTCTGAGACTCAATGAAAAAACATACAAGGGCTGGATCTAGGCCTTGCTGCACATATGTAGTAGATGTACAGATTAGTCTTTAGGTGGGTCCCAAACAACTGGAGCAGGGGCTGTCCCAGCATTTCTTGCCTGTATGTGAGGTATGTTCTTCTAGCTGAGATGCCTTGTATGGCCTCAGTGGGAGAGGATGCACCTAGCCTCACAGACTTAATGTGCCAGGGTAGGGGACTAACCAGAGGCCTCCACCTGTTCAGAACATAAGAGGAGGGGAAGGATTGTGGGAGGGAATGACTAGAAGGAGGGCAGTGAGGGGGATATAAAGTAAATAAGTAATAAATAAATAAGTAAATAAATAAATAAATAGTAAAAAGAAAGAGAGAAAGAAACCTTCCTGGAAGGTAACTGAAAAAATAAGCTAAACAAGGCACTTGTGTTTTCATTACTTGATATGAAGGACCTAATAGGCTGCCATATTACTTGGCTTAATGGCATCTTCACATAGTTTATCCCCAAATGTCAACCATGTTTTTTATAGATTCAGGGCATGGTAATAGGTTGATGAGAAACATTTGTCACTATGTTGATCAATATAACTTTTAGCACCTCTACTCTGATGTGAGAGTGTCCAGTTGCTAGGAACAGTACAGTCACACTTCAAACCAAACAATTTGGAAAATAGTATAGTAATTCCAATAGATAACAAGAAATAAATGAGACATCTCTGCACCATTGCTGGCTGATTTAGTTACTTTTCTATCCCTGTGATAAAACACCAAAACTAAAGAAACTTATAATAATGTGTTTGATTGGGCTTATGATTTTAGATGATTAAAGTCCATGGTTGCAGAACAAAGAAATTACTGAGAGCTCACATCTTGATTCACAACCGCAGGGTAGAAACTGAACAATGTGAATCTCAAGAGTGCATTGAAACCTCAGATTCCATTCGAAACCCACACTCCTTCTAGCACAATCACATCTTCTGATCTTGCCTAAAAGGTTCCACCAAATGGGGACCAAGTTTCCAAATATATGAGACTATGGGAGCCATACTCACTCAAACCACAGCACTAACCATCATTAGCCATTATGGTTACTCCAATATCGCAAACTAGTTTAGTTAATCATAAGGAAAGCCATTTTCTTGACCCACTGTGCTCATATGGTAATTGTCTGCCATTATGCTTCTAATATTCCCAGTTGTATTTAGTTCCAGTTTTCTTGGCAAAAATGTATGCCTCTGTTTCAGTTTGATTTCTATTGCTGTGATAATGCATTCTGACCAAAAGCAACTTAGAAAGGAAAGGGTTTATTTGGCTTATATAACCTAACCACAGTCCATCATTGAGGCAATTCAAGGCAGGAACTCAGGCAGGGAAAAAGAAAAGAAAAGAAAAGAAAAGAAAAGAAAAGAAAAGAAAAGAAAAGAAAAGAAAAGAAAAAATGGAAGGAAAAGGCCTTTCTGTCAGAAGCAGAAATGAAAATAGTTCCTAACTCTCATATCTTCATATTGGGAGTGGTCAGTTCACCAATATAGAATAAATTTCCTGGGTCATTTCAAAAGTGAACTTTCCAGGTACAATATCTGAGAAATACAGAGATATAGTGATAGGACAGGAATCCTCTGGAGAGAGAAATAGAAAGATAGAGGCTGAGTAGGAGAGTGACTGACACTAAGGGTCAGAAGCAATAAGGTAATTCATACCATGCTACCCCATTTTTGTACTCTCCTAATAGCCAATTCATTTCCAGTAGTTCTCAGGAGACCTGTAAACACAACAGCAGACACTTTGGCTGAGAGAAAAGTGTTTGTGTGTGTGTGTGTGTGTGTGTGTGTGTGTGTGTGTGTGTTTGCTGAGGTGAGTAGATGATCCAGAAGAATTTCTACATTTCAATATGTCATAGTTACCTCACCGTCTTTTATAAGTATATAATCCAGACAACTTTTTCTCTGTCTGAAGAATTATAGTTTTAATGAAAGAGGCGACTATGGTACCTCTATGGTAGCGACCAAACAGTGTCACTAACAAATAAAAAAGAAACAGCAATATCCAACTTTTCTGGAAGATAAAGCAATGATGCAGGAGAAGGCATTTTAGATTTTGAGTCAACACTCAATTTTGTAGAACGGTGGGCATGACACACCCCGCTGGAGACCAACCTGTTGCAAAGTCTTTCTTCTGGCTTTATAAAAAATATATAAATTAGGAAATCTTAGTTCAACTATTGCACAGTTTTGAAGGAGAGAACTTGACTTTAGTCCTCATAACATTTTAGCAGCTTAATCCATTTCTTCATATTGGTGGTGATGGTAACTGAGTAAGGAGACACTATTAAAAATATTAAATTATGTTTTGTATGATCTAATTGAGTGTAATGTATTTTAGGTGCGTTCCCATTTGGCTAAGTAAACAGGCAATTTAAATATAACATTGATCTTCAAAGGATTAAATCCAAGTTATTTGGAAATTTGGTTGTCCAAGCCTCAGTATTCTTATTATGTATGTATAATCATATCAATAGACTGGGAAATAGCAAAACGTAAGTGACTTTATCTCAAATGGATTTACTACTATCATCTGCTGGGGCACAAGAGTAGACATTTTTAGCGAGGGAACAACAGAGTCTGAATATTTTAGAGTGTATATGTTATAAAGTATAAAAATACTGCAAACCTAGACTCAGACCTGACACAACCTCACAAATATTATCTTAACAAAACTCAGATTTTAATCTAGCACATACTACACTCCTGCATACAGTAAGATTCCCTTCATTAAATAGTGGAAGGAACAGCTCAGTTTATTGCTATGATCTTTAGTACATATTCCAATAATGCTTTGGGCAATTTCTCCATTCCATATGGGGCCATTATTTGAAGCAATTTCCAAGAAAAAAAAAACTGAGCATTCACTGAGATGAACTCTGTCCATTTTTACAGTGTTTGCAGCTTGTGAGATGAGATTCCAAACAAGCCAATGTAGTGGGAACACATTGGCCAGGTAAATACTGGCCCAGAGTCAGTGCACATGAAGCTACCAAGCTATTAAGCAAGCTACTTTGATTCTGTAATCCTTCTTTCAAGTGAGAATATGTAGGCCCCACACAGAATGGAAGACAAGATGATTTTTAAGAGCTTTCAATTTACAATTGTCCATAAAATTAACTCTCATTTTTCTTATTATCATTGAAGTACATTTATCTAGTATCTTACTAGAAGGATTTTTATTTCAGCTTTTTTATTTTGTCATATTCTTTAAAATTTATAAAATATTGTAACAATAAAAATAAGTATTATAAAAATTGTTTGATATAAGCAGCAATCAATTGAACAGTCTTATGTAGACACTTGTCTATAGCAATACTGCAAATGCATATGTTTTTCTCAATATAAATTCTAAATAACCCAAACATATTAACTGTATTTTTTAAAATAATATACCACTACTAGTATTTTTTAAATGAACATAAAGTATTTTTGTTTGTTTGTTTTGTTTTTAGTAGATCTTAAAATCATGGCTCTTACTGTGGTACAAGCCCAAAATAAGAACAATTTTTAGACATTGGATTTCATT
>NC_045030.1:124795073-124803403 GCF_008632895.1 Mastomys coucha
TATATATATATATATATATATATATATATATATATATATATCTTACATTTCAAATGTTTTCCCCTTTCCTGGTTTCCTGACTGGAAAACCCCCTGTCCCACCTGCCCAGACAGACTGGAAGGCTAAAATATTTTTTTAGCAGTAAGGATTCAACATGCTGGACTCTTTTTTTTGGAAAGATATTTTCTTTATTTATATTTCAACTGTTATCCCCTTTCCTGATTTTCTTCTGAGAACCCCCTATCCCATCCCCACTTCCCCTGCTCACCAACCCACCCACTCCTGCTTCCTGGCCCTGGCATTCCCCTACACTGGGGCATTGAGCCTTCACAGGACCAAGGGCCTCTCCTCCCATTGTGTACTACTTGGTTGATGGTTTAGTCCCTGGGAGCTCTGAGGTGGGGAGGTCTGGTTGGTTGATATAATTGTTCTTCCTATGTGGTTGCAAACCCCTTCAGCTCCTCATAAATATGGTTGAGGTTGTTTCTTTATCCCTGTAAGCATGTGAAGATATAGCCTCAAGACACTGCCTATGGAGAAGAGAGTGAGTTGTTTAATCAAACACCACATCAGCAAACACCTTGATCTTGGACTTAAAAACTTAACATAGCAGTAGATAGGAACAGATACTGAGACTCACAGCACAGAGTAAAAGACCTCGGGGCACTCAGTCTTAAATGGCATCTGTACATCAAATCCCCTCCGTCAGAACTCAGGGAATCCCTCAGAAGAAGAGGCAGAACGATTCTTAGAGCCAGTGTCTGGGATTGATGATTGAATATGGGAAAGATTCCCAGGTGGAACAGTCTCTGGATTGTCCTTCCTTTAGTCTCTGCTCCATAGTTAGTCGCTACAACTCCTTCCATGGGTATTGTGTTCCCTCTTTTAAGAAGGAATGAATTATCCACACTTTGGTCTTCCTTCTTCTTGAGTTTCTTATGGTTTGTGGTTTGAACTTTGGATATTCCAAGCTTCTAGGCTAATATCCACTTTTCAGAGAGTGCATACCATGTGTGTTCTTTTGTGATTGGGTTACCTCACTCAGGATGATATTCTCCAGATCCATCCATTTCTCTAAGAATTTCATAAATTTATTGTTTTTAATAGCTGAGTAGTACTCCATTGTGTAGATGTACCACATTTTCTGTATCCATGTCTCTGTTGAGGGACATCTGGGTTGTTTCCAGTTTCTGGCTATTATAAATAAGGCTGCTATGAACATAGTGGAGCATGTGCCCTTATTACATGTTGGAGGACCTTCTGGGTACATGCCCAGGAGTGGTATAGCTGGGTCCTCAGTACTATGTCCAATTTTCCAAGGAACTGCCAAACTGATTTCCAGAGTGGTTGTACCACATGCTGGTGTTTTTATAATCACTTTTTTTTGTACTTTTCTTTTTATTTAATAAAGGCTTTTATAGTATTACATATTTTACTGGTCTATTTGAGGAACTTGCTTTTGTATTTTGTTTTTGTTTTGTTTTTGTTTTTCTGGGGAGTTGTTGTTGTTTTTGTTTTGTTTTTGTTTTTGTTTTTTGGTTTTTGTTTTTGTTTTTTCGAGACAGGGTTTCTCTGTGTAGTCCTGGCTGTCCTGGAACTCTGTAGACCAGGCTGGCCTCAAACTCAGAAATCTGCCTGCTTCTGCCTCCAAACCCTACTGCCAGGCATAGAACTTGCTTTTGACATTGTTAATTTCATTCAGTATTTCCTAATTGTCATTTCATTAATTTGGTATTTTTATCATTTCCTCTTTAAGTTCTTGGAGTTTGATCTACCATTTCTAATTCCATCAATGTTTATTGAAAATGGCATATTTTCCTATCAGTACAACTCTGGTTTCAAAATGAGAATTTTATTTTGTAATATTTCTATTTTAATTGATTGAAAATCTTTTTCCAGTTTGCATGTGTCTTTTTTTACCTAGGGATTATTTACAATTCTGTTTTAACTTTTTTTTCAGAATTTTTTTTTCTATGAATTCTCTGTCTTTCCTTTTTGTCATTGCTAAACTATGGACAGTATATTATTTGGACTATGTTTGAAATGTCTTTGTGAGTTTCTTATGTGTGCTTGGAGTAAAATATATGTTTTGTAAATATTAGTAATATGAGTTCAAATTCTAACCATTTGACCAAGGTTAGTAACAGTGATCTCCAAATCTATATAACCTCATGTAGCTATTTTAAAGTCTGCTCTTTTGATTGTGTATAGACTGAGGGTTTTACCACCATATGTATAAACTGAGGGTTGCAGCACCAGATATATATAAACTGAGCACATGACCTCTTCGAGTTATAGTTGAGGGAAAGTTTTTCTCATTTTATTTATTTTTATTATTTTATGTATACAAGTGTGTTTGCCTCCATGTGTGTCTGTGAACCACACATGCTGGTACTTGAGGAGGTGGTGAGTCTACATGCGGGTTCTGAGAATTGAACCTGGGTCCTTTGCAATAAGTGATTTTAACCACTGAGCCAAGTCACCAGCCAAAGGGGATGGTAGATTTTAATTGTAGTTATGAGAGAACAGCCAGAGGCATGTGGCAGAGTCCAGAGCAGAGAGACAAAGTATAGACTGAACTTTCTCCAGAAGACTGGACTGGGTCATGAGAAGAAAGAGATGTGGGAGAAGAAGAGGAAGAGAAAGACACAACCAAGACAGGGGATTAAGAGAGAGGTGGCCAAGATAGGAAGACAAAGGAGAACATGAATCCAAAATAGTAGTGTTATAAGGGAATGAGAAGTTGAGTGAGAGAAAGCACATTAACTGGAGAAGTTTAGGGGAAGGAGTAGGCTGAGAAGAGTTGAGAAGAGTCAGCATGTGCTTTGGTACTATATTAGGTACCATTTGTCCTGGTTTCTTTTGAACCTGACAGTGGAGTAGGTATATTTGCTTCTCTTGTAATTATTTCAATTATTACGTCACACATTCAAACTTTCTCAATACGTTTTATAAGGTAAGAATTATCTCGTGGTCCTGTTAAATTTCTCCATTTCATCATTAGGTAGTATCTCCCATAATCTGTAATGGTTACTTGAGCATGAGGACTGTCATGTCTGATAAAGAGTCGCGTACACATACTTTTGTTTTACATGAATATTTGCCCATATATGGCCTTGCATGCCTCCTTTCTCTTGTTCTTGTGTTTTCAGAATGAGCTGTTAAAATAACCCATAGCTCTTTTGTTTCCAATTTCTCTAACATGCAAATATAACAACTTACAATGTTGGTGTTTTCTAAAATATTAGGACTTCAATTCTATTCTTTTGTCCCTTTGGTTTTTCCAATCCTATTATACTGATTAATTTTTTTCTGTGACTTTTAAAAATCTTTTTTCTATTCAAGTTTAGGGAAGAGTAGGCCTTTTCCTTAGGTAATTGTGTTTATTTTCTTATTACTTTATAAAAATCCACTAATTAATTTTGCTTAAACTCTTTTGGGAGTAATTAGAAATTCATGTACAATAGTAAGAATAAAGCTCAGGATACTGCATGTACTCTGTTCCAGTTTTTCCTAGTACACTCATCTTCCAAACAAAGCTAGAACATCATACAAAGGGTTTGAGTATGCAGCTCAGTGGCAGAGCATTTGCTAAGCATACACAAAGCCCCAGGTTTGATGTCAGGCTGCAACCCCCCCCAAAAAAAAACCCACAAAAAACAAAAAACCCCAAAATAAACAAACAAACAAACAAACAAACAAAAAACAAGCCAAAACGATGGACCAGTGCCAAGCCCAGTTTTGGGTTCCCAAGGATGTTCTTCTAAATATCTCTCAAAATGCTACACATTTGCTATCTGAAAACCTGCCCTACCCAATTTCTATAAGTGGAACTAACCCCTCAGACTGCAAACTGCTTTTATTTAAAGTACAAACTTATCCCTGGCCAGGTGCTGGCCAGGTAGCACTTTCTTCCTCCCACTCCAACCCAAGCCTGACATGTACTGAGCTCCTGACACATTCCAAAAAGAGCTCCCTTTTCTCTTCCATGTGGAACACAAAAACACTGTTAGCTGGATATCCTTGTCGAGTTCTACTTCCCTGCACTGCCCTGGGAATTTCAATCTACTTCCATCTGGCACTTCAGCCTGAATTTTCGAAGAACTGCTAGCTGTGCAGAGGGAGGGATTGTTCATGAGGCAGAAACTACACCTTTCTGTAGCTAAGCTATAACTACTTCTCATGCCCTAATCGTAAGTCAGCACTGAATGGCCCCAGGCCTGGACCTAATACATCACCCAGAAGAGGCACAAACATGCAAGGAAAAACAGCAAACAGAAATTCAAATATCAATCCAACAAAGGTGGGATAGACATTGATAGCAAATGTGCCCTGACCCAATATGCCTCAGTACCATGAGCAAACACTACAAAATAAACAAAACAATATAACTCCTCCAAAAACTAGTACTTTCATGGTAATGCCCCCAGAAAATGAACTTCGAAAAAGAATTATAAATATTTTCTATAATCAGAAAATATATGAATAATTGCCAGAATGAAACCAAGAAAAAAGAACCAAATAATTGAATACAAGAAGGAAAACAACTCAGGATGTAAAGATAGAATTCAATAAAGAGATAGAAATACTGAAGGGAAGTAAAGCTAAAGTGACTTTTGTTATGAAAATTTGAGTAAATCAAGTAAAAGGTTCTGTGGAGAATCACCAGTGCAATGAATCAAATGGAAGACAAACCATCAGGCTTAAACACAAGGTAGAGGAACTGGATCCCTCAAGGAAAATGATAAAAATTTAAATGACAGTAAATACAAAATGCAGCATCTTTGAGACACTGTGCAGTGGCAGGTTGTATGTGTCAACTTGACACAAGTTGGAGCTATCACAGAGAAAGGAGCCTCCCTTGAAGAAATGTCTCCATGAGATCCAGTTGTAAGGCATTTTCTCAATTAGTGATCAAGGGGGCAGGGCCCATTGTGGGTGGTGCTATCTGTGGACTAGTAATCCTGGGTTGTATAAGAAAGCAAGTTGAGCAAGCCAGGAAGCAAGCCAGTAAGGAACATCCCTCCGTGGCCTCTGCATCAGCTTCTGCTTCCTGACCTGCTTGAGTTCGAGTCTTGACTTCCTGTGGTGATGAACAGCAATGTGGAAGTGTGAGATGAATAAACCCTTTCCTCCCCAACTTGTTTCTTGGTCCCTATATTTGTGCAGGAATAGAAACCCTGACTAAGATACTAGGCAAAGACAACATCTATGAATCATGAGATATAGAAAAAGATGCAATTCAGATTAAAGGCAAAGAAATATTGTCAATAATATCACAGAAAAATTTCAAAATCTAGAATAAGTGATGACTTTTCAGGTACAAATGACACACAGAATATCAAATTGACAGGGTCATGAAAGAAGAAAGTCTACAATGTCATATTATAGTCAAAACACTAAATGGGCAGAACAAACGATACTGAAAGCTTCAAGATAGATAGATGAAGTTATATAAAAAGACAAGTCTACCAGAATTACAGCTGATGTCAATGAAGGCTTTAAAAACCAGAAGGATTTAGGCTAATGCACTACAGTTTCTAAAGCCAGTCCAAAGGATCATATCCAGAAAAACTATCAAAAATTGAAGAAGAAAGGAAAAGTTTTTATGATAAAACCAGAGGGACATATTTATGATCATCAAATCAGTGTTACAGACTATGCTGAAAGGAATATTTCAAACTGAAGAGAAGGATAAATATACCCACAGGTGTCAGGGTGAGGGTCAAGCAATGTTAGCACAGGGACTAAACAAAGGAGGACTAAGAAAACAAACACAATAAAACAAACAAGGTGATAGTAATCACTCCACATCCATCAATAACTTGAAATAGAGACAGTCTCAACTTCCCTATCAAAAGACACGTTAGTAGACTGGATTATTAAAGAGCAGAATTATTTGCTGCCTCCAAGAAACACACTTCACCCCCAAAGACAGATGCTATCTCTAATAAGATTGTGGAAAGAATTTCAAGAAATGAAACCAGGACATAAATAATAATTGCTATTTTAATAGCTGATAAAATGTATTCAAACCAAAATGAATAATGAAATATAGAATGCCACTTAATTCTGGTCAAGGAAATAATCCATCAATGAAATATTGCAGTACTAAACAAATTTATACCAAACTATAAACCTTTATCATTTAATAAAATATCTAACAATACTAAGAGACTAGTAAATATCAAAAGACTGAAAAAATCTATATTTTAATGCCTTTTACTTTTACTATCTATATATTATTTTTTGTTACCAGCAATAACAATGTAACTGATTATAGCTTACTTAAATATACAGAGTCATGCATTATTTAATGATAGACATATATTTGGAGGAAGGTGTTATTAAGCAACTCTGTTACTTTATGCATATCACAGAGTATAGTTGCCTAAACTAGATTATATACATCAGCTACTTGGCCTTGTATTTCATTCAAGAAATGATAAAACTATAATGTAAGTGAGGCTGCTTCAGTTTTAAAATAATATTATTTTATGTTATAAGTCTTTTTATAATTGAAATAAATGCTATCCAAAAATAATCATAAAAATGTAGTAAAAATAGCATAGTGCTTAATTCTAAGCAGTATGTACAATGAAGAATTATATATGCTAATCTTTAGAAAGCTGGTCAGGTGAGTTGTCTTATATTAGCTTCAACATAAGCATATGAATAATGAATTGAATTATAATACTATGCCTATGATATAATGGGAATTTTTTAAGCCCCCTATTATATTACAGGACTATACTCCTATATGGGATCTGAAGATAACAAAGATATATTTTTCATTGCATTTTCCATTTTTATATATAAAAAAGGTTAATTACTAGGAAATAGCATTGAAAATCCAAAATGCACAGTATTTATGATTTCCAAGAACAAAGTTTACATTTTTTTTTTTTTAAAGACAGAGCTTCACTATATAGCCCTGTCTGGCTTGGAACTTGTTATTTAGAATAGTTTGACTGGGGAATTCACCAAGAACTGCCTGCCTCTGTATCTTAAGTGCTGAGATCAAAGGCATACACCTCAATGCCCAGCTTGAAATTAGCAGTGTAAAGCTAATGTTTGCTCCTTCTATCCTTCTTATTCCTAAACTCAGAAATTAATCCAGTCTTATTTTTGGTCCCATGTTTTTTTGAGTCTTATGTTAGGCAGCGTTGATTGTCATTACAGAAAGAAATTGGCTAGCTGATTGAAATGACAAAAATTATTTCTCACAATTATGGAGGCTTGAGAGACAAAAATGGGTTTTATTCAAAGGCATATTCTTTCATTCTGTAGTTACCTTCTATCTCCCTGAGCTCATCAGACTGATGCTTTAAGTACTCATGGAATATAACTAGTCTTCTTTTTATAAGGTCATTTACTCCACTTGTGGACTTGTAGAAACCTTATTCATGACCTAAAAGCATCATCTCTAAATACCATCACATTGAGAGTTAGGACTTCAATCTATGAATCAATGGAGGAATACAAACATTCATTCTATAATGAACTTGATGATAACAAAGAGTTAACAGCAAGATTGAGGACTTATGTAGATCCTCGATACTCTGAGATAATGTGAGTTTTCAAAAGTATCATTTAAAAGTGTTTTCTTATACTCAAAACACAATATGGTTTCACACAACAGGCACAGATTCTCAGATTTGTCATTTCTTTCTTTTAGATAGGCATCAATATTATGGTCAATGACAGCTCTTGGAAGTTTCTAGTTAGTCGCTCCATGTATGTGATTACTTCTGCAAATCTTTCCATACCATAAGTTGCCCAGAGCTCAAAGTAGTTATCGAGGAAAGAATTGTATCAACGACCAAGAATATACCCTACATTTCAAAAATTATTAACCTGCTGCAGTGTGGAAAAAAACACCAACCTATTTTCCTGTGTGTTATTACTCTAGCCCCCTTTCTTGAACATATAGGCCTGGATTTTATAGCAAGAACCCCAAAGTTGTAGGCCTTATATGCTGACAAATGAATGTTAAGATTATTTTGCTATTACAATTATATGTGTATGTGTAAGAGGCCAAATCTGTGTTATTTTAAATTCTAACAGCCTTTCTGATTAAATGACCATAATTTTAAACTCTGAAGAACCGATATCTTATAAGATATCTATAGATAGCAAACTCTTCATGTAGTTACTGAACTCTGTTGATATGATGATCTCCATTTCATTTCTAAGAAAAGGCAGATGGTGACACTCTATCTCTGTCTCTCTCTCTGTCTCTCTGTCTCTCTCTCTGTCTCTGTCTGTCTGTCTCTCTGTCTCTCTCTGTCTCTCTGTCTCTCTGTCTCTGTCTCTGTCTCTCTCTGTCT
>NC_045030.1:124803824-124826917 GCF_008632895.1 Mastomys coucha
TTTCTTTTCACTTCTGACTTGGCTTTGACATAAGATGAAGAGGTTAATGGACTACCCAGTTTTTTCTTTGCTCTTCCATTGTTGTTTGACAATCATTGTATGATCTGTCTTCTTTTACACTGATTTGTGAGGATTTTTTACATTTTGAATAATGATCTTCTAGACTGAACTTGCATACCCTTTAAAAGAGCAAATACATTTTATATGACTCTTGAAACCTATGGAATTCCAGCTCTGGTGGGGGCGTGTCCTTGTGGGCAGCCTTAGTCTTCTCTCTACTTATACTATCCAAAGCTTTGGCACTTCGTAAGTGCAGCTGTGTGCATGTGCTTATTTGGAGAAAACAAATTGGCTTTTCTCAATAAAGCAAATGGTTTTGATATTTATATACACTGTTTGGATATGTTTCTTTTAGCAAAAAGAAAAAAAAAGAAAATATGTTCTTTACAGTTAAATCTATTTAAATTGTCACCTTCCCAGTGCTAGCTACCATTCTGAGGAAAATAAATTGCTTTGATTTCTAATGTCAAATTTGTCTGGACCTGGAGTGATTTTTTTTTCTTTTGTGCAATCTTTGTAGAATTTTAAATATTGCCTGATTTTCAAATATGTGCATAATTTCCATACCCATAATCCAAAATATGAGGGAAAAATGTCATTGGACTCAGTCTTATAATAAATAAAACATGTACATATTTGCTGGAGAGAAAGAGGTAATGAATTTTAAGCATACCATCAAGTCTTGAAGGAGTCATGTTTTACAAATATAATAAGGAAACATTATTTATTTTGTTGTTTTGATTTCTTTGTTTTCAAGGATTTGAAGTATAGACCAGCTAAAAAGTTAGAATAAGTCTTTGAAAAGTGTTTCCTGAATCACCCCAGGGAAGGTGTTGAGTCACAGAGAACATACCTTTTCACCTTTTCATGAGTCAGGATAAGTCACTTTGACTGATTCACTGCCTGACCACTGGGCAAAGAATAAATCATGTAGGAAAATGTCAGTTGAAATGTTAGTGCACTTTAAGGTCATCTGTTGAAATTTTCCCATGTATCTGTATCATCTTCAAAAATCCCCAGCGCTAAAACACAGTTGTAAAGCAATGAATGCATATTTACTCTTCATTATCTTTCTTTCAAAATGTATATACTGATCGTGCTCAAATCCACTTCAGAATCAATATTGTAGGAATTAACACAAAGAAAGAAACAACAGAACTTGGTAGTTTCAAGTTCAGATAGAAATCAATTTAACAAAAGTAAAACTTCTCCATTCCTCTCCAAAAACACTCAAATATAAAATAATAATATCAAAAAATAGGAAAATTGATGTTGATCATAATGCCCCCAAAGTGGTGTTGAAACTAGTATATGAAAATTATATCAGTTTAAAAATTTCAAAATTTCCCCATAACAGTAGCCAAGATACTTTATCATGTTTTGGCAGCAATTCAGAAAACAGTTTCCTTACCATGTGTTAGTTCATCAGTAAACATCCTTTTCAACAATATGTTATCAGACTCTAGCTAACACAGAGAAGGGAGGCTAACAACAGAGTCTGAAATACTTTTAAATACTTTTTAAAAATCAACTCTCTATTCTTCCGTCTCCTAAAATAAATATTAAAACATGAGACCAGCATTGTAGGACTGAGCAATTAATATTGAAATGAAGAAACATCTCAGCATGGTAAAGGATAACAGTTGTAATTATTACAGCTAACACTGTGGAAAATTGACTATGTGGTGCTAACTAACACTTTCTACCACAGAAAATTTCAGCAGCAATTATAGCAATTTATCAAGCATTTGCTGAACGGCTATATACAATATGCTATGCACTGTTAAATGTCATTAAAATGGAGCAGTTCAAAATATTTGGGCCTTTCAAAAACCCCCAACTAAAAAAATGCATTAAAGTAACAATAAAAACCAATTATAAAATGGTTGACTATTATCTTAAAGCCATTAAGGTAGCAAATCTATTCTTGTAAAAGCAAGAAACGAATTACTATTCACTGCAACCATTACTCAAGTGATGGCTTCACGAATCAGACAAGTTTGTTATTCGGCACTTCATACCCATTATCTAGGTTAGTGTCTGGAACATAGCAGGCACATAAGCATACATCGAATGAAACAGGTATAGACTTGACAAGCAAGTCATCAATAGCCTCTTATGATTCAACTGTAAAAGAGGTCAGTGTGAACAGAGATACTTAGAATAACACTAGATGAGAAGTCTCTTGGTTTCAAAATACTGTATGAATAACTGTATTTGTAACTGCACGTTGATAGGCTTTATTTATTTTGTACAGGAGTCACTAGAAGAATAGTTAGCTGGAGGTATTTGTTCACTAGTGCTGCCACAATAAAGTACCACAGACTCAGCATAAAAATCAGAACTCTCTAACAATATAACTCTAGAGGGTAGCAATTCAAGGTCCAGGTGTCAGCATGGTCACTGTCTTCTGAAACCCTTCACCTCTCTCCCTTGCTTATACATAGATGGATATATTCTCTTATGTTTTCCCAGAATCTCCTCCCCGTGTGTCTATAGTCTAACCTCTTTTTAAGAGATAGTAGCAATATTCAGAGATATTACTTTGAAACAGGAATTAGGGGCTTGCCGTACAGCCTAGGGCCCCATATAACCCATACAATCAAGTATAGTTATATGACAAGTGAATAATAGAAATATAATCATAAAATATATTTTAATGAATATAGCTGAGCTAATGGTTAATGCCACACAGATGAACAGAAAGATAACAGAAGATACTACAGTGGTACAAACTTTATCCATAATAGCTGAGTGAACTTAAAAGAAATATACACTCATCATGGATATTGAAGAGCATTTCCTGGGTTGTCTTTTGTTGATTTCATTGTTATTGTTGCTGTTGTTTTGATTTGTTTAAGTTTTAGGTTCATAGTTCCTTAATAAGGGCTGCAAGGGCCTAGAAAATTTAATATTTCTGCAAGATATGATCAATTTATTTCTTCTCAACCAAAACAAGTCTATTAAGTTGTATATTCCCATGGAGTTATATCTACAATAATTATTCTAGCAGATGGTTAATATACTGGAAACTCTGATTTTAAAGGAATTAAGGGGATCTATTCTAGCCCCCTGGAGTATTTGTTCTGAATTTCACATAGTAAAGGAAACCTTTATTAGTTGTCTTGTTGCTGTGAAAAAAAAATACCTAACAAAACCAACTTAAGGAAGGAAGGTCTTGGTTTTTTTGGCTCAGAGACTGAGACTACAGTCTATCATGGCAAGGAAGTCACAGGGACAGGAGTTTGAGGAGGCTGATCTCATTGAATCTACAGTTAAGGGGTAGAGGGCAATGAATGCTTAAGTTCAGCTCCCCTTTTCCATTTTATTCAATTCTGGTCTCCAGGAAAAAGTACCTGCCCAAATTAGGATAGTTCATCTTACCACAATTAACCTAAATAAAAGAATTCATCAGATATGTGCAGAAAGTTGTTTCCTTGCTGATTCTGAATACCACAAAGTTGACAACCATGAATTATGGCAAACCTCATTGCAGAGCTGTAGAGCACTGGCAGTGTAGTGGATGAGGTCACTAAATAAGTCCTAAATGTAGAGGGGCAAAAAACTCATACAGAATGAGACAAGTCAAATTTTCCTGATTTATGCAAACAATAGAAGCCAAAACCACTGCTTGTATGTTCAAATTAGTTGAGAGTGACTTGACTATGTTAGATACCCAGCTTAGCTATCTCAGTTATAAGAAAAAATGTTCCCAAATTGTCTTACTTTGATTATGCCATAATATACAGCTTTTATTTGACAGTTTCCTGTACATTAAGATTTCTTGATAGAAAGGAGCTTTGGCTGAAAAAACTTCAGAGGAAGTTTTCTGGGGAGACAAATACTAAATGAGTTGGGAAGGTGAAGTGCACACAAATGATGAAATGAACACTGTATCTTCACCTGATGGTGAAAAGCAGAAGTATATTGTTGGTACTTAGTACTGTCCCTAAAGTGACTTTGGATACAGTTTTTGTTTTTATTTTTTGTTCATTTTGTTTTCTTTGGGTTTTCTGAAATTGGAAATTCTAAAATAGTAACTCAGAAAATATTCCTGAAAAATTCCCCATTGTTTACCTTTTAAGATCTATGAAGGAAATGAAGTGGTCAGTGGCTAAATCTTTTTGAGCCTTAGCATACTCCTCAGGAAAAAGCTAAGCAAATACTGAGCTATTCTTTTCTGAAAGGAGAGCTGGAGGAAATAAGATCAAAGTACATGATGCATATACCATAATGAAATCCCTTATATTACACAATTAAAATATACTAATAAAAAATTTAAAAGCGAATTCTCCATGCTAACTCAGGTAATGAGTGTATTATGATGAATGCTTCTTTACCCTGATTCTTCCATGCAATTCCTCAAATAGTGATTTTGGCAACTAAACTGGTGGCTGGTGCGTCTCAGACTGATCTAGTAAAGACTGATTTAACCTCATATTTGATATAAATCATTTTGTTTTCATCCTTAGTCATCCTCCAAGCTTGTACTTCTTCAGAAATGCTCCCTTTTTTTACTGAGGAATGAACAGAGGGAACTGGGAAATTTCTACTTCAATAGCTAGGTTTAAATTGCTTGCCTTGGAAGGACAATAAGATGTTCTGAGGTGACAGAGGATGGAATGTCTCTATGGCTGGAAATAGGTCAACTTGACCTCTTTGAAAATAGAGTTACATTCTTTTATATTTGTGTATGTCTGTGGGGCTGAGAATGGAATCTAAGGTCTTGAACATACTGGGTAAACACTCTAGAAATGCACTATCTTCTTTCAAACTTAGAATTAGTCTTTAATTTTACAGAAGAATTCATAGCCAATGCAATTGTGAATCATATAGAGATTAATTTTCCATGGTGGGGCATGGAACCAGGTTTATTATAAGGACTGAAAAGGTCCACAGATATTCTTTGGAAGTGACTTACTAGGTCCTACCCCTTCCCTGAACCTCGTCTTTAGTAAAACAAGCATCTCTTCACTTTTTGACTGCTTTAGAGACAGTCTAAAATAATAATCGAGGTAAAAAAAAAACTAGCAAAAAATAACTGACTCATTAATCAGCTTGTTATATGAGATGTGTGAAGTTTTGATTAAATAAATCCAATGCACTGTGATGGGTAGATCCCAAATGAATTCATTAAGAAATGGGACAGAAGCTTTAGAGATGTCCTTGATTTTTTTCTATTTGTGCGTGCATGTGTGTGTGTATGTGTGTGTGTGTGTGTGTGTGTGTGTGTGTGTTTGGTATATGCATGTGTGTGTGCCTGCCTGTGTGCATATTGAGGAAAAAAGGAGGCCATGTGTCCAGCCCTATCACTTCCTTCCTGTTTGCCTTGAAACAAGGTTTTAATGAAACAGAATCTAACTGCTTTGGCTATGCTATCTGACCAGTAAGCTACTAGGAGCTGCTTCTGTGAGTTTGCTTCCCACCAAACACTAAGAATTATGGCAATGCCCAGATTGTTTATTCATGATGAAGCTTCAAACTCAAGGTCTCATGACAGTATGGTAAAATTCCTTCTCCATTGCCTTTTCTTCCTCTTCATGATTTTTGACTTTTTCATATGCCATATATAATTAATCAGGAAATATTGTACTACATTCAAAATATACTTGTTATGTGAGCTCTTGATACATCTACCACTACCTTCCTGGTGCTGAATTTCACAATCTACCAAAACTTCCCTTTCCAGAGGATCCTTGCTTCTTTTGTTTTTCTGAAAGATACATGACTATAACTCCAAGTAATCAAGCTTCTCTAATCTCTGGTTAAAATACTAGATGATTTTGTGGTCCTGGAGTAATACCTCAGGAATCCCTGACCAAGAGCTTTCTTTCTTCCCTTCTTTCTTTCTTTTTTGTATGTAAAAATGATTTTTAATTAGACATTTTCTTTATTTACATTGAAAATTGTATCCCCTCCAAAAACCCCCATATACCATCACCCCTCTCCCTGCTCACTAACTCACCCACTCCTGCTTCCCTGTCATGGCATTACCCTACACTGGGGCATCAAGCCTTCACAAGACCAAAGGACCTCTCCTCTCATTGATGTCCCACAAGGCCATCCTCTGCTGCATATGTGGCCATAGCCACTGGTCCCTCCATATGTACTCTTTGGTCGGTGGTTTAGTCCCTGGGAGCTCTGGGTTGGTTCATATTGTTTTTCCTCCTATGGGGTTGCAAACCCCTTCAGCTCCTTGGATTCTCTCTCTACCTCCATCATTGGGGACTTAGTGCTCAGTCCAATGGATGGATGTGACCATCCACTTCTGTATTAGTCAGGCTCTGGCAGAGCCTCTCAGGAGTCAAATATTTCAGGCTCCTGTCAGTAAGCACTTGATGACATCCATAATAGTATCTGGGTTGGGTAACTGTATATGGGATGGATCCCTAGGTGGGAAAGTCATTGGATGTCCTTTCCTTCAGTTTCTGCCACAAACTTTGTCTCTGTATTTCCTAGCATGGGTATTTTGATCCCCCTTCTAAGAAGGACCGAAGTAGCCACATTTTGGTCTTCCCTCTTCTTGACCTTCATGTGGTCTGTGAATTGTATCTTTGGTATTCCGATCTTCTGGGCTAATATCCACTTATCAGTGAGTGAATGCCATGTGTGCTCTTTTGTGATTGGGTTACCTCAATCAGGATGATGTTTTCTAGTTTCATTCATTTGCCTAAGAACTTCATGGATTCATAGCTGTTTTTTATTAGATATTTTCATTATTTACATTTCAAATGTTATCCCATGTTCTGCTTTCCCCTCTGAAAAAAGAACCCTATTTCCTCCCACTCCCCCTGTACACCAAGCTACCCTCTCCTGCTTCCTGGCCCTGCATTCCCCTACACTGGAGCGCAGAGCCTTCACAGGATCAAGGGCCTCTCCTCTCATTGATGACTGACTAGGCCATTCTCTGCTACCATATGCATCAGGGGCCATGAGTCCCATCATGTGTACTCTTTGGTTGGTGGTTTAGTCTCTGGGAGCTCTAATTAGTTAGTTCATTGATAGTTAGTTCATATTGTTGTTCGTCCTAAGGGGCTGCAAGCCATTCAGCTCCTTGGGTCCTTTCTCTAGCTCCTTCATTGGGGACCATGTACTCAGTCCAATGGTTGGCTGTGAGCCTCTACTTCTGTATTAGTTGAGTACTGGCAGAGCCTCTAAAGAGACAGGTATGTCAGAATCCTGTCAGCCAGCACTTGCTAGCATGCCCAATAGTGTCTAGGTTTGGTGATTATGTATGGGAAGGATCCCCAGGCTAGGCAGTCTCTGGATCATCCTTCCTACAGTCTCTGCTCCATACTTTGTCTCTGCAACTCCTTCCATGGGTATTTTGTTCCCCCTTCTAAGAAGGATCGAAGTATCCACACTTTGGTCTTCCTTCTTCCTGAGTTTCTTGTGGTTTGTGGATTGTATCTTGGTTATTCTAAACTTCTTATCAGTGAGTTCATACCATGTGTGTTATTTTGTGATTGGGTTACCTCACAATAGTCACAAATAAGTAAAACATATATATGACAAGAAATTCAAGTTTCCAAAGAAAGAAATCAAAAAAGACCTCAGAAGATGGAAAGATCTCCAATGCTCATGGATTGGCAGGATTAATATAGTAGAAATGGCCATCTTGCTGAAAGCAATCTATGTATTCAATGTAATCCCCATCAAAATTCCAAATCAATTCTTCATAGAGATAAAAACTGTATGGTATTGGTATAGTGAAAGGCAGGTGGATCAATGGAATAGAATTGAAGACCCAGAAATGAACCCACACACCTATGGTCACTTGATCTTTGACAAAGGAGCTAAAACAATCCAGTGGGAAAAAGACAGCATTTTCGTCAAATCGTGCTAGCTCAACTGGTGGTTAGCATGTAGAAGAATGCAAATCGATCCATTCCTATCTCCTGTACAAAGCTCAAGTATAAATGGATCAAGGACCTCCACATCAAACTAGATACACTGAAACTAATAGAAAGTGGGAAAGAGCCTTGAGCACATGGGCATAGGGGGAAAATTTCCTGAACAGAACACGAATGGCTTGTGCTATAAGATCAAGAATCAACAAATGGGACCTTTTAAATTGGAAAGCTTTTGAAAGGCAAAGGACACTATCAACAGGACAAAACAGCAACCTACAGAGTGAGAAAAGATCTTTACTAACCCTATATCCAATTGAAGGCTAATATCCAATATATACAAAGAAGTCAAGAAGTTAGACTCTATAGAATCACATAACTCTATTAAAAAGTGGGGTACAGAGCTAAACAAAGAATTCTCAACTGAAGAATACTGAATGGCTGAGAAGCACCAAAAGAAATGTTACACACCCTTAATCATCCAGAAAATGCAAATTAAAACAACCCTGACATTCCACCTCATACCAGTTAGAGCTTTATTTCTTATGTTGATCATAATCACAGTCCTCAGTGAAAAAATAATGGGTATTGGAATTTTAGAACATTAAAATTCCTCCAGTTAAAAGGATCTCCAAACCCCTAATAGTTGATATCCTTAATGATGATCTTCCCGCATGTTCAAAACCTAAGATTGAAAATCCCCCAAGCACACTTCTCACTGATTATAATAAAGTTATATGAGTGATAGAAAGCCAAATTCTGGTAAAGGAATCAATCAGTTTTCTGTTGAATCCAGGATGGTTGCATTGTTACAAGCAGAAGGACTACCTAGAAATATAATGAAGTATTGTTTTGGAAGTCCCTTATGCAATTCTGAGCATATTGGAGCATCTAGAGGACATTAATATGCAATTCTGAGCAGACAAGGTGAAAAAGAACATGTAGACAATGAATGCCCTAAGTTGGGGTGAGGGAATTCATGCGGGACTTCAAGATTTATTTATCATGGATATTGTTATGAACTACCTTAGGTAAGTTGCCTTTAATCTATACCCAAATACACATTTTCATGCATTGTTTTATTTTCAGCTTTTGCCTGTTATTGTTCTTCTGTTTTCCTGCTACTTTAAATTGTCAACATTAAAAAAAAATCTTTTGTTACCTTGAATCATTTTCAAAGATGAAGGGTTGAAGCTGTCTGAAACCTTTTCAAAGTTTCTAATTTGTTCTATGCCTTCTTCCTAAATTTGCTGCTCTAACACTTGTTATCTCAATGTTGAATTCAGGTGTAAGCTTTGCAGGCTATATATAAATATTGGAATGTCAATAATTGAACAAGTGTTCATTTGTATGTGTTTACTCCATATATATATCTCAGCTTTGAGTGACTGTGTATGTGGTGGCAACAAAATGTGGTTTATGATTAATATTATGAAAAGTATTAGGTTTTTTAGGGTGTACTACAAAAGCATACAGAACTGTAGTTGTAAAGTTGACTATATACAATCAACTTCCACAGTAATATGTGTTTATAGGTTTCAAGTTTTTGACCTATGTCTAAAACATAACTCAACTGTTCATAACTATTAAGCCAATGAGGCTATCATGAGGATATCTGATTTTTGTGTTTTCAAAAAATATGTATGCTACTGTTGCCATTGTGTAGTCTTTTATGAAAAATTGCATATTTAAAATAAGTTTACCTTTAAAATGAAAGTAACTGATGGCTGGAGGAATCACTCATATAGTTAAATGTTTGCACTGCTCTTGCTTAGTTCAACATCCATGTTGGATGACTCATATCTGCCTGGAACTGCAGTTCTAGGGGATTCTACACTATTTTCTGCCTCAGCAAGTGGCTGCGCGCGCGCGCGCACACACACACACACACACACACACACACACACACAGATACATATGACTAAAACTAAAATTAGATCCTTAAAATACAAGTAATTTTGGTTCAGTGTGATATGTGCTAAGAGTCGGATGTAGCACTATTAGAAATGCTTGTGAGCTACTCAGATGGTAAGTGATTAAGATCTAAAATGTAAAATGAGTGCATATATCACGTGAAACAGAGAATTCCCCTGGAATTCCATTGTATTTTTTCACTATAAACAGTGCTTCATTACCCAAGGATATTTTCATACATGCAACCCCCATAGCCTGTACCCGTGTTTTCAAATCGACCCTATTCCTATTGTTAACTCTCTTTGTTCTCTTGGAAGTATCACTTCTGCTTTCATGACATACATCTATATATGATTTTATTTATCTTTATAAAGAGAACCACATATGATAGAAAACATGGTAATTATCTTTTTGAGACTGGCTTAATTCAATTAATAAGATGATCTTCAGTTGCAATTTCCTCCAAACTTATTTTCCTGTAAATGATTTATCTTCATTTTTTTGTTGAAAATATTATTCTGTGTATAAATATCATATTTTCTTTTTGCCATTTCATACATAGGTTGGTTCTATAACTTAAATACTGTGACTGGCTCTGCAATAAACACTGCTGAATCCATTCACTTCTGTAAGTTCTGCCTCGAGCAAATGCTTAGGAGAGAGGAGAGTAAAAGTTGATATGCTTTCCCAAATATACTCTTTCAGTTCCAAGAAGAACTCAGAATATGAGTAGCATGCCACTTTTGTTTGTGTTTATACAGTTTCAATGTTAACTGCTTTGTGTTGGATAACTATTTGGGGGTTCATTCTTAGGAGAGACTCAGTATGGTGTGTGTGTGTGTGTGTGTGTGTGTGTGTGTGTGTGTAACAACAGTAATAAAAGAAATGAGGCTCTCAATTTGAGAGTAGGGAGGACATGGGAGAAGTTGGAGGGAGGGTATCTGGAAGGGGCAGGAGCAAGGAAAAGGAAAGAAGGAAGTGCTGTGGTTACATTTTAATCAAAATCACATTTTTTTAAAAAAAAGAATATTATGCTAAGATTTATCTTGGACCCAGGAAGGGCAGACTCAACACATCTATACCATAATTTAAGTTTCTTTCAAGAATCATTAACTTGGAAAGCTAATTGAAAACATATATATTTATGACTATACACTCAGTTACTTTGGATCTTAATGTTAAAACTGACCTCAAAGGACAGAGTCCAGTCAGAGGTGCATTATAGCACTGGTATTACTCTAATCAGTGGGACTTCCCATTTAAGGATTTTCATCCACTGAAAATCTCTATAAACCTTCCTTAATTTTTTTGTCTTGGAACATTCCTTTCCATCCCTTGTACGACCATCATTCCCATCAACTTCCTGAAGCAAAATAAGTGGATGCTGTAAGACACAGCTAGAACTCTTAAGAATGTATGAACAGTTACCCAGAGTTCCATAATTTGTGAAACATGGATCATAATTCTATTTCCTTTATGATATGGTAAAATAATTTTTTTTCATTAATGTAGCAAAGGAAAGCAATGAAAATGAAACATATTTAGTCTTTGAAACCTATTAAGCCATCATGAAACTTGGTGCCTTAGGCAATAATTATCTATGGACTCAAATTTCTATGGGGAAAAAATCAGCTGGACTTAGTAGAGCTTGATCACCAGTACTACCTCTGCTCTTATGAACATTTGTCCTCTAGAAACCAGTCCAGAATTCCATACATAGTAATGCAATGTTTCCAGGGAGAAAGAATAAATGCTGTATGGCTTCATGTAATCTACGCTAAAAACTGAAGCTGGGGTTTCCATGATATTTTGGTGATAAACAAAATGGCAAAAGGCAGCCTACATTTAAGAAATAAAGAAATAGGTTTCAGCCTTAATGGAAGGCTATACTTCCTGGCCATTGTTGTCTGTTTCAGAAACCATCATGACTCTTGCCTAAACCTAAATAATAAGTCAAATTTAGGAAAATCAGGAATATATTAAAAGACAAAGGTAAATATTGAAATTATTTGTGTGAGAAGTTGACCAGGATTGATTATACATTCTAGAAATACCACACTGAATGATTAACGGGAAATGAGTTACAATTGATTACAAGAGAGCATTATAAAGGAAATAGGATTGTTTAGAAACAACATATTTAATTTGGCAAATTATGACCTCATCAACTGTAGTGGTTGTGAGGATGAAGAGGGATGAGGGAACAGAGTAGGCAGGGACCTATAAAATACTTACGGAGTTGGTAGAGGATAGAAGTAAATTAAAAATCATGAACCATAATAGTCCTTAAATTAAGTTTTGATTATAAACTTAGACTATTTGTCTTCCAGTTACTCTCAGACTCTGAACTGATATTTGAACAGTGCCACCAATTATCTGCTTTTAAGAAAAACTGCTTCTAAAGCTGTTCACTGATAATTTTACATAATTGTATAGATTATGTGTCACAAATACAACAGGCCCCTCAATAAATTCTGATTCTAAATCTACAGTCATGTGCTTTTGTTACTTTTTGTTATGACAAAAATACTCCAACAAATATTACTTAAGAAAGGAAGATTTTATTTTGGCTCATCATTCAAGGGTACATCCAATCATAGCAGCAAAGTAGAAGGGAGCAGGCACTTGAAACAGCCAGTCATCTTCTATCTACATCTAGGAAAAAGACAGCAGTGGATGACACTGTTCATTTGGCATCCTCTTTTTTAATGTAGTTTAGGACACAACACAGGTATTTTTGATGTCTTCCTTTAGGATGTGTCTTGTCACCTCAGTTAATCTAATTAAGAGAATACCTCATAGGTATTTATGGAGACTTGTCTCCTGGGTGATTCCAGATCCTGTCAAATGAACAACCCACACAAATCATCACAGTACCTGTGGAAAGTTACCTAATTTGATTTTAGGTAACTCCTTCAGTGAATACATTGACTTTTAAAGCCAATAGAACATTCTGACAGGCTTCACAAAGATCTTGTCCAAATAATGTAGTAATGAGCTTCACTGATCTTTGGTTTATTTTATTATGAACAAAACCCCTATCCTGGTTGATAAACTTCAATTAGCAAGAACGGTTAGCAATAAGTGGAGCTACAGAAGCTAAAAACAAAGTTAAAAAATACATTTAGGGGCTTTCCCAAAAGTATGGATGGTGTCAGATTGGGTCTTTGTTCTTTCTCCATTTTTGCAGGTGTCTACTTGCAGTGTTCTTGGTCAGAATGTTCTCTACCATTTACTGCTAAGTTCTAGAAACCTATTATAAGATGATTACTAGCATTTTGAGTTGAACAATCATATTTGTAAGTCAACAAGAATAATTGATACAGTTCTAGGTTTTAATTTCTCAATAAGCTAAAAATATTCACTGATATAATTGTTTCTGCTCCACTGTTTCTAAAATTTATAGTCTACACCCTGCTAATTGCAGGCCAATATAGATTTAGTTTTCAAAATAGGTATGATACTCACCCATTCAGGATTACTGTCTCCATGTATTTTTAAAATTTTTATCAGACCATTAGTGACAATTCTCTCCTTTTGAGGTTTCTATTGTGGTATAATCTCAGACAACACCAGTTAATTCTAAAAGAGTGGGGTGACATTTTACTCATCTCCAAACCTGTCACTTACCTCTTTTGTGCTTCATTTTTGTCTAGGGAGAAAGTTTGGGTAAATAAAATTTACCTACAGAAATACATATTAACTATCTAAGATACAAAGGTCAGAATGAAGTGAATTATATATTATGTTATCTTTGACACCTGCATTTCCAATTTAAGTAATATTTGTGTCACTTTTGCTTTTTTTCACACTTTTCATTATGAAAGGAAAGTAGAGATTTTATGACATTGGTTTCTGGGAAGGGTGTTGCTGCCATAAAGTCTAACATCTTCCTCTGTGCTAATAAGTCAAGCACTTTCCTCCATCTGACATTAGGAAAATACAAAAGCAATCGCTGTTCAAGTTGAGTAGAGACTAAGTTTCATCTTCAAACAATAATTTTATCTTGAAATAAATCTTTGTAATGCCCTCAGTCCCTACAACAAATTAGCTCACATTAGAAAACCAACTAAATATAAAACAGCTGTGTGCACATCATTCTGCCTGATTGTACATTTCAGTCCATAATATGAGTAGCCTTGTATGCATACTGAATAATCCATACCCAGAGGGTTGTTTAGATGGTAGCTGATAGATTTATATTGTATTGATTGAGAAAGTTTGAGAAAAGTAGCTCCCCAAACTACAGTAATGAGAAACAACCATAATGTTGTGTGTCAATGATTATTTAGCTACACAGACAAGATTACTTCCAAGATCTGATTTACCACCATAATAAAATGTATGTTGACTTCAAATGGACAAATTGAGGAGTAGTGGTTTTAGGACAAAGCTTCAAATTTCACGGAAGATCAGACAGGAATATTTCCAAGTGCAGCTTTATTTCAGAGATAAACCATTCATCTGGGGGGGGGGGTGCAGTCATATCAATCTCACATGACTAAAAGATTTGGTAGTTTAGTCTACTTGAGAAGTCCTTGATTTTGGAAATGCCAGCATACCCATCAAAGTAGGTCAAAGAGGACTGTTTTCTGATCAAAGACAGTCATCATGACTTTATCAACCATATCATAGCCTACCAACATATTTTTTCTTAATAGAGGCTTAAGAAATGTTCATTTATATGAAGCAGATAATAAATTAACATCCAACAATAATTAAAAATTTTAAATGCATAGTAGGTGTGAGAAAGAACATCCCCCAATAAAAGATTTCTACAGGAAAATCACTGATTTAAAATAAAAAGCCCAAATTAAAAACCACAGCATATTCTTGGGCAAATCAAACTCTGTGCCTCACTTTCTCCACCTCTAAAATAAGGCTGGTAATATAAGAAATTTTTTAGAATAATACCTGAGATCTTCCAGTATTAAATTAACACCAGAAATCATTGTGATGAGGATTCATAGTCATCTCATTTTGAACTCCTATATTAAACATGGTCAAGTCAGAAAAAATAGAATCAAATCTTAAAGTGAAGAGAATTCAATAGATAAAATATATCCTAAAACATCAATGGAAATGGTCAAAATTTGAAAGCAAAAGTAGAAATAATCATGGAGAAATGCAGGTAACCTGAGTGAGATCTCTAAGGGACAGAGGCACCTAGGACAACCTGGAACCATGAGAGGCTTCTGGGTAGTTAACTGGAGCCCTAGAGATAAAGAGAGGAGAAAAATAGAGTAACCTCATTTTTCTTTTGTCCCTCAGTAGCTATACTTTTTCCAGTCAACCCCTTGAAGATACAATCTGATGAAGAAACATTTGAATGGCCACCTTGTAGTAGTTAGTCTTCTTATCATAGAGAACATAGCCAGAAGAATGGCTTTGAAAGCTAGAATACTGATGAGTGATTTATATAACCTCACTTAGTTTATTGTCTTCAATTATTGCTTTACATGTCTCTTTCTCAGTAGACTGTAAATCTCCTTGACAAGAGAGCCTATGCATCAACTGTTTTTACATTACTGAATATCTTATTCTGTCAATACTGTCCTTTGAGCATTATGAATGTTCATTTGTGAGGGTTGGTGAAAAACTTTCACATGTCTGAGTCTATTGGATTCTAGAACACATACTTTTCTCTATGTGAGCAGTGATATTAATATACATCTATTCTCACACAAGATAGACATTTTTACTAAGATGTAATGGTAACTGCTAACAGAGCTGTGAGACTCACAGAGGCCAAAGTGGCAATTGTGAAGTGTCTTCGTTATGATCTCCATTGCTATGAAGAGATAACATGACCAAGGCAACTCTATATTGTAAAGACAAACATTAAGTAGAGCTGGGTTACATTCTTGAGAGGTTTAGTCTATTATCATCATAGTAGGAAGCATGGCAGCATGCAGGCTGACTTGGTGGTGGAGAAGGACTTGAGAATTCTGCATCTTGGTTTGAAAGCAACCAGGAGAAATTGGCATCCTCAGTCAGCTAGGAGGAAGCTCTGTTCCACAATGGGTGGAGGCTGAAGATAGGAGACTTCCAAATCCCATCCCACAATCACACTCTTCTTCCAACAAGGCCACATCTCCTAACAGTACCACTCCCTAAGTGCCAATCCTAACACTACCACATGGAGCCTGCATGGGTCTGCACTAGGTTTGCTGCATACATGCTGTGGTTATTTAGCTAGGGGCTTTTGTGGGACTCTTAACTGGGAGTTAGTGGTGTCTCTGACTCTTGCATACTCCTTGGACCCTTTTCCTCTTACTAGGTTACTTCACCAAGTCTTGATATGCGGGTTTGCTTCTGGTCTTATTGTAATTGTTACATCATGTTTAGCTGATATCATTGAAAGGCCTGCCCTTTTCTGAAGGGAAATGAAGGAGCAGTGGATCTGGGGGAGAGGAGAAGTAAGGGGATTATGGAGAGGTAGAGGGAGGAGAGGCTATGGTTAGCATGTATTGTATGAGAGTAGAATAAATAAAAAGAAAATAGTACTGAAATAAAAGATAATAGGCAATACATACAATTTTCTACTTAAAAGCTTTTACTTATTTGTAGGATGACAAGATTTACTCAGAGCAAAATACAGCCCCATTACTTCAGAAAAAAAGCTCAAAAATTGATATATCAAGGACAAAAGTCCAGTACAGTTCATTTTAGTCTTATACCTTAAAACAAATGGTGAAAAATACATCATATATTGTGATCCAGCACACACACACACACACACACACACAAATAGACAGTAAAAGCTATTTTCTTTTTAATAATTGTCTGTCATGTTTTTTCTTCTCATTAAAGGATTGTAATCTATTTTTTTTTCAAAACCCTTGTCACGTAGGATTTGAAGTATACCCTAGTACAGGTTACTCTCTTCTTCCTTCACAGGGCTATGACACAGAATATTCTGTCCATCTATAGAGGGAGACAAGCAGGCACAATGAGCTACAAGATCCAGAATAAGGGTACTAGTCATTCTATACCACACACCACCCAAGTCCAGTCTACAATTCATAGGCAAATTTCATAAGTGAAAATCCGATCCTTAAAGCAAGGGTAACTGCCCCCCAACCCCACACACACAGAGAAAAGAGAATTTAAATCTGTGTTCCAGTTTACATTTCTGGAGGTTATATAGGCTTTTGTTCTTATCAGGAGGCCCTGAAATTGTTTTGTGATTAATCCAAAGTGTGATGGTCTAGGAGTGACACAGTTGGGAGGTATGGCCTTGTTGTAGTAGGTGTGACTTTATGGGCATGGGCTTTAATACCCTTGTCCTGGCTGCCTGGGAGTCAGTATTCTGCTAGCAGCTTTCAGATGAAGATATAGAACTCTCAGCTCCTCCTGCACCATGCCTGCCTGAAGGCTGCCATGTTCCAGCCTTGATGATAGTGGACTGAACCTCTGAACCTGTAAGCCAGCCCCAAATAAATGCTATCCTTTATAAGAGTTGCCTTGGTCATAGTGTCTGTTCACAGCAATAAAACCCTAACAAAGACACAAAGCAAAACACAATCTTGACCAAATCAGCAAGGTTCTCTTTATTCCATCAGATCTGAAATCCCAAAGTGGAGGGACTATCTACAAGTCTGGGAAAATAATTTCAATGTGATTTGGTAACATACTATTATTTTTAAAGTAAAGGCTTCTATTTTTTTTTAAAAAAAAATTAGGACTTGTCTTTTGCATATCACTTTTAGGGCATCTGAAGGTTCATAACAATCACATTTTAAAGAAGTCTGCTTTTTCATAAACATCAGGATTTCCACCATGCTGTCTGAAAACAAAATATTTTTTGTTCCTTAAACACAGCTGCCATATTTGAGAGTATTAAACACAATTGAAAAAAGACACAATTGGCTTTATGTCAAAAGATACATGGAGCATGATACATTTTACATGGCTTTAAGATGAGATGCTTAATTAAATGAAGAATCTAGCACTGTAAATACTTTTTGGAAACTTCGTCTTGAGTTTTCAGGAGAGTTTTTGTGATGGATTTTCAGTGCTGCAGTGAAGTTACCCATTCTTTGTTGCTATCCCAGTCCACATAATAAATATAGTCATGCTAACTGCAGTATTGGGGTGATATACAATTCACAGTGGACAAATTCATCCCATAGGCACATGCTCACTACTTCAGCGACCTTTATCTGAGAATAAAATTTGACATACAGTCTTCTAGACAAAGTCAACTCCTGAAATAGTTATGCTTATGGAAAGAATGGATAAAGGGCATGAAGATAATCTGAAGCAATAATTTATTTCTGTCTTTGAAATACAATAAAAGGTACCTGAGAAATAAAACACAAACCTTATTCATAGTGGCTCTGCAGAATCTGCAGTCTGGTACTAATATACGAATTTTGGCTCTGTCATTCAATAGTTTACCTGGCAAAGGTTACTTATCTCCCCTGACCCTCATGTTCTTCATCAGGAAAAATGAGAATAATAATAGACTATGCTACACAGAGCTGTTGTAAAGATTAAAAGACATTACGTTGGAAATGGGGCCTAGTCTGGTGCCCAATAAAAGCAGAGCTACCAGTGACCATCATCAGAAATAATAAATGTTTGTTCCATGATTAGAATGAAGAAGGTTCTTCGCATGTATTACACAGCTCCAAGGTCAGCTTTGACCTTTTCATCTCATCAAGAGATTACTTGTAGCTTAAAAACAAGACATGTACCTGCATATGAGCCAGTGGTCATGTTACTATGAATTGAGTCACACCCATATTTTTATAAGGCCATGTTGTATTTGCTTCATTTGTAAAGATTTATAACTTATTCACCGTTCTGTCCGCCACTTTACAGTGTTGGTGAATGACAATGAAACAATATAATCAGCTTACTTCTTCTCCATCCACACAGAACAGGCTCAGTTTTCCAGTGCCACTCTCTGTGTAGCCTGTCATATCAGGAGCTGCTGAACACAAGTACACAGCTCCTGTGGGAAAAGCCCAGTGGTGATAATAGTGAAGAGCCATATGTGAAGATGATAGAAAATCAAATTTAGTCAGAACAAAACAAACTCTGATTGTCACCTCACGCAGTGCAGTAAATGAAAAGACCATTAAAATCTATGAATTAGTCCCCATGCTCTCACACTATGAAGATGAGTTAAACTCCCTTCCTGTGAGAACAGGATCTGGGATTGTTGACCCAAACACTGAAGAGTGCATCTAGATCCTTGCAGCAGTTCAGCCTTAGCAGGAATGAAGTTGGCATAACAATTCATCAGAGACTGATAGCTAAACAATTTCTTTTACTCTGTGGACTTCTGCATATGAGCACATTGAAATAATAAGAAAGGCAATGACAAACCATCTTATTGGCAAATCATTTATGGTAGCCTTGAGAACAGAATATCTTGATAAGGGACTGTCTCCACCCTAAACCCCCAAGCATCTGTCACAGGATGTTCTGTCTGTGCTATGAACACAGTTATCTGGAGCCAAGTGTGGAGGTCCTATGATTTCCTCACTTTCAGCTTGGTATTGCCTATTGAAGAACCAATCTTACTGTTACTTACGAAGCCCTACTGCTTTGGGTTAAATAGCAGGTCATTGAGAAGAACTCAATTTGGTATCAAGTGGTTTTTAAAAAGTGGTGAAATTTGTTTATAATGTAAAACTTGCTGTGAGTGAAAATGACACATATATATATATTTTTTTGTTGGGACCCAAATCATCGACAAATTTTTATGTGCTTAATAGCTGAAAAGTATATAGGAAGTTAAAAAGTTTGGCATATAAATTCATGATAGAAATGATGGGCTATTATTTAAAAAAGACAAACTACCCTATCCCATTCAGGATAAAACAACACCTTTGGAAAAAAAATTATTGTAGAGATACTAAACAACAAAAGATTTGGCAATCTATTAAGTGGTAAAATCTAGCATATTAATTTAATGGGTGAGCCATTTTATGCTTATTGAGTATGTATATAATTTTGTCTCAAAATTTAATATGTTTTCTTGTAATAAACAGGATTTTAATTTTCTTATGCAACATATAGGTGAGCCTAATGTAATTTTTTAGAATATTGGGATAATTATCTTGCTCCAGCTCACATGAATTTGTAAAGTAATTCTCTTCTAGTTATTCTGAAAAACATGCATGGTCTTTTCTTTATTCTCCAATCATATTTTAAAATTAGAATTTCTCCTCCTCAGTGCATATGTTCTCAGCATGCCCTAGTACATTTTCCCCTAATGCCAATCTCTGGTTTGTTGTAAGAATTATATCTATCATTGATAGTATAATTTAGTATCTGTGACAATGCCATCTGTTAGAATTTGAATTGAAACTCTAATTCACTTCTATTATACTGAGATGAACACCTGTCCATTAGGTTCTAGACTTGAAACCAGGGATTCATTCTGAATCTTCATTGCACATCTATCAAATGATGGCAAACTGACCATGTTTATTGGACTGGAATAATGGCAAAATCACATTTGCAATTCCCATAAGTAATCTATTGTTTTAAAATTCACTGCTAAATTCTCTGCCATATAAGGTATCTAGACAAAGGGACTATTTTTCTAAAATTTTCATGGCACTGAAATTGCCCAGTTTTGGTAAAGAGATGTGGAAACTGAGGCTAAACTTATTCGAAGATGCTTTTGGGGGAAAAGTAATGTTTTGGTCACCTTTAGTGAATGTCCCCTTGTCTGTGTGGGAGTGTCTTTAACATGCAGGATAAGATCTATTATCTGTCCACCATTCTATTTCAGATATCACAACATGCACTCCATCAATATTTTATTTTTGGGACTGTGGGGATTGCAAAGAGCTACTGTTCTCTACTTTTTATGGTCTGAATGCTGGCATCTTCCCTGATTTTATGTTGAAACACTAGCTACATGTTTTTGTATTAGGAAGACAGACAGAGTCTCTGTGGATTCTTGAAACCAAACATACTATTCTATATGTGTTATACTATGCTGCTCTGCTGTATTCTGCTATACTGTATTTTATTTTATTTTTTAAATTTTCTTACTTGACACATATTTGCCTTGACATTTTAGACTTTCTAGTATCCAGAACTGTAAAAGATAAGTTCCATTTCAGCATAGATGGGAGAGGGCCAATGAGTATCTGAAGAGCTTTGACACTTATAGGTTCTAGGAGTACAGAGTCAGTGTTCTTCAGAGAAGTGGTCCATTCTCCAGTGGATAGCCCTGCTACACCCGTGGACTTAGAGGCGTCACTGATTGGTCTCACTAGAATATAAAAAGAGGACATGAAGTTGGGAAGGAGCACAGCAGTGGGATTGGCAGGAGTGCAAGGGGTCATAGAGGATAGATACAATAAAACTTTATTGCATGCAATTCTCAAAAAAATTAATAAAAGAAGATAAATTTCTGTTCTTTGAGCTAAGCCATTTATGACAGCATGTTCCAGCTTGGACAGTATAAGCCAGCAGCCAACTCTCCCTTACATCTTATAATAGTTGCTTCTTATTTTTCTATTGGCAACATAAAATTGTACTGTTCATTCACCCAATGATTAAGCTATCTCTCTCTCCTCCCCTAGCAGGAGGAGGGAAAAATTACCTCCTCTAGTAGGCTTTTATTTCTTCTGACCTAGAAATTACAGCTGGTTGCTGTAAGCTTCCAGGTGATTGCCTGAACACAGAGTGGGAAAATACGTTTACTTAAACACTGAATTCACACATCAACTCATGCTACCCATCAGCTATTGCACTTAAGAAACTTTAGTCATAGAACTTTCCGTAATAGTTTGGGAAATCTGACTTCTTTTCAACAGTATGGTAGCTCAAAGTCAGCGATCATAAACCACTTCAAAGGGGAAAAAAATCAAGCAAGTTGTGCTTGAGATTAGAAAGGAAATATTTGTGTAAAGTCAAGAAGTGATGTCAGTTCCTAAAAGTAAATTTTGCCAGTTTGAAGATGATAGCACTTTCATGCTTACCCTTCAAATTTCTTCTATCTGATATATATATATATATATATATATGATTAAGATTAAAGGAAAATAACCTGGAAGAAACAGAGTTTTCTTGCCAAGATCATTTGAAAAATAAAACTTTTTGTTCGAAATAATTAGAATGTTTTGTTCTGTTCTCCAGGCTGCTTATTTTGACACAATAATATCCTCTTGTTTGGAATCATTTACTTAAAGATAGACAAAACACTACTTTAAAATACCAGCGCTTTCTTTCTAAATTAATGTCTAATTTAGTTAGATTTTCTGTAGTACTAGTGACTGAGGAAAAAAAAAGGCAAGGATCATAATTTCTACTTCTGACTGTATTTAACTGTCACAATGAACTCCCGGTGAGTTGGGCACAGAGTTTATCCTTTGAAGTTTAAACAAAGACTTTGTGCTCTTGTTTTTGTTTTGATGTTTTCCTGCTTCCATACTCACCTTAGACTTTTCCTTCATCTCCAGCTAGAAAATAAAGGTTCACTAGGAAGTTCTTATGCCTAGGAAGCATTGAAAAGGGAAGGATTTTTTGTTTGTTTGTTTTGTTTTTTTGTTTTTGATTTTTCTCTTTCATGGAAATTACTAAAATTACCTATGGAAACCCATGACCTTGTTTACTATCTATTCTACAGATGAAATCATTCTGTAATTATGGAAGGATCTGAAAGTTTTTAGTTCTGTGATTTTTTGTTGGTTGTGGTGGTTTTTGATTGTTTGGCATCTGTTTCTCTGTTTGTTTGGCTTTTTTGTGGTTGTTTCTTTTTTTGGTTTTACTTGCTTGCAAGTGGCTATGCAGACTATGCTTGTCTCAAACTCACAGAGATCTGCCAGCCTCTGCTCTCAGATGTGCTACTGCTCATGGCCTCTGACTTCTTGAAATCGGCCTCCTTCCTGATTATTCATATCTGGCAATCGCCTTCCTTTCTAATTACTTGTGAGTTTAAAACAGTGAAGCAAAACTGACTCCCTGGGAAGTCTTTGGAGGAAGGAGAGTACCGGTCTGATTCGTATGGACTTTAAGGAAACATCAATTACACATTTGTTTAGACTTATCTATTCTATTTATGAATGTTTTGCCTACATGTATTTTTGTGTGCCATGTACTGCCTAGTATCCACAGAGATCAGAAGAGGGACAGGGGGATCTCCTGGAACTGGAATTATGGGTGCTGGGAATAAAACCCAAGTCCTTTGTAAAAGCAACAACTGCTCATAATTCCTGATCCATCCAGGAAACCACCCTGTAAATAGAATTTATTAGATTTATGAACTTTTCTCTTCTCTTCTCTTCTCTTCTC
>NC_045030.1:124826927-124835413 GCF_008632895.1 Mastomys coucha
ATGCTAGTGGAGGGTAGAATTAATATATTTTGTAAAACATGGTATGGTGTGGAGTGAGGGGGTGCCTTAGTGGACACATACTGAGTTATCTTCACCCCAGGTATCAATCATATGATGAGTGTAGTATAAAATGAAGTTTTATTTGGGGGCATGGGATGGGAAGTTGGGAAGAGAGTAGAGGCAGAGAAAAGGGGGACAAAGGAGAAGGAGATGGGGGGAGAGAGGAAAAGAAAGGTGTCAGAGAAAGAGAAAAGGAGGAGAGAACAAACAATCCTTTTACAGCAAGCCAGGCTGGTACCTGGCTGTTGCTAGGTAACTGTTGGGTGGAGCCTAGAAGGAATGTTAACAAGAATATGGCTACCAAGTCAGATCCCTCTGAGCTGGATTTGCAAGTGATTGGAGCTGTCCAACACAGGTGCTGCTAACTGAATTCAGGTCCACTGAAAGAGCAACAAGTGCTTTTAAGCACTGGTATCTCTATCCTCAATGCTATAGTTTTATAATTCAATTCTCTACATTTTCTGCAAGTACCAACTGAGTGCTTATGTTGATGAGAAACTTCAGAGTAACCTGCTCAATTTAATGTTTACTCAGTATATGGGAAGCACTCATTCTAGAATGTTCTTAAAACACGTTTTAAATAGCACTTATATGATCATATTTTATTAGTAATAAAAAGCACTAGTATTTATTAATATGATTGTTTTCCTGCTCTCAGCTATTAAGATATTAAATTCCATTTTATTACTGCTACTGATTGCTGTCACAGTGCAATGAAATGATATAAATTGAAGATAATGAAACAGAATAAATTCATTCATTAATTTAACAAATATTTATTGACCTTTTATGGGCCAGGATTTCTGTAAGACATAAAGGATATAGCAAGCTTTCCTTTCATTAAATTTTAAGCCACTGGAAAATACTGAAAAGTGATATACTTATGTAACACCAAGGCAACAAAGAGTTAGTGTGCCCTAAGAAAACACAGTATGGGCTTTCTAGCACCCATGTAAATAGTAGAGATCTTGTCCTACAACAATCTTAATTTCACTTAAACTAAGATAGGCACAGTGATGCCTAGATGAGTAGCTGAAAGGAATAGTCTAGACAAAGGAACAGTATTAACCTGGAAGAATTCTGAACATGTATTGTTAAAGCATGTGTAGCTTGAAACAGGCCCTATTAGAAGTTAGAAGAAGTCTAGAAAAAGGAACAGTATTAACCTGAAAGAATTTTGGACACGTATTGTTAAAGCATGTGTAGTTTGAAACAGGCCCTATTAGAAGTTAGCCATACTGCAAAAATCAGCAAATGGTCCAAATTTGGGCCTTTGACTTGTTGGAAGCCACCATGTGCCTTCTTCAAATACGAAGCAATCTTGAGCTGAAGGCAATTAAGAAAAAAATGGATATAGAAGTGTTTGCTGCCCTTCTTCCATTTGCCTAAACACAGAACCAGATTTACAAAGAGAAAAGCTATGCTGTTTTCTCTCTTCCAGGGAGAACAAAGGTTACACACTGAAGACAACTTTATATCCTCATCAGCCTGGAGATGATACCAGAGGAATTTATAGCAGCAAGCTTTATTAGCTACACTTTCCCTGAAATTTAATTGCCTTTCCCGAGGTTGCTGTCCATAGACTCTCAATGTTCTTTCCTCTGTCACACTATGAACATTCTCAAATTCAGCAAATATGTTGTTGGTTGAGGGAAGTATGCTAGCTGGGATTCATCGTGACTTTGAAAATTGTACATTCCTTCCATGTCTACTAAGATCATATGGTACATAACTGTAAATAAACTTAGTTGTTCTTTTTCTTGTTAATCAGTTTTTTCATGGCAGTCTGTCTCAGATATGAATTTAGGGTATTATTCTTTCTATCTTATTTTCTAATGTATCTTTTCTCACCCCTAACAAACTTACCAATAGTCTATAAAAGTGAACTAATATAGAATCCAAAGCAGGTTGCTTTGAGTGGGGTAGTGGAACAACGAGGCTGAAAAGAGACTTAGAACCTGTTGGTCTTAGAAACTGTCGGCAGGATGAAGGGTAAGCAAGGAAAAGCACTTAAACATGTCAATCTCCATTCTGTTTATATATTGAATTGCAAAATGTGACAGTAGTGTGGATAACCTACCTACATGATTGCTTTGTGTACTTTCTCAGAAAGAAGTTGAAGGACATCAAGTAATTTGGAAAAGGCAGGAAGAGACATTGGAGGCAGATTTACTCCTGTGGCATATTGTGATAGTGTATGATCTAACAGATGGGCAAGGAAAGTAAAATAGATTACTGCAAATGTTTCATCTGCTGTCACCTGTAAGACAATAGCCATAAATGGAAGTCATGTGTTGCATTGACCACAATGTCAATTTGAGCTTTAAGGCCCAAAGAAAGCCAGCCAACTGATTATTCATTCACTTACTATGAACATAATTCATTATCTATGATATAATTCATTAACATTAACTAATTAACTGGCAGAGACACCAATACAGCTAATTTGGTGGGCTTTTCATAGTGGTATTTGACAATGAAATTTGAAATAATGTTCATATTACAAGCAATGTGATTATTATACTGTATATATTTATTATTCAGCAGCAGATTTGGACAAAAATGGTAATATATAAATCATTTTACAACAGGCCTTGAGCATTTACACGTTCAGCATGATCTACAGTTTATTACAAATCAGTCAATGATCAGCTATAAATGTATGCTGAAATCAGATATTTACTAGTGCACCTCTTCAAACTATCTGCACCTGTACCTTAGTAGGGCATTCTTGTCCCCATGTTGACATTGGCAGACAATAAATGAACTGAGTAACTCAAAGATTCAATACTTAAAGATATCAGGGCTTTAGAAGACGAGCCTAAAATTAAAAGCAATTGTAATATTATTATAAGAAAAATTTAGGAGACTGGATATGGTGACACAAATTACATATGGAAAAGTGAAACATGTAAGAGCTAGTAAGATATTAGAAAATAGGATAAATAAGGGGATCCGAGACCCATCAGATACTGCAAAATATTTTATAGTTGTGCTGATTAAAGACTGAGAAGACATAAATCAAGAAACAGATTACAGGAGTAGAATGCAGACACCAAAATACGCCCACATACAAATAGGAATATACTACACATAAAGGCAATACTGTAACTTGATAGAGCAAAGTGCTTAAACATTAAAAATGAAGCCAAAAGAGGATGTAGCTGTATAGAAACACAACTATCAAGTAACAGACAATTGTTAGCTATAAGACTTTACAAAAATACAACCAACATGAGTAAAACTACTGTATTATCTAATTGTTTAAAGATTTACAAATGTCTAATATCTGTTAATCTTTAGAAGGCTTGACCAGTTTAAAAGGAGTCTATACTCAGAGTTACCAAAAGTGGCATTTTGACACAGAAGCACTAAATAGAAATTACCTTTAAAGCAGAATTTCATGTTTGTTTTGTTTAATAGAGTAAGTTTACAGTACTGACTATCAAAAGTACTTAGTATAGCACCTATAAATTTAGGGAACAGTGGTGGTTCCTCAAAACAGATTATCTACAACTGTGTCTCATATTTACAAATGCAAAATACTTATTTTGTCAGAGGAAACAAATAAATATCCAGATAGTAATTAACAAGATTGTCCAGCTCGGAAATTTTGGATACCTTTTAAGTCCAAAAGACACTAAAAGATCAGCATTATACCATACAGTTTTTCCCAGAGGGTAGGAGAGTCTCTGAAGGCCCATCATTATCTATTTTAAGCAAGTTTTAGGAGTCAGTAGCTACAGGAACTTAAAATAATTGTATTCTAACAAGGCCCAATACAATGTGAAATGATTCCATTATTTTCATTTAAAAGAGCAAAGTTAGTTACAGGTTTATAAGTGGAACATATTTTTTTGTTAACTCATAATCAACAATCTCAATGAATCCGGGCGGCGGTGGCGCACGCCTTTAATCTCAGCACTTGGGAGGCAGAGGCAGGTGGATTTCTGAGTTCGAGGCCAGCCTGGTCTACAGAGTGAGTTCCAGGACAGCCAGGGCTATACAGAGAAACCCTGTCTCGAAAAACAAACAAACAAACAAACAAACAAAAAAACAAAAAACAAACAATCTCAATGAGTTGTTTCTCTTTTTGTGCATGGTGTTGCCATGTCCTTTCACATTGGACATGATAGGACTTGCCTGCAATTCCACCAATTCAAAAGCTGAAATACAAGCATGAGTTTGAAGCGAGCCTAGATTTCAAATCACTAGCATGAAGTTTCTTGTGCTAGCCTTTCCAGAAAGAGCAAAAGTCTAGAGATTGTAAAGAAAAAATTTTTTTTATGTATGGCTACCTGGCAATAAGTGTATTCTTGCCTTGATCTATACTTGCTTTCATTTTATTATATTTGATTCAGTTATAGGCAGGCTTAGTCTCAAGATTAAGGTGCTTTTGTAAAGATAGAGAATTATAATCATCCTGGCATGAAGATACTCAAAGGACCAACTCATATCTCATAGTCTGGTTGTCAGATTATTGAAACAATGCACCATAAGAAATGAAAAATTTTCCCGAAGAATCTCATGCTGAGAGAAAGAAAAAGCACAACCCAGGGGGAGCTTGTCATGCAGAAGAAGATTTACCATGGTTTTAACAATGTCTCAGACTACCTCTCAGGAACAGTCAATGATAATTCAGTGTTGGGCAGGACCCATCCTCGTTTGAGCCTATTTAAATGTGCTTATTATTGGCTCTCTAATTTTTAATATCACCTCAGGATCCCAAAAGTGAGTTTTGTGGATTTGCTGGATATCTTTGTTCCATTTCGCAATGCTGGACACACTAAACATATTTCCCTTTCTGCTATCTACTTAAAAATAATGAAGCCATAAAATACTAGAAAAGAGCTGGGAGGGTTGCTTAGTTGCTCAAATGCTTGCCACATAAATATGAGGACCAGGGTTCAAATCCTCAAAACACACTAAAAATTCAACATGAGCATGGTAGTTCACTTCTACTTCCAGTTTTGGAAGGTGGAGACAGATGTACCTTAAGACAACTTGGTTAGGAAGACTGTCCATCTTGGCATGCCCTAGGAATAACTGAAATACCTTACCTACTAGAATAAATAAGAGAATTATCAGGAAAGATTTCTGACATCATTCAGGGCCCTCTACATATGTCCCTGCACACATTCAAACACACATACCATACATGCATCCTCGTTCAAAAAAGAAAACAATACTCAGAGAAAATATAGTGTAGTTTCAATAACAAAAACAAAAACAAGATAGCATAGTGAATATGAGGCACAAGGAAATGAAGTGCAAATTCTAATGGATACAATGAAATGTTTCTGAATGATAAGCAACCATAAACAACCCAAAGCAAGAGATAATCTTTGGATAAAGTATTTGTGGTATAAGAAAAAATAATATTTGGTAATAATGAAGAATAAACCAATAGTAAAAAGAACAAAATTAGAACAGAAAATAGTCAAGGAGCAGTAGCATGGAAGCAGACTCCACAGTCGAAGAAGTAAAAAAATGTCTTTTAGATATGTGAAAATATCAGCTATCTTACTCATTACAAATAAATGCAAATTCAAACTTCAAAGAGATAGAAATTCTCACCTTTAGACTGGCATAGTAACAGTCTATGACACTCGTATATTGGATAGGAGGGGAAATTGGCATGATTTTCAAAAGGTAATTTGACACTTTAAATCCAAATTCTAAATGCAGATATGATTTAGCCTAGCAATTGTACTTTGAATAATTTATTCCTAATGCATACCTGTACATATTTATACTAAAATTTTCATTGCATCATTATCTACAATAATAAAGAATTTGAAATAAACTAAATAGTTTTGAGGAGAAAATAATCTAACAAATGATTGTGCACCCATATATGGAATCGTATGATGCAAACAGAAAACATTAAGATATGCCAAGATTAAATAGAAGAATTACCAAGAATCACAAAAATACATACACAGGCACATGTATCTAACATCTCTTGAAGATTATGAGGAAAAAGTGGAAAATTTAACAGTTACTTGAGAATTCTATCCCCAGGAGTGAGGAGCAGGGAGTAGGAGAAGAGAGAAGGATCCAATTACATATAGAATACAATAGTGATCATCAGGCAAGGATATAAAGGAAAGGGGGAATTGGGATATAGGTCAAAGGATATATATATATATATATATATATATATATATATATATATATATATATGACAGAATATTTAGAGCATGATCTTCAAATGAACACTACAGCTGATAACTTTATATTGAATTGTTTTGTTCTTGTTGTTGTTACCTGACTGGATTTTAGTTGTTTTTGCTACATATTTTTGTAACTATATAAACTCATGAGTATATTAAGTAGCTTCACTGTAGCAATGGGGTATCTAGATATAACTCATAAAAATCATATTGGAATAGCTATAAATATGGTTCAGCAGTTAAGAGCAATTGCTGTATTGTAGAGGACCTACATTTGTTTCCCACTACACACATTGTGTGCATCACAACTGCCTGTGACTCAAGATCCCCGTTCTCCGGCTGAAAGTATCTGCTCTTACATGAACACATCTACTCACAGAACACACACACACACACACACACACACACACACTTAAAAGTAAAATCATCTTTTAAGTCCTTGTTTTCCCTGTCCCATATTCACAACAGCATCATGAAACAGAAAACAGAAACAAACAAACAAAAAAAGATGGACACATTCACTTGGCTAGTAAACCAAGGCTAGGTAACCCTAAGACCTGAATTTATTTCCTTCTTCAGCAATTGTTTGAAACATCAAAATTACTCCAATGTCAACTAGCATGAATTACCCAAGGGAAGCAAACTGATGAAAACATTTTGAAACTGAAATAATAATGGACATTTTGAAATAATAATGGATATTTTTTCCTTGCAAAATATTTAATCAGAAGACTTTTGATTAAGTTCTATCATTGGTTATACTTTCAAATACATTTCTGATTTTTGGTGTCATAGATTTTGTTCAGATATATGAATTCTGGAGGCTTAAAGCAGAAAAATTGAAAACAACTATCCAAATACAAGGAGAAATAATCCCTTTGTTCATCCAAAGAAAATTCAAATAGGTTCTAAGCATATTTTCATGGTTTGGATTAAAAGGTCTAGGTTTTGAGGTGCCTTTTAGACAGCTCTGAGTAGTAGTAATCCTTTGTCTCACTATTTGCCTGTGTGGGCTTTGGACAAATAAGGAAACTCTAGAGTTTTAAATGCCGTTGTGGCTTCATTCTTCAGCTTTATGGTACAGCAATTGGTCACCTCTCACACAGCATAAGGTGTCTGATGCCTGGGGAGATTAAAGTGGCTGCCATCAAAACTGTAGTATATGATCATGACACATCAAATAATGCTGAATGACATATTGCTCAAGTTCTTAAAAGACAATGGGTCATCTTTTGATTTCCATTCAAGACTGACCAGAAATAGAAGTCATTAAAGTAAAATTTACCTTGTTGGTGGCTTGCCTATAAGGAGCCTGAAAAGCAAGAGTAAAGAAACTATACCAAACTAACCACAATTGAAGACTTTTAAAGATCACAGACTTCAGAAACTGCTCCTCCAAAGCATTTCTAAAGAGCACAGTCAATGCCTATAATAATAGTATTTACATAGACACGTACATTCTGAATGTACATTCACTGACAGTCTCTACTCTATAAGATCTGCTCTAGTTCTTGCTCACATGATTTTATTACTAACTGTAGCCTCCAGATTTTCCCAAGTTCCTTTCCTGTACTGTTTCCTGTAAAAGAAGCCCTGGTTTGCCTCATCCACATTCCTCCTTGCTATGGCAAGTTGTTAAGTCTAACTATGACCACAGTTGAGTTCCTTGGAGCCTCTTGCCTACTGTCTCCAAAGCATTTGCTCACAGATCACAGAAAGGGGGCTTCTAAGCATTCTCTACTATTATGTACAGGTATCATACAAAGGAATGGATATCTGTTATCTAAGGACATCTTGTACTCCTCTGTTGAGTACTAATCATGTTATATGGTGCTGGTGCTCTTGCTGCAAATTGGTGATTACGTATTTTTTCCCAAAATCCAAATTAACTTGGTTAATATGCCTTTTATGAGAATGTGAGTTTGACCACACTCAATAATATTATCAGCATATTAATATTGAGTCAGACTTTCTGTACCAAACAATGACTAATCCATCATTTTTAGAAGTGGTTAAAGTATTAGAGATCTATAATTGTGCAGTGCCTTGCATGAAAAATGTGCACTCTTCACTTTACCTAGTGAGACAGCCATTGATAAGAATTACAGTGTCTAGACTTGTCACTTTGACATCAGTTCTCAGAGCTAAACTTATTTTCAACATCATAAATGTAACAAATAAATCTACAACATCTATATGTTAGAATTCTGCCTGTGTCTTTGCCTCTATCTCACTCTGGCCAGTATTGTA
>NC_045030.1:124835513-124851710 GCF_008632895.1 Mastomys coucha
TTTTTTTTCAAAGAAATAGGCTCACATGTTTGAGAAGAGTAGAAAGTCTGAATTCTACAGGATAGTTCTTTTAGGTTGGAAATCAGGTAGAAGTTGACACAGTATTAGTGAGGCATTTCTTCATTTTAAAGCTTCATTTTTCTTCAGTGGCTATCTTCTCTAGTTAAAATCAATTGATTATAAATGTCAGCCACATCTCTACCATACTTGTACAACAGCATTTAGAGTGCTGTTTGTTATAGACAGAATGACACATAAAAGTATTAAATGATTTGAATGATGCCCTTAGGAAAAGGGGTGGAGGAGAATGATCACTCTCTCCATGCACACAGATAGAGAAGAGTCTGGGTGAGCACATAATGAGAAAGTGACTGTTTACAGGCAGGAAAGGAGATCTCACCGACTCCACATTGTCACCCTTACTCTGACACCCAGCCTCAAGAACTATGAAAAGTTCTGTTTTCTGAGCCATCTGATTTACTATATTTTGCTACAGGAGTCAGAGAAGGTTAAGACCCATGCTTTAGTCATTCATGGATTTGATTTTACTTGTGCCCCTAAAGATTCAAAGAGACTAAAACAAGGCTGTAATTAGAACGTTCTGTTGAGTCAGAGAAATGGAAATTACTCTTGATTCTGAAGAAAATTTAGTATTTCTAACAGGTGTGAGCCTACAACTTACCAAGACTGAATAATAAAGGTACAGCACATCTGAACAAACCAATAACAAATAATGAGATTGGATCAGTAATGAAAAATCTCCAAACAAAGAATAGCATAGTAGCAGATGGCTTCATGTGGAATTTTAATGAACATTTAAAAAAACGGTTACCAATTGTCCTCATGCTATTAAAAAAAAATAGAATAGGAAGAAATTCTTCCAAAGACATTCTGTGAAATCAACACTACCCCAATAATAAAACCAGATATAGATATAGCACAAAGGAAAACTACAAGCCAATATCTTCTATGAATTTAGATTGAAAACACTAAGTGAATACAGCAGTACCTTTCAAATATTATTCTTTATAATCAATGTAATTTCAGGGTTGCAAGAATATTTCACAAGATGTAAATCCATGAATATTGTGAAGGACAAACATGATCAAATCAATTGATGCAAAAGCTGAACAAATAGGGAATACAAAATTATACCTAAACATGACAAAGGCAATATGTAGACTAACCATGGCCCAAGAAGCTGAGCACTTTGAAGATACTCATGAAAGTCCAGCAAGACACTGGGCTTATGCTTCTTCTTAGAGCAATTCCTTTCAATATTGTTACTAAAAAACTCACAATAGATTAAACATAAATTATCAGATATAATGAAAACCTCTGAAATTATATTAAATGTTCCATTTTTGCAAACTATAGCGATATACTACTATGCTATATGTACTCTACATATGCATGGATGTACAATCCAAATGTAGTAGTAAGAAGATAACTTGTGGGAGTAGTTATATCTTTCTACCATGTGGGCCCTGAAGATAGAGTTCAGGTCATCCAGCAAGACCTGCCAATTCCTTTCCCCACTGCGACATCTCACCAGCCCATAAACAATAGTTTAATTTAACATGTCAGTGTTAGGAAATGTCATGTTAGGAGAAACTATGCAAAAGGCTAGAAAAGTCCTCAGTATTACTTTTGCAACTCTATCCAAGTCTACTATTTCAAAAAAATTTTAATTAAAAAAATGAAGACTTTAATGCATCAAATTGGATCCATATTACTATTTGAAGGTTAAACCTTTGAATCATGATGCTATGCATAATTCTGAAATTGCACTTTTTTGGAAGCAATAACTTTCTCGTACTTTATGAAATTAGATTATTGAAAAAGATCAGTAAAGGCACAGTTGTACTGTATGTATAGAGAAATTGCAACTCCTATCCAAAGGAAGAACAATTAGGGCCTTGGTTATTGTAAATATTTAAAGATTTTTTTGTCATTGATATATGTTATCAGTTCAGTTTGAAATACACTGGATCTCTGCTACCTAAAATACAGGACAAGAAAGAATAGAAATACAAAGTTGATAGCAGGGTAACAAAGGGAATAACATCAACTACTATATCTCCATGACCTGTCTGCTGGGGTCATGGACAACAGCAGCAGGGTCATATGCACCTATTAAACTATTATAAAGACTTCTTTTTTGTAAAGATTTTTTTATTTATTATATGTAAGTACACTGTAGCTGTCTTTAGACACTCCAGAAGAGGGTATCAGATTTCATTACAGACGGTTGTGAGCCACCATGTGGTTGCTGGGATTTGAACTCAGGACCTTTGGAAGAGCAGTCAATGCTCTTAACTGCTGAGCCATCTCTCCAGCCCTTATAAAGACTTCTTATAAAACTATTATGAAGACTTCTGTTTAATACAAAAAAAAATTAGATGTATAAATGTTGATGCTACTGAGAAAGAACAAGTAAGTATTAAAATATTTCTGAGGCATTATGTTCCATTAAACACAGCCACAAACTATCAAATTTAATATTACAAAAACATTCCAATGTAATTTTTTTAGAGCTATGAATAGAATTAAAGCCAATGTTAGAAAGAATGGACAAAGACATGTTGGATTGGCTGATTTTATCTTTATTCATAACTAAATAAGTACAATTATTTGTTTGACAAACATTTAAAGTTTATTTACTATGGTATAGCAGAGTGGTACGAAATATAAAAACAATATATTGTATCAGTTACTTTGATGTTTCTGGGATAAAATACCATGAGCAAAGCAACTTATAGAAGAAAGGGGCTTTTATTTTGTTTCTAATTCCACGAAGTGGCACTCCATAATAGTACAGACAGCATGGCAATAAGCAGCAATCACCACGGTAAGAGCAGGAAGGTGAGAACTTATATCTGGATCTGTAAGTAGGAAGTGAGGTTATAGGTCAGTGGTGAATACTAGGAATGGTGTAAAGCCTTGAAATATCAAAGACTGCCCCAATGATGCACTCATTCCAGCAAGACAACACCTTATACCTTCCCAAATAGCATTGGCAACCACAGAACAAATGATCAAGTACATAAGCTTACCTTTGCTTTTTCACTAACCTCAAAATTTATATATCTAATTATTTTTCTGTATGAAACAAAGGATTTCCATGGAAAGGATAAGTCACTTTTTATAGTCCTATTGTAGTGGCAGAGTACTAGTCATAGAATAGTCAGTGAAAAGAAAAGAAAAGGTATACTTGAAAATGGAACTGTAGATAGATTTCCATAAGAGAGATTTGTAGAAATAGAGAGAACAACACTTGGAAAAACCTAGAGATGATAAACCCTGCTGAAGCAGAATGAAGAGGGACAGATATAATGACTGGTAGGTGGAAGCCAGTGCCATGCTTTGGAATTTGGATTGCAGTTATATTTAACACAGAAAATACAGGACAGAGAGGAGGCAGGGAACATATCTTATACTATTGTCTTAGATTTACACCTACTAAATTTAGGCTTTATGAGCTAGGAAAAGTGAAAATATTGAAGGATTTGAAGCTGGTTGAGAACATAATAAATCTGCATGTTAGGTAGACAAGCATTCTAGGACCTGAGTGATAGACTGCCAAGAAGGCTGGAGGCAAGGCAATCCATGTGATTGCAGCATGATTGAAAGCACAACAAACAAAACAAAAATAACCATGTTCAACTGAAAGGTTTGAAATGATCATTTCAATATTGTCCTTTGAAATAGGAGCTGAAGACCTTTTTCCTTTGTCTTTGTTGTGCATATCCAACAAATATTTCGCAACAATTGTCCCCGCACCTCTTTAGGACAGTTTGGTTTTGATAGTTTCTGTTCTGTGAAATTTCTTGTGTTCCTGCTTCCTGAGTCACCTTCTCATTCACTGGGCTTTGTCTGGCAGCTTCACTCTCTGCACTCAGAAGCTCAAGTCCACTTAAATTCCCTCCTGTTCTAGGACCAGGCTATTCTGTGATCTTGCCAAAAAACACTATCATCTGTGTCCTAGTGTCTATAAAATCCCATGTACATCTATTATGCAAGACAGTAATGATGGTGGTATAAATATTGATTTAGCTGAAGCACTGAAGATAAGTGAGGCAGAACTCATGGAAGTCTCATGTGCCAATTTGATAGGCTGCTTCTGTCTATCATGGGTCACAGTCATGAAGGGAAGGCTACATGTACAACTAAAATCACTGGCATATTAATTCTAATTAGCAAAAGGCAGTTGTGAAAGAAAGGATATATGTTGTAAAATTTAAGCAGACTTCCTTGGCCTCCTTTATATGCTAAATTTTGTGGGATGCAGAGAGGCCCTGTCAATGTGACTAACAGGCTATATAGATTGACACATTTGGAAAGATTGCTTCCAAGTTTTTAATTTTCTGTTAGCATGAGACCTCTAAATTCACATGGGTAGATCTGGGAACCAAGGTGCTGCAGTGAACTGGACTGTTGCCTCATAATCTGGAGGATCCATTTAACAGAATCCTTAAATATTTCTCATTCCTCCATCATCACTATACAGTATGCAGATCCTACATTTAGCTAACTCCTATTTGGGAACCAACTAAATGGAGCGGGCTCATTTAACTGACACAAAAGAGCTCTGAGAGTCTCCTTTCCCCAACCTCATTCTGCCTAAATTACCATATGATGAACATGCATTTATTTTTGTAATAATAATTAGCATTATTGCGGTTCATATTTTTGAAGAGCAGTAATATTTCATCTCCAAATCTCTAAGGCTCTGAGAGTTAGGTCAGTGTTTTCTTCTCTTTAACAATTCAGAAACTGAGGCATCATGGGGTTAAAATGGAAATGACTTACTCATAGTCACAGTGCTGGGGTTAAAGCCCAGGAGAAGAGACCCAATTCTAGGCTCAGACCAATGAGTGGTACTCCCTCCGCACATGAGTTTTAGGGATTGTATTAATTTTAGCTTATAATAGTGTGACTGCTTCCTAAAAGCAATTTTCTATATATCAGAGAAAGTTCCAAATCCATCATTTTAAGCACTATTCTAAAATTATTTCTACCTTTTTAGCTTTGTAATTTATTTATAAATGCCCACAGATAGCAAAGGCACATAAATCTAGGAACTGCTAACATGTACAACAATGTTTTTGTTATACATCCTAGACAAAAGAAGCTAAAGTTAAGTGAAATTTAATTAGAAATATTAAAAAAGAAACGTAGTGTCTTGGGTAAGAATGGCCTTCACAGGATCATATATTTAAACTTTTAGTCATCAGAGGAAAAACACATTTCCTTACAGGTTAGTTCAAGTATTGGGTGATATTACAACTCTCTACACCTCAGAATGTTTTATAAATATTCCCCTGTCATTTTCCAATGCACTCTGAAGGTTCTAAAATGCTTTCCTTTTATTAATATATTAGAATAATTTCATTTTTAATCAGGGGCATGTTGTACTTCTATTTAATCATTTTTATATTATAATTTTCTTCTCCAAATAGCCCTGATATTATTAGGAAGATTGTCCAAAGTAAAGAATATTGTTTTAGCTTTGTATTTGTATATATTTTTAAATTTATAAATAGAGATAATTTTTATGATGATATGATATCTTGATGCCATATGCATAACCTCATGTGCTTATCATTTTTGTGGTAAGAATACATTCTGAACCTATACTATTGGAGTTGGAGTAATTAAAGGTTTAAAAATAAAGGCTGAGTAGTACTCTGTTGTGAAAACACTTATGTTTTACCCATAGCTCTTGTACCAGGCACCCTCATATAGATATGGGTTTTTTGTTTTTGTTTTGTTTTGTTTTGTTTTGTTTTTTGATTCAGGGTTTCTCTGTATAGCCCTGGCTGTCCTAGAACTCACTCTGTAGACCAGGCTGGCCTCAAACTCAGAAATCCACCTGCCTCTACCTCCTAAGTGCTGGGATTAAAGGCATGCACCACCACTGCCTGGCTCATATAGATATATTTTACATTCTCTCAGTCAGGCAGTCATGTGTTTGGGCAAAAATTTCCATGAAGGTTAGTTAGGCTTCTATTCACTTGATAGCCTATGCTCTCCTCTTTAAGTAAATGTTGGCTTGTTATTAACATATTGTTTATGGATGAAGAGTCTTATTCATATTGATTTTTCTTCATTTCTTATTATTCATGAGGCAGAACTATGGTGTATTATATTTTTATTAGTACTGGGAAGCAGTTCTGGTATGGCAATTTTATTACAGAGTTCTAAAAGATAACAAATAATCAACATTCCACACTTATTTTATAGTATGAATATAATAATGAACAATATGCATATTATTTCTTTTTGTTTTTTTTTTCTTTTTTGGTTTTTCGAGACAGGGTTTCTCTGTGTAGCCCTGGCTGTCCTGGAAATCACTCTGTAGACCAGGCTGGCCTCGAACTCAGAAATCTGCTTGCCTCTGCCTCCCAAGTGTTGGGATTAAAGGTGTGAGCCACCCCCCCAGATATTTCTATTTTCAACCTTTTATTATAAAAAGATTGGAGCTCTACATCTGTATTTGTACACTACACTTGGCTGATATCAACCACAGGAGCACAATTAATCTCAATTTCCCATTCAACAAAGTCATCAAAATGGGATGAATCCAAGGTTTTGGTTAGTAGAAACCTATTATTTCATCCAATTCTATACAGTTACATAGAAATACAAACATGGTACAACTTCCAAGTTTTAGTTCATTCTATTTGTCATACATTGTTCCTGGTCTTTGTTATAATCTGGTAAATGAAACAAGAAAGATTCTTGCATGCAGATAATGTGTCCTCTAGTGGAGAAAATTAAAGAGTGAAGAAATAAAAGAACGATCCAGATGTTGATATGTGCTATGTTTAAAAATAAACAGGAAAGAGGGATAGCACATAGGCATGAGAAGGGCTGCAGGTAAAAATTTATCCATTGTTCATAGAATTTGATACTAAGTAGACTTAGAGCCTCATAGGTAACCTTGAGTTAACAGAACTAAATGCATAATACTAACCTAGGTATCTTTAAGTTAAGTTGAATCAGAATGGCAAAAGTATGATCACTGGCAGCATAAGAGCTCTATAGCACTAAATGAAACTACCCTTTCCAATTACTTGAAGAGATAAGGCAATGTGGGATACAGAAGAGAAGTGTTTACCTAGACACTGCAGAGCTCTGGAGCTCTCCTCTTTTTCTCCAGATGGAAGTCTATGGCAGGAGAACCTGCCTGGCATAGTCCTATGAATTAAATAAATAAACAAAGCATACAACTAAACATAATATGTGGTAGAATTTTGTGAGATCTATGATAACAAATCAAAGATACTATATGGGCATAGAAAAAGATTCATTCTTACTAGAAGGCTTCATGGAACAGTTATCAAACTTATAACCTATAACCATCTTTATTTTGAAAGTAGTGACTTTCTTGTTTTGTCCTGCCATGTGTGGCTGCTCAGCTATATAGTGAGCAAGCAACTCCGTGGCAGATTTCTAAATTATGTGTCAGTGACAGCTCCAGAAATCTACTTTAGGGAAGATGAACCCTTTGGTATAAATCCTTCTGCAAATGACCACACAGAATTGTGGTTTGCTGTTCTAAATTCAATGTGTTACCTACATGCTCAAAGGGTATACATAGCTTTGGCTGGTAAGTTGTCTAGATTTTTGCCTAATTTTTACAAAATAATCATAAGCCTAGAATAAAGTTAAAATTTTTGTTCACTGGAAGCTACGTATTTGTCAGTAGAAACTAAATTAATATTAGTCATGAAAATGACCACTGATTAAATGCCCACTGCTGTATACACACTATTGCTAAACCTCAAACCCTTTACAAAGCCAATATTCTTACTTTCATTTATAACTGAGATTCTTTCAAAAAGACATTGACTTACCCAAGACCACACAGTTATTTGGCAGAACTTGGACTTGATCCTCAATTGTGCACATTTTCAATTATGCACTGCCTAAGGGGGAATTCTAAACAATTAACATTGCATCAGTTGGCTTAAAAGATCACGCATTTTCCATATGAGCAACAGAAGTGAGCTTGACGATGTTAAGACTTCTCAAGACATGTTTGATGTATTTACTTAGACAGTCTAGTTGTGTTACTACCACAAGAATGGTAAGGCATTTCAGAAATTATTTGTTGGGGCTATAGAGCTGACTTGGTCATTACAGTGATTAAGAATGTGCAATATGCTTTCAGAGGACCCAAGATCAATTCCCAGCACCCACATTAGGCAGCCTTCAATCACCACTGACTCTAGCTCCATTGTGACCTCCATAAGTACCTGCTGTGCACACATGTGCACACATACACACACACACACACACACACACACACACACCCCAATTATGAAATACATAAATTTTTAAAGAATTACTCTTTGTAAAAAGTAAATGTCAAAATTATTTAGTCGAAGAAAATCCTAGGAGTTAGCACTGAAATGCAAGTTTTCATGCAATTGAATTAGCTACATGAAGACCATTAATATGCAAATTGAACTAGTTAGCACTGTTAAAGGATAATGATCATGTCATCATTTGTTATTTTTTAAAACTTGGGAGGATATGTCATTTCATTTTTTATGCACCTGATCTGTAAAGGCAGCATGACAATGCAGGTAAGTTTACTTAAAAGTATTATCTCACTTTGCACAGCTATACAAAGACAAAGATAAAAACAAAAACTGTTTACAGAGCCCTCTCATTTGCTTTGCATGAAGATACTGGCCACAAAGAAGATAGTGCAATCTAAAATGAGAGCTAAATTTCAGTTCAAGGAATCTCACAATGTTAGACAGCTGATGAACGATGGAGTCAAGAGTGGGACCCAGAACATTTCCTATGCATCTCAGCAATCTTTTCTTTTAGTATGTGCTTTCAGGGGCCGTTTAAATCTTGATCCACTATGTTTCAATAGAGCATCATCAACGGTCCTATTCATCATAGCACAATAATCAAAATTCAGGGTATCTGTGACTATAGTGGTCTTCCAAGTGTATTTGTTTATTGTCTTGTATCTAAGCCTCAGTAGGTTACTATGGAAACGGGCACTATAGAAATACCTACAGTAAATAATGGATTATGAATCTTCACAGGTGTCCAGGTTGGATGCCTTTAGTGAAAAGGCACTCTAAATCTGAAAGGCTGTTTCTCATGTCAATGTTGTGACTCACATATTGAGATCACTCATTTATAAATAGTAATGCTTATCACCAAAAGGCTAGGTAAGTTGTACCCAACTTACAAAATACCACTTTAGCCTTGTTCTCAGCAGAGCAATTAAACTGCTTTTGCTCTCTTCCTTTTAAAGTTGTCAAGACTAAAAGCTTCACAAATGCCAAATGGCTCATTGTTTGGCTATACTCCTTTAAGCTCAAATCAAATGTGGCTTTGCATACACTATCACAAGTTCTTGCATGTCTTGATTTCATGGACAAGTTTGAAATACCATTGAATAACTGGTAGTATCTATAGATGAGGATACCCAGGAGTGTGAATAGGTCTGGAATTCATTTTCTGCAAAGAATCATGGAAAGAGCAGAGTATGCCTTATTATTATAGAAGGACAGAGTCTGTGAAAACTGCCCTGGGGATTTGAAAATGCATCAGTGGAAAAAGCAACTGATTCTGAAGCTTTCTGGAATGCAAACAAGAAAACTGAAGCAAAAGTGCAGCACAAGTGGACAGGTGTCAGGAGACAGGTTTCCTTTCTGTGTAGAAAGTAACTAGATAATGCCAAGAGCTCAAAGGCATATAAAAGGCCACCTCATCATGCAGTGAACTCCTTGAGAGAGTCCTGGGGAGTGAGATGCTTAGAACAAAAAGCTGCTATGATCCTTTCAAACTGAGAGTTACACAATTCTTGGAGGAGAATTGTGAACATTTGTTGTGTTGCCATATGTTTTACCTATTTTAGCTGGTTTTATCCTCATAAGAACCTCAGAAAGTACATACTACAATTACATAAACAAGGGAAATGAGGGGCAATCTAATTATATAATTTACTCGAGGACACTTGATAAGAACAATGGGTTTGGAATTTGGGGCAGGGGTGGATTTTAAATCCCAATAATTTCATGCAGTAGCTGCATTGGTCAAATAATCTGTTACAGAGCTTTCACAAAGTCAAGTCATTCTTTGGTTCTATTTGATCATACACATCTCCAAAGAAACTTTCAAAAGGTCTTGTGCTATTAATAGTATGTATGTGTCTAAGGTTGTGTGTGTGTGTGTGTGTGTGTGTGTGTATGTCCGTATGTGTGTGTGTTTGTGTGAATCAAGTGAGTCATTTAGTTTGTACTTCATGTTTTAGTCTTATGTTCACTTTTCTTTTAATAGCTTCTTCTTGAGCAATTTACAGTGTCCCAGGGTTTGAAATACTATCTATGTGGTATGATCAAATTTTTATTCTGTGCATGACTCTCTAGCACTGGTCTCCATGCATGCCCATATGCCTCTCAGCCAGTTAAACTACAAGTATCCAAGGCACAATTCTTTCCCTTAGATTCATGCGTACCCTATGAACATAGGCTTTTTCTCTGAGTATATGTCTCTCTGAATTATCACCTTTCATTTCTCCCTTTGCACATTTTTCTGATACATAATGAGCATGATTTTAAAGTTAATTTTTTTCATTTTTGTAGGACATGACATCTGAAAACACTATTTGAAATTTTTATGGAATATCATTTGTTTCAATACTCTTTTGCTGTTGAAATCAAAGACATCCCCTCTATAAAACATAATTTTCACTATAAGAGCAAAAAAAGGACAATAGAATACATTATCATTCTAAATCAGCCCTATTCATATGGTGTAATAAATTATTATTTGAGAATATAAATTATAAGGAGAAATAGTAGAATTATAATTTAAGTTGAACAGTATAAACTTACGAATCTGATGCACTTTTTATTGGCTATTTTCTTTATTTACATTTCAAATGTTATCCATCCATTTCCCTAAGGATTTCTTAAATTCATTGTTTTTAATAGCTGAGTAGTACTCCATTGTGTAAATGTACCACAATTTCTGTATCCACTCCTCTGTTGAGGGACATTTGGGTTATTTTCAGTTTCTGGCAATTACGAATAAGGCTGCTATGAACATAGTGAAGCATGTATCCTTATTGCATGTTGGAGCATCTTCTGGGTATATGACCAGGAGTAGTAGAGCTGGGTCCTCTGGTACTACTATGTCCAATTTCTTAAGGAACCACCAAACTGATTTACAGAGTGGTTGTGTCAGTTTGCAATTCCAAAAGCAATGAAGAAATGTTTCTCTTTCTCCACAACCTCCACTGCATCTGTTGTCACCTGAGTTTTTGATATTAGCCATTCTGACTGGTGTGAGGTGGAATCTCAGGGTTGTTTTGATTTGTATTTGATTTGTATTTCCCTGTTGACTAATGATGTTGAACATTTCTTTAGGTGCTTCTCAGCCATTAGAATTCTTTGTTTAGCTCTCTACTCCAGTTTTTAATAGGGTTATTTGTTTCTCTGGAGTCTAACTTCATGAGTTCTTTGTATATATCAGATATTAGGTCTCTACTGAATGAAGGATTAGTAACTATCTTCTCTCAACATGTTGGTTGCCATTTTGTCCTATTGACAGTGTTCTTTGCCTTACAGAAGTTTTAATTTTATGAGGTCTCATTTGTCTATTTTTGATTGTAGAGTATAACTCACTGGTATTCTGTTCAGGAAATTTTCCCATTTGCCCCTGTGTTCAAGACTCTTTGCCACTTTCTTTTCTATTAGTTTCAGTGTATCTGGTTTTATGTAGAGGTCTTTGATCCACTTGAACTTGAGCTTTGTACAAAAAGATAACAATGGATTGATTTGCACTCTTCTACATGCTGAACTGTTGAATCAACATCATTTGTTGAAAATGCTATCTATTTTTCCCCTGGATGGTTTTAGCTCCTTTGTCAAAAAACAAGTGGCCATAGTTTTGTGGGTTCATTTCTGGGTCTTCAATTATATTCCATTGATCTACCTGCCTGTCATTGTACCAATACCATGCAGTTTTTATTCACAATTGCTCTTTAGTACAGCTTAAGATCAGGGATGGTGATTCCCTCAGAAGTTCTTTTATTGTTGAGAATAGTTTTCACTATCCTGTTTTTTTTCTTATTCCAAATGAATTTGTAAATTACTCTTTCTAACTCTATGAAAAATTGAGTTAGAGTTTTGATGGGAATTGCATCGAATCTGTAGATATCCTCTGAAAGATGGACATTTTTACTATATTAATCCTGCTAATCCATGAGCATGGGAGATCTTTCCATGTTCTAAGATCTTCCTCTACTTCTTTCTCAGAGACTTGAAGTTCTTGCTTGTCATACAGAACTTTCACTTTGCTTGGTCAGAGTCATAGCAAGGTATTTTTTATTAATTGTGACTATTGTGAAAGGTGTCATTTCCCTAATTTCTTTCTCAGCCTGTTTATCCTTTGAGAAGAGGAAGGCTACCAATTTGAGTTAATTTTATATCCAGCTACTTTGCTGAAGTTGTTTATCAGGTTTAGAAGTTCTGCACTGGAATTTTTGGGGTCACTTAAGTATACTATCATATTATCGGCAAGTATTTATATTTTGACTTCCTCCTTTCCAATTTTCTTTACCTCCTTTTGTTGTCTAATAGCTCTAGCTAGAATTTCAAGTATTATATTGAATAGGTAGGGAGAGAGTGGGCAGCCTTGTCTAGTTCCTGATTTTAGTGGGATTAATTCAAGTTTCTCTCCATTTAGTTTGATGTTGGCTACTGCTTTGCTATATATTGTTTTTACTGTGTTTAGGTATGGGCCTTGAATTCCTGATCTTTCTAAGACTTTTATCATGAAGGGTTGTTGAATTTGGTCAAATGCTTTGTCATCATCTAAAGAAATGAACATGTGCTTTTTTCTTTGAGTTTGTTTACATAGTAGATTATGTTGATGGATTTCTGTATATTGAACCTTCCCTGCATCCCTGGAATGAAGCCTACTTGATCACAATGGATGATCATTTTGATGTGTTTTTGGATTCAATTTGCAAGAATTTTATTGAGCATGTTTGCACTGATATTCATAAGGGAAATTGGCCTGAAGTTCTCTTCTTTAAATGTGGCTTCATAGAATGAATAGGGTAGTGTTCCTTTCGTTTCTCTTTCATGGAATAGTTTGACAAGTATTGGTATTAGGTCTTCTTTGAAGGTCTGATAGAATTCTTCACTAAACTCATGTGGTCCTGGGCTTTTTTGGTTAGGAGACTTTTAATGACTACCTCTATTTCTTTTTGTTATTTTTGTTTTTTTGATTTTTGTTTTTGTTTTTGGTATTTTATTTTTAATTAATTTATTTTTTATACTCCATATTTCATTCCCTGCCCTTAGTCCACCCTCTGACTGCTCTGCATCCCACACCTCCTGCCCACCCCTCCGGTCTCCATGAGAATACCACTACCCCTACCCCACCTGACCTCTAAAGTCCCGGGGGCCTCAAGTCTCTTGAGGGTTAGGTGCATCATCTCTGAATGAACACAGACCCAAAAGTCCTCTACTGTAGGTGTGTTGGGGCCTCATATCAGCTAGTGTATGCTGTCTGTTTGGTGGTCCAGTGTTTGAGAGATCTCAGAGATTAAGATTAATTAAGACTGCTGGTTCTCCTAAGGGATTACCCTTCTCCTCAGTTTCTTTCTGCCTTCCTTAATTCATAAACAGGAGTGAGCAGCTTCTGTCCATTGGTTGGGTGCAAATATCTGAATCTGACTCTTTCAGCTGCTTGTTGGATCTTCTGGAGTGCGGTCATGATAGATTCCTTTTTATACGTGCTCCATAGCCTCAGTAATAGTGTCAGGCCTTAGGACTTCCCCTTTAGCTGGATCCCACTTTGAGCCTGTTGCTGGGCCTACTTTTCCTCAGGCTCCTCTCCATTTCCTTCTCTGTAATTCTTTTAGATAGGAACAATTATGGGTCAGAGATGTGACTGTAGGATGGCAACCCCATCCCTCACTTGACACCTAACTTCCTGCTTGAGACGGGCTTTATATGCTCCCTCTCCCTACTGTCTAGCATTTCACCTAAGGCCCTTCCCTTTTATTCCTGAGAGCCTCTTACCTTCCAGAGCTCCAGAATCATGTGTGTGTGGCTATCTTCTTTTAGGTTTGTTGAAAGAAGATTACTTTCTTGCTTTTTCTAGGGTATAGTTTATATTCTTGTGTTGGAGTTTTCCTTCTATTATCCTTTGTAGGGTTGGATTTGTATAAATATATTTTGTAAATTTGTATTTGTCATTGAATATCTTAGATTCTCCATCTATGTTGATTGAAAGCTTTGATGAGTATGGTAGCTTGGTCTGGTATTTGTGTTCTGTTAGGGTCTATATGACATCTGCCCAGGATCTTCTGGCTTTTATATTCTCTGGTGAGAAGTCTGGTGTAATTCTCATAGGTCTGCCTTTATTTGTTTCTTGACCTTACTTTTTCCATTACTGCTTTTAACATTTTTTTTCTTTGTTCTGTGCATTTGGCATTTTGATTATTCTGTGACTGTAGGAATTTCTTTTCTGATCCAGTCTATTTGGAGTTCTGTAGGCGTCCTATATGTTCATGGGCATCTCATTCTTTTGGTTAGGGAAGTTTTCTTCTATAATTTTGTTGAAGATAGTTATATGCTCTTTGAGTTGGGAATCTTTGCTCTCTTCTATACCTATTATCCTTAGTTTGGTCTTCTCATTGTGTTCTGAATTTCCTGGATGTTTTGGGTTAGGAGCTTTTTGAATTTTTCATTTTCTTTGACTTTTGTGTCAATGTTTTCTATGGTATCTTCTGCCCCTGAGATTTTCTCTTCTATTTCTTGTATTCTGTTGGTAATGCTTGCATCTATGACTCCTGATCTCTTTCTTAGGTTTTCTAACTCCAGGGTTGTCTCCCTTTGTGATTTCTTCAGTGTTTCTGAAGAAGTTTCCATTTTTAGATCCTGGAAGGTTTTGTTCAATTCCTTCACCTGTTTGGTTGGGTTGTGTTTTCCTGTAATTCTTTAAGGGATTTTTGTGTTTCCTCTTTAAGAGCTTTTACCTGTTTTTCTGTGTCCTCTTGTATTTCTTTAAGGGAGTTATTTATAGCCTTTTTAAAGTCTTCTATCATCATCATGAGATGTGACTTTAAATTTGAATCTTGTTGTTCCTGTGTGTTACTCTATCTAGGATTTGCTATGTTGGGAGAACTGAGTTCTGATGACTCCAAATAACCTCTGTTGCTTCAGTTCTTATACTTGCCTCTAGCCATCTGGTTACCTCTGATGTTAGTTGTTCTTGCTGTCTTTCACTGGAGCTTGTTCCTCCTGTGGGTCTGTGAGCCTGTGACTTTGAGTGTCTTGGCACTCCTTGGGAGATGAGCTCTCTCCTGGTCAGGATTTGGGTGTGGAGGCCCGTGAGACAGCCTTAGCTCTGGGACTCAGATGGAGACCGGAAGGATTCTGTCTCCAGCTGCTCTACTCTAACTGTTGCACTAGGTTAAAATGTGCCATTTACTAGCTATGTAACTCTAGATGAGTTGCTTAACCTCTGAGACTCTTTCCTTAATTTGAGGTGATGTTATAATACTTTATTAAAAAATAATATATTGTGAGCTTAGTGTCTGTCATATAGCAAACTTGAAATATCTTTTTCTTTCAAAACTCATCAAAAAGAATATTCTTTTGTCACAGGGCATGAATAAAAGACAACATATGAAAATGAAGTGTGGCTCTGCCAGTGCCCAACTAATACAGAAGTAGAAACTCACAGCCATCCATTGGACTAAGCACAGGGTCCCCAATGAAGGAGCTAGAGAAAGGACCCAAAAAGCTGGAGGGATTGCAGCCCCTTAGGACGAACAACAATATGAACTAACTAGTATCCTCAGAGCTCCCAGGGACTAAACTACCAACCAAAGAGTATACATGGTGGGACTCATGGTTCCAGCAGCATATGTATAGCAGAGGATGGCCAAGTTAGTCATCAATGGGAAGAAAGGCCCTTGGTCCTGTGAAGGTTCTAGGCCCAGTGTAGGGGAATGACAAGGCCAGGAAGTGGGAGAGGGTGGGTTGGTGAGCCGGGAGAGAAGAGATTTTTGTTTTCAAGGGGAAACCGGGGAAAGGGGATATCATTTGAAATGTAAATAAAGAAAATATCCAGCCGGGCCGTGGTGGCGCACGCCTTTAATCCCAGCACTTGGGAGGCAGAGGCAGGCGGATTTCT
>NC_045030.1:124851756-124860153 GCF_008632895.1 Mastomys coucha
AAAAAAAAAAAGAAAAGAAAATATCCAATAAAAAAAAGAAAATAAAGGTTGGGGCTGGAGAGATATCTCAGTGGTTAAGGGTAACTGCTGCTGTTTCAGAGGACTAGGGTTAAGATCTGAGCATCCATATGGCTCCTCATAAGGTTCTGTAAATGCAGTTTGAGTGCATCTGACTCTCACTTATATCCTTGGCAGGCACCAGGTACACACATGATACACAGACATACATTTGAGCAAACACTTATATTTGAAAAATACAAATAAAAACTTTAAAATAAAATATTTTTTTAAGTCAGGAGTGAAAGTGAACTCTTGTACATTCTAGCTTAGAATGTTTTTTGATCTCAAGCTCATATGTTTTTATTCCTTTTGGAGCTTTAAGTTTATTGCATAAAGGAAAAAAATTAACTCAGCTGCTTTGCATTTGTATCTTATTTTAACTACATTAGCCTAGCAAATAGTTGTTCTTTCTAGAGTGTAATTTCAAAGTGTTTGTTGCATTCTTTCCATGATATTACCAGAGCCTGAAAACAGCATCTGATTTTGGAGAAGAAATCGTTCATTTTATTTTGAAGACAGTAAGAAAACAAAAGGATAGGCAACTGACACTTCTTCACAGGTGTATTTGGGTATTACAATACTGTAATTTTGATTTCTACCTACATTATGTCTAGATGTTCAAAATAAGATGAGCAGTTGACAAGGACTCTGAATTGTCCCTAACTCTTGGGTTCTAATCAACAATGTAACTTTAGAAATATAATGAGAAACTTAAAATCAGAAAGGGAAAAAAATGGTACTGCATTGATGGCTCAAGAGTTAAGAGCATAGGCTGTTCTTCCTGAGGACCCTGGTTTTATTTCCAGTACTGATGTGGCAGCTCACACCTGTCTGTAACTTCAGTCCCATGAGTTCTGGCACCTCATAGACATATACATGCTGGCAACACAACAGTGAACATAAAGATTTTTCTTAAAGAAGAGAAGAAAGAGAAAAAAATCTAACCTCTACTGTGTAGATTTGAGAAAAAGCAAAAGAAATGTGAGGCTTTTACTCAAGTTCCATTTAACATGTTGGGATGAGAACAAGTGTGACAACTTAAAACAACCAAATGGTTACCTAGTTTAGAGAGCAGAGATGGGGAAAAAATAGAAAGTAACACCTTCTGTAGAGGAGAAGGAACAAATGGCAATGCTAGATACAGAGTTACATCAACAGACTTCTTTTTTCCAATACAAATGCCCTGGAACCTGAGGCGAGCACTGCAGACTGCACAGAGTACCTATTCTAATTGCCTTTCTGTACCTTGTAAAAAGTCAAGTGGATACAGGATACACTTGAGTTTTGCCTTCCCCATCTCTCAGCAGTCCATTTGATGTTGACATTTTCTTCTCTTCCTGTCAATTCCACATATTACTTCCCTTGTCTTTTCCACTGCTATACTTACCCTGTATCCTTTAAGATATATATATTAGGCAATAGGGCACATTTTCCTCTGAATGTACCATAAAACTGCTACATTTAACCTAGCCTTTTTCCCTTCATGTTTCATCAATCATAGCCTAAAATATTTGCATCAAAATCACCTCAAGTACTTGGTAACTCTCTGGTTCTACCCTAAACCTACCACAAACATCTATGAGGCTGGTCCAACAGTCTGTAAATCACACATTTTCTGTGTGGTTACACACATGCTGGAGAGCCATGTCATCCAATGATAATTTATTTAAACAAAAGATGACTCAATTTACTGAGGTTTCCCTCTTCTAAATAATACAATGTGAAGAGGGTGGAAACTGTGGGCTACATGTGATAACACAAGAAAGCAACTCATTCTAGTATTTTCTGAGCTACCATCCAGTGTGTGAATCCCATACATGAATAGTCTACCTGCTTACATCAGGTTAGATAGCTAGGTGAGAAAATAGGATAAAGTAAAAAGTGATTTAAAATATTTAATTTCACTTATGAGTATTTGTACATGCATGCATGTGTGCCTGTGTGTACATGTGTTTGGGAGTGCTTGCATGCGTACATATGTTTGCAGGTTTCTATACATGACAGAAGATGACGTCAGATCCTCTAGAACTGGAGTCACAGGTGGTTGTGATTTGCTAGACATAAATGTTGGGAACTGAACTCAGGTCTTTTGAAAGAGCAGCAAGTACTCTTCACCACTGAACTATCACTCAAGCCCTGTGAAAGCCCTTTGAAGACTCTAGATTTCTATTCAACTTTTACATATTCCCATCTGATTTTGAGTTTTCCTTAAACCACATTCTGCATACCGTGTCAGAAAGAATTCAGGTCCTAATCAAAGAAAGAAGTGCCTGTTTGATAGGTGAGAAATGAAGAGATGCAACTAATTATTTGTATGGTTTTCCCAGGAGGTTTCTAATTAGCTCCAATAAGTCCAGTGTCTTACTGCATTTTCTATTGACAGTAGCATAGTGCCATGAAAAAGAGAAGTTATAAAGAAAAGAGGTCTATGTTTAGACAGACATTTCTGAAGGATGAAAGCTGAGAAGTTTATTTGGTGATTCTCTTCTTGCTGGCAAAGTCTGAGGCAGTACATGGCTTCCTATGCCTATAAATAAGGAAGATGCATGGGAATCTTCCAGTCTCCTTAGTCTCCATATTACCACATCAAAAAGTATTTGATCATATAGACTCTATTTTCATGATCTTATACAATCTTCATATATCCACGAAGTATAATTCTATATACTATTGTTGATTAAATTTTCATCTTCACATTGGGGACTGCACATAGTAAGAGGTTTAGATGAACTAAAAATCATGTTAAAACTGTAGCATGCCATCACTAATTCAGCCATGCTGTGTATACCTGATTCCTTGGTGGCATCTACAAACCCAGTGAGGTCAATGATACTGTCTTTCTCTATATTACAGCTGCCCATGTTTTTTTCTCATGAATAGTGGCTTTCTCATTCATGAATGTTCTCAATGAAAAGGAGTACTTATTTTTCTCATGAAGAATGTGTGAAATTCACTACCCTTATAAGGGAAAATAGGCCTTTCAGAAGAGGAGATAGTATAAGAAAAGGTCTTCAGGACTAAAGTGCAGTGTATATTTGGAAACATAAAGAGTAATCTGGGTGGGTAGACAATGCATGGGGAATTTGTATGCCTATAGAATTGATCTTCTGATGATTATTAACTGTATGAGACTCCTAGTTTCTTTATGTGCTAACTGGAAACTACAAGAATAACTTACAGAAGTGTCATAAGAATGGTAAACACAATAAAAGAGCTGGCATGCAGAGATTACCAAAAGCAATAGTATGAATTCAACATTCCAATTAATAATAATTGAGTTTCCATCTAATACTTCTCAGATGAAAAGAAAAAATAAACAATTAAGAATCACTGGTTCTATCCTTGAGCTCCTAGTTTGGAAACAAATAATACATGTTAAGAACTAGTGGTATGTTATAGGTTCCAGAATTAAGATAAATCTATTAATTATTATAGACAAGAACATTTGAAATTAAAGCATTTGGAACAGTAAACCATAGAATCTGCCCAAATGCTTAGGACTATCAAATCAACATCCTAACAGTAGTAGATAAGCTGATTTGATGTCTACATGTACATGGATAACAGTCCCTGCATGCTTTTGCACTTTAATTTATTCAACACATTTATTGAACACCAAGAGGATTTAAACACTTAGACTCCCGTAGTCAATCAAAGAAAACTGAACTTGCTATCACAGTGTTTTCATTAAACTCCTGCACCTAATCAATCCATGTCCATTTCCTAACACATTTAGTTTAAGATATCATTTATAATAATGTTTTGGAGCATGGAGTTCAAAAGGGTTTGGATTCTATATTCCTCACTTTTCAGTTGTGTGATCTTGGCCTAGCACATTTTGTATTCTAAGACTACATTTTTGCATTTAAAATCTGAATAATCACCTCATGGATATCATAAGGATTAAATGAAACATTGTGACGCATGTAAAATAATATCAACATATATACACTATGCATAGTCTAAGTATTAGCTATTGATTTTAGATATAACTCTTTTTCTCTAGATTTCAGTTAGAACTCCTAAGCTCAACAGGTCCTAACCAGAAAAACTTTTAAGCAAATCCCAGGCCTCTACTACTGCAAGCAAAGAGGGCAACAAACCCAATCATCACTTACTAATGCTTACAATTCAAGGTTGCTTGACTTGACTCACATATTAATCTACCTCACTTCCTTATTTGGGTTTGTATGATTCTTCCCGCTAGTCTAAGTCACAGATATTCTATAGCATAGGCTCTGTGTCACCTAAGTCTGGTTCCTTGTGATGTACGACCACCTTACCCTTCTTTCCTCCTAAAAAGACCTCAAAACGAAGATACCTTGGAGAGGCTGGTGAAATGAAATTTCAGGCAAGGATGATGATCTGAGTTGAGTATTAAGGACTAACATGGAAGAAGGACAAATTTGACTCCCACAGTTGCCCTCTGATCTCTACTTGTATACCAGGGCACATATAAACACATGTACACACACCAACATCACCACCACCACCACCACCACCAACAACAACAACACAAGAACCACCACTAACTACAAATATAACATACAAAATATAGTTAAATTTATTTTAAAGGAGACACCTTTCTTGGTCTCTCTGGCCCCAAACTCTCAACTATCATATCTCCACTCTGGCTACCATTCTTAAATCTTTCTTTGTTTGTCTGTCTGTTTGTTTGTTTGTTTTATTTTCGTTTTTTATCTTTAGTCTTTTTTTTACAGTCCAGTCTTTATTCCCCTTCAGGTCCCCCCTCTAACAGTTCCTAATTCCATTCTTCTTCCCCCTGCTTTAAGAGGATGTCCTTATTTCCTGGAGTCTCAAGGGTTCCAAAGGTTAGGTGTATCTGTTCTCACTGAGGCCAGACCAGGTAGTCCACTGGTATATATGTCAGATTTAGTTTTAAGAGGCCCCTCTTCTCTTTCCTCTGTTTCTTACCTTCATGCTCCTTGGGTAACTGCTATGAGAGGGTCTTTTAGAGGCACGATGTTGTTTGGCTTGTTCTAAAAACTTGTCCAAACCAAAAGGGTCTTCTTCAAACTGAACTGGTCCTTCATGGCCTGTCTATGGTCTGAAACAGAAATCACCTTAACAGGAACAAATCTGTTGATCTTTATCCTAGTTTCAAGGTCATCACCATAGATGTCCTTGTCCAGATTTTTATTGGGCCTGTATATACTGTGAACCATAACTTTGCCACCTTTCCCGGCCTGATCATAAACATTGTAAATTTTATCTTCTCCACCTGCAAATGTACTGCTCACACCCTTGGATTGGTTGAAGAGCCTTTGGTCATACTGAACTTTATTGGAAGTTCGAGGATTGGGCACACCAAGAGCAATGATTTCACTGATATCTCAAGTTTCATTTCTCCATAGTTCTGACCTCTTATTAGGAGCTTCCCTGGAAGGTTCTGGTCATGTTGCCTCTCTTTTCGCCTGTCGTGACAGATTTCATTTCTTTCACAGGCCTCTCCATCCTCTTTTTCCACATGGGTTTTTATCTCATCTCCCGTTTTTCTGGCTTTCTGGGCCATTTATTTCTCTAAGTTTTTCTTTGTGTTACTCCTTTTCTTCTTGCGCTATCTTTTTCATCCATTGGTCTTTCCACCTCTTCATAAGCCTTCTCTTCAGCAATGTTTAGCGCTTCAGTCAGTTTGGCAGAATTTTTATTCATTTGGCCAGTCTGAAGTCCTCTTCCATCAGCAGCCAGCCATTTATCCCATGGAATTGTATAACCCTTCGAGTTATTCCACTTAGGTATACATGGTGGCATCTTCCACGCCTGCTGTTCTTATACAGTCATCTTCTGAGGAGGAGAGTGAATTACAGGTACAGGAAGAGATGGTGGTCTCTCAGGAATTTTCTTATTAGTCTTGAATCTTGGAGGCTCCATTGGGTCTTGCTGCCTTTCTACAATCTGAATAACCCTCTGTTTACCTCCTGAATTGAATTTTACTCCTTGCTGAGATGGTGTGGATATACTGAGCAGGAGGCAGCTTCTCAGCTGCATGAACAGGCTTGGCCGCAACAATCTTCCTTGATATCATCTTCTCCAAGGTTATTTGTGTCATTTCTGTTATTTCTTAATTGTCTTATCATTGGGCCTTTGCAGTTCTGGGTCATCTGGATTCATAACCTCCTTTGCAACAAGGTCAGTATATTTGCTATAAATGACCATGTCTTTGGAATGTCCCTGTTGAGCAATTGTGTTAAATTTAATTTTCCTTTCCTGATCCAACTGAATGGATAGAGCAGTTGACTCTTTTTTCTTTTGCCCCATATCCAGAGGATACTGGGCCACATGGATTTCAGGGAAGAGACCTCCATCTCCAAAATCCTCCAGCAAGAGTGGAATCCAGCTGTTCCTGTATCCATACAGGGGAGGCTTCCTTCAAAAGTAATCCAGAGAGGTCTGCATTTGATCTCTGAGATATTGCCCGTTCTTCAGCTTCAAGTTGGTCTTGAGATAGCTGATTTGGCCTAGGTAAAAACCTGGTGAGTGACATCTTCTTCTGCTTCTTCAAAAGCAAATCACAGCTTCCAGAGGGCAAGTCTTGCCCCCAACAAGGAACACAATGGCAAAAAACAAATGCTCAGTGCACAGGGGCCCTGACCAAACAACCCTCTAGACTTTGTAATTCTTTGAGCTGGAATTGTGGCAGCCACCCAGTTGTAGTCCAAATAACCCAACAAAGGTCAGCTGTGCATGGGGAAGACCAAGAATCAAGTAATCTCTCAGTCCCATGAGGTGGTTGTTTCAATTAGTCTTCTGTAGAAGGAGGTTCCAACAGATTTGCTGGCAAGTCGATGCAAGCAGTGGAAGAAGAGTGAGTCCATCCTTAAATCTTAATCTCCCTCCCTGCATCCTTTCCATCTTTAAAATATAACAATTCCACCTGAACATATCACTGGGTAGAACCAGCAATGTAGAGAAATGGACTAATTCTTTTAGGGTCAAACAAGAGAATTTTTTTAGGGTCAGTATGTCTTTCATCATTTTCATTTGACAACTCCTTTGTTGGCCGCCTTTCCATCCAGCGGAAATAAGGAGGCAACAAAGAGCTCTTCTCCAAGCAGGTTTTATTCCGGAACCTTCATTTTTACTTCTTCTTACTAATCTCTATAATCTCAATAATCTCTATAATCTCTATAATCTCTCTATTACTATTACTCTTCCCTCTAGCCCCAGCCCTCGCAGGTTAAATAATTTCCCTGATCCCAATCAGCATCAGCTATGTGGCAAAGCATAATAGGCTGCAGGAAAATCATACCAGCTTGCATCACAAACTGGAGGCACTCAGCTTCTCCAACTAATGGCTTGATTATCAATGCTCTCTGCTCTGGCCGGAGACCAGGTGTTATATATATATGGTGGCAGCTGTGGCTCCCCACACTCTTTAAACAAGAAAGAAGTAAGAAATCATTAAAAGCCAAAGATGGAGGTTAAGTGAAAGATCCAGAAAAACAAGTAAGTGCAAAAGTTAGTATTTAAGGGTTAGGGAGGTGGCTCAGTGGTAAGGAGCATGAACCATTCTTGAAGGAGACCCAAGTTTAGTTTTCAGCACCCACATCAGTGACTAACAACTGTCTGGATCTCAAGTTTTTGGATCTGTCATCCTCTTCTGGACTCCATGCCCAGCTCTATCCATCCACATCATACTCTTCTCTACACACACATAGTTTAAAAATAGTAAAAACAAATCTCTTTTTAAAAGCTAGTATGTATCCTACAAATATCTGTACATCTTAGTTACCCTGAGCATTAATGTTTGAGAAAAGTTAGTTGATCCATAGGCCTGAGGAAAAACTCTGTCAGAAGGCCCAAGCAAAATCCTTAAACATCATTTCATATTTAAGAGCTTCATTATAGAAGGCCACATTAGTAAAAAAGACAAAAAATCCACCTCACAATATAAACAGACAATAAATGTGTCTTAGTTTAAGGATATGGTTACATGGGAAACCTTTCTTTTACAATTGTTAAACAAAAGGTTGGACCTTAGGGCAAGTTTGGAATCACATTTACTATATAGTCCAGAGAAATCTCCTGGTGAGAACTGATATCATAATAGGCCCAGATTAGGTATAATGCAGGCACTCAGCAAAATCAAACTCTAATCACCCCTGGAGGAATTCTTCAATCTAAATCTCCATAGTTGAAGTTCTAAAGACCATGTATGTAAACCCACAAAATATTCAAGGATATTACTGAATTGAATTGTGTCCCCAGTTTTAGAATCCTGGTCCTTGCATTTAAAGTGTAGATGAGATCATAAGGAGCAGATGGATTCCTAATCCAGCATGACTTTCTTCTCATAAAAACAGAGTCTGTGTGGAA
>NC_045030.1:124860878-124868759 GCF_008632895.1 Mastomys coucha
TGTCAGTGAAGATCTTAAAGTATGTGCTTCAGACCCATGGCAAATCATCCCTGAAGTAAGTGTTGCAATGTCAGTAGAAAAGATGAACCTGGAAACTGCTTCATTTGTCTAGATGCCGAAACAAATGTTGACTGTAGAAACAGTTAAAAGACAAACTCAAAATATAGCTAAAAGTCTCTAAATAGAGAAGATCCCTTAGTTGAGGGTGGAGTGATAAGTGCCCTGCAGTATTTGAAGGAGTGTGAAGAAGTTGATTAACTTTCAACTTTGTTAAATATGCATGATAACATTTGGGAAAATATGAAATGAGTCTCCTAATGCCCCAATCAATCTAAAATAAGGCAATAAAGAAGGATAATAAAGCATCAATATGAAAAGAAGGGCAAATAGAACCCAATACCTAAGGTGGAACAAATAAATCTTAGCTATACCTTTGGTTACTATAAATTTAAGTAAATTAAACAATCCTACAAAAAGAATAGTCTTTAAACAAAATAAAAAATAAGATGTAGTTGTATGTTACTCAAAAAGGCATATAGGAAACTTGATTCCACAGAAAGATGAGGATTAATAAATGAGAAAAGCACATTATATAAATGCTAATCCACTGAAAGTATATGTAAATTTGGCAAAATATCAGTAAGTATATAAGTATTAGAAAGCATAATTAAAAATCTTGATGTAAACATGTTGCCAATTATAAAATATACATTATTTTTTAATCATGAAGATAAAAGTTACAAAAAATGAACTATACCCTAGGACAAAAAGATGAAAATTTTATGAGGTATCATGTATATCACATTTTTCATTAAATTAAATTAGATTAGAAGTTGAAAGGCAGCCAGGCAGTGGTGGCACACACCTTTAATACCAGTACTTGGGAGGCAGAGACAGATGGATTTCTGAGTTTGAGGCCAGCCTGGTCTACATAGTGAGTTCCAAGACAACCAGGGCTACACAGAGAAACCCTATCACAAAAAACCAAACCCCTCCCCCCCAAAAATGTTGAAAGGCACTGAAGTCCAACAAATGGGTATGAGTAGAAACCTATCTTTAATGTGCCATTTCTTCCTAAATAAAATTTTAGATTTGATGATTTTAAACCCCAAGTTAAAAATATGTAAGAAACAGCAGATCTGAGGATTTGATTCTAAGATTTACATAGAAGGGTGAAAGAACATCCATAGTCAAATACTGATAGCAAGAACAAGTGGTCATGCACTAGCAGATATGAAAATCATAGTTAATTATTAATCAGTAAAATAATGTAGCATTTAAGGAAAGATACGTAGTCCTGTGAAATAGCAAACATTAACAACAAAAAGACCTGGATCATAGCTATACAGTATATGAAAAGTTTGATCATGGAGATTAATGAGTATTGAATATTTAACAAAATATGCTTAAATAATTAAGAGTATATGAAAACATTAAATATATCATGGACCAAATCAATTTCAAGTTGATTAAAGCCAAATATAAAAAGAAAAATACTTATGTAAAATAACTTAAAAGTTGCATGTATTCTGGTATTCATACAAAGCCATGAGGCAAGATGGAAAGATAAGAAAAGTTATGGGGACCTGAGAAGGTAAAGGACACTTTCATGCTAGAGTCTGGGTGAAGCCTGTTGCCTGATGAGAATTGAAAATTCTAGTACAGTTAACCACTGCTTAAGTCCTTTCTCCCTTCACAGCTATAAACCTACAATTTTCTAGGACTTTTACCAGAAGCCTGTTTACAGGGAAAGGACATGTACTCCATACAGCCCATTGGCTCTTAAATCTTACTTTATCAGACCATCATTCCATCTAAGGTATCTCCAGAAACCCCCTAAGTTTAAGACATCACTTTTCAAAAGGAATGGTAGATCTTTGCAGATCTAAAGTGAGAACTACTAAAATGGTATATATGTAAGGTTAAAACCCTTAATTGTGACTTGTCCTTTAGAAGCCCACATCTATACTTGGGTATGTCTCTCTGAGTACCTTTCTGTAGATCCACTGGTCGGACACTACATAACTGGAGGGGAGACAACACCTTTCTCCTAACTTTGTGCTTAAAGTCTATACCAAAATATTTTTAATAGACCCTCAAACCTGCTTCACGGTGATGGTGGACAGTCTTGAAATTCTTTTATGGTGTCAAAACCACAAATCCCAGTTTGGCATGACAAAGTCAGCAAGGATCTCTAGGCTGCTGAAGAGAACAATATAGACCAGTGTTTTTAATCTTCTTATCACTAAACCCTTTCACAAATAAGATAGCAAACATGAAAATAACAAGCAAAAACAAATAGGATGGCTATTATTGCTAAAATTAATAGATAATTGCTATTCTCAAAATTTGAAAACTGTGAGCTGGGATATAACTCTATGGTAAAATGTTTGCCTAGAATGATCAGGGGCTGCATTCAAATTCCCAGTATCACACACAAAAAACAAATATATTATAACTACAGTGAAATAAAAAGTCACAAACTGGTAAAAGAAGCAATAAACAGTCTAATAAAAAAACAACAAAAAAAGTTAATTTTGTAGAAGAACACAAAAGACCAATGCACACTTTGATAAAACAATTAAAGATTTATCATAGGATCACAAATTCTCCTTAGAGAAATCCCTTATCAGCATTCATAAGAGATAGGTGGAACAATGTATGTAACCATAAAATAAGAAGGGAAGAAATAAAATGATTAAAATAGGTATAAAACAGTATGTGCAGTATATTACATCTAGTATATTAAAGATAAGAATAAAACAAACATAGGATCAGCAGGATCCACATAAGAGTTGGATGAAATTGTAGAGATTAAGGAAGAATGAGGTTGAAGAGGAACACAGCAGCACATGCTAATATTTTGGCAATGTTAATGGTCATAAGTTAATAAATTATCTTATATATTATATGTAGACTCCAGTTTCATTTATTTGTAATTAATACATTTCTGGGCTGTGGTGCTGCACGCCTTTAATCCCAGCACTTGGGAGGCCAGCCTGGTCTACAGAGTGAGTTCCAGGACAGCCAGGGCTACACAGAGAAACTCTGTCTCAAAAAAACAAAAAAAAAGTACATTTTAGTTCTAGAATTTCTAGAGAAGTTTTAGATTAAAAATAGGTGGAAAGTACAGAGTTTCTACACTTATGTTCTCTCATGTGTACAAATTCCTACACTATCTGTCCCATTTCAGTGGTATATTTGCAAAAAAAATCTACATTAGAACATCATTATTATATAAAAGTCATGATCTACATTTGTTGTGTATCAACTTCAAGATAAAAAAATATCTTGGAGGCAAACTCATCAGACTTTGCACATTCTAAAGCAGTAGTTCTCAACCTTTCTAAGGTTGTGACCCTTTAATATAATTCCTTATGTTGTAGTGACACACAACCATAAGATTATTTTCATTTCTACCTCATAATAGTAATTTTGCTACTGTTATGAATAGTATTATAAATATCTGTTTTCTGGTGGTCTTGGGTAATCCTCAAAGGAGTAGTGATCTACAGGTTGAGAACCACTGTCCTAAAGGGAAGGGAAACATTCTATCATTTAGGGAAGCTCTCGTAAGTTCAGGATGTAAACAACTCAAAGGTTTTAGCTAGTCCCTGAAACTGACCAGATGCACTAGGACCCTCCATCCCCAAAGTTATACGAGCCTTAATAGTTTCTGAGAGATACTCTCAAACAAACCATGCTACCCTGAAGAGGTAGAAACCAACAGAGATGTTTGGGAAAGGCTCAGATGAACTGGGCTACCTAAAAAAGACAATTTTCAACCTCTTGAGATGCCTAAAAGCAGTGCATTGTGTTCTAGGGTTCCATCTTTCTTAAGCCTTCACTCACGCTGGGATGGATTTTGGTGATGAAGCTATATTTGATATATGTCTACTCCTATTAATTAGACCAAATAAACTCATTGGTTCACCAAGCTGGACTTTAGTGGTATCCATGCTTTTTCAGTCATTACATTATACAAACCAAGAGAAAAGATATCCAAGCTGAGAGCCAATATATTAATGAGTTCTCTAGAAACACAGAACTTATGGAATGAATCTCTCTCTCTCTCTCTCTCTCTCTCTCTCTCTCTCTCTCTCTTTCCCTCTCTCTCTCTCTCCCTCTCTCTCTCTCTCTCTGTGTGTGTGCGTATGTGTATGTGTGTGTGAACAAAATGGAATTTATTAGAATTACTTATAATCCAACAAATTCAACGATGCCTAGTGTGAACAGAAAGTCCAAGAATCTAGTAGTTGCTCATCACCACAAGGTTGTGTATCTCAGCTGCTCTTCTGCATATCCTGGAGTGGCTCCAAGGCCAGTGAAGGAATGGATGTGCTAACAAGGCAAGAGCAAGAAGTCAAAAATCAAAACCTTCCTTCTTATGTCCTTATATGGGCTTCCAGTAAAATGTGTGGCTCAGATATCAGGTTAAATGTGAGGCTTCACCTTTCTAGATCTGATCAAAAGCCTGTGTTTTCTAGCTTCATAGTCCCTACCAAAAGTATGATGTCTTTCTGCCTGAAGATCCAGATCACAGGTGTGCCCTCTATATCTAGACTGTAGTTCATTCCAGATATAGTCAAATTGAGAACCAACATATATATCCATGTTGGCCAGGATACAGTTAAATTTGTAGAATCAGCACACACATGCTCAGTAGGTGTCAATAAAAAGCTAAGTCCCATTATCATCCAACAATTAATTTTATATGATACTTGCCCCCCATCCCCATATATAATCAAATATAATGATGGAGACTAACTTAAATGTAGTTGTTTCTTCTAAACATGTTGAATTGGTCAAGCAAAAAAATTTCCTTAAACAGCAGTATTTACCAGAAACCATTTATAATATAGAGGGGAGAAGAGAAATCAGAAAAAGCAGAAGGGAGAGGAGAGTGATGATAGAAGAGAAGAAAAAAATGGAAGATGGGAGGAATTTGATTGTAGAGGAGACACAGTGAGATCCCATAAGGATGCTTGTTGTAGAGGTTTCCTGTTAGCATCTCAGAAAGCTTCCACTTGTAATTGCTTTTCTATCTGGGGCACATAAACATTTGTTCACATTTCTCCAGGAATAGTGTCACAGAACATTATAGTTTGTTATACTGTTGTTCATTTTATTGATTTGGACAAATATCTAGATGTGCCCACCATTATAAAACCATAAAAAGCTTTAAAATGCTCTGTGTTACACTTATCTACCATCTCCTAGTCCCTTGAAACCATTAGTATTTACAGTGTTTCTTAAGTTTTGTCTTTCACAGGATGCCATGAAGTGAGAATTTTATAGTATATATCATTTTCAGATTGGCTTCTTACTTAGGAATGTACATTTGTGCTTCCTCCATGTTTTCCTCATGGAGGTGTTACTGGCTCATTTCTGTTTCCATCTGGCTAATTTTACATTGTATGAATGCATCAGTTTATATGGCCATCCATCTACTAAACAGAGAAAGCATCAAAATTTCTTCCAAGGTTCCACAATTATGGGAAAGTTCTCTATAAACTGCCTCATTCAGGTTTATAGTGGCTATATATTATCAATTCATATGAATAAAAACCAAGGTATATGACATATGGATTAGACAGTAAAAATGTATAATTTTGAAAAAAACTGTTCAACTGTCTTGTAAAGGTGCTGTTCCAAAGTGTATGTACCTCCCTGTCATCTTACATTTTCCTCAGAACTTACTTTCATGAACTAATAGGTTTGTAATGGTAATTTTAATTAGTCCCCCTTTATGAAATCAATGTTCACCAAAATTTCCCTGCCACACACAGCTCCCGTATAGTGAAATGTCTGTTGACAATTTGCATCCATTTTACTTGGATTTTGAATTTACTTTTTGTTGAGTTGTGAGAGTTTTTTGTATATTTTGGTTATCATTCCTTATTATGTATATCTGCTGCAAATATTTTCTCCTAAGATTTGGCATGCTTTCTCATTTCCTTTCACAGACTGAAAGTTTTACACATTTCATTCTTTTTTTAAAAAAAAATAAATGTTTCCAATTTCTGGTTAAAAATATCTAACCTTGCCTTTTGGGAATGCATTTTAGAATTTAAACTCCTCTATGAACATTGTTTCCAACCTATTGGAGGTATACAAATTGGTAACAAAAGTGTATGTTTTTTTTCTTTGCATCTTACATGCTCATCCATTATCACAATGCACTTACTCTAATTCCTTTCCGTTTTATATGCGAAGAAAATCTCCACTGTAGGCTGTTACGTTATCTTGGCGCCTTGGCATATAATAATGCTTCCTGCTAGGAGCAAGATGATGCTATAGACATTACCTTTATGACTGAACTTAGCCTGCCAGTATAAACCATTAGCAGTCTATGTTGCCTAAGTCTATAGTGAATTATATACACATGCAGCCTAGGAAAGGAATACTGCTTTGGAATAGCTCAAGTATCTCCCCAGGATTTGATTAAAATCCATGATCTTTTTCTCACTATATCCCTAGAACAATTCACAGGGAATATCAAAGGGAAGTCCCTGGCAAAGCCAAGGAATTCTTTCTTGTTGTTCTCCTTCTCTCTGAAAAATGTACACTCCAAGATGTTCTCTGCTGTCCAGACATTCAGACTTCTGAAGGAGCAGGCTTCCTTAACAAGTCAGCCACCTTGCTGTCAGCTCCAATGTCAATCCCTTCAAACTCTCTGTTTTCATAATAAACCCTGACCTGACATGACCACTTCCTTCATGGTTCAGGAGGCATTGAAGAGCTAGTGAAACACAGAGCAGGGTCTCTTCCAAATGCAGCCAATGACTGTGTCCAATTGGGTATAATTACATGTAGACAAGCATCCTCTTGGGCCTCAGCAGTAGCGAAGAGAGATGCATTTCTACCACAGTACTGGAGCATAAAGGACAGTTCCTTATTTTGTAAGGCACCCAGCTGTAGGATTGGACAACATATCACCACTTAGCCTTTGGACAGCTAACTATTCAAAATCTATATCCTGTCTAGTATCACGTAGCTGAAGAGAGGGCTTTTTTTTTTTTTCTTAAGCTTCTGAACTTGGCTAGTTTAGGGCTCCTTTTGCATAATGTCTGGGCTGTTGGCAATCAGGCAATGTTTGCTCTCTTTGTTAATTAGAGTTAAGTGAAGGAGGGCTGGGATTGAAGAGGTACAGCTTCCTTGACACTATTGATGGGAGAATCATGTCTAAACTGATCAGAAACCCTTAACCCTCTGAGCTCTTAAACACTGTACTAGACCCAGATACGCATTATTTTTCAATGATAATATGGCAGTCTCTGTGATTAGTTTTAAGTATTAATTCAGAAGTGGAAATAGATATCAGATTTTGATGAACCACTTAGTTTGGGAACTTCAAAGCTCTGTCCTATTTCCGACCCCAGGAAATGACATCAAAATCATGAGGCATGTGTAGTGCCACAGAATTCATTTTATAAATCATAACAATATCCTGTTTAGCTTCTCTCTGAACCAGCCCCAACATGCCACCTGCCCCTCTGTTAGGCCTTAGGCCCCACCACTGTGGAGATCTCTGCTAATTTCCAACAGCAGGACCACCTGCAGCACTGCTAGGCAGATTGGTTCCATTTTGCTTCTGTAGCTGATGATGACCCATAGTTAAACTGCACAATACCACAATGATAAGGGGGCATTTTCTGGAGAGTTTTTGTTTTAGATTTTTTTTTTTGTGGCAAGTTAGCCTCCTTTTTACAGAAGCAAAGGACAGTGAATTTAGTGTCGTCATTACTATTTCTTTATTTTAAAAAAATTTGTTATTCCAGATGAATTTGCAAATTGCTCTAAGTCTATGAATAATTGAGTTGAAATTTTGATGGGGATTGCATTGAATCTGTAGATTGCCTTCAGTAAGATGGCCATTTT
>NC_045030.1:124868976-124870307 GCF_008632895.1 Mastomys coucha
TTCTTCCTTTCCAATTTGTATCCCTTTGATCTCCTTTTGTTGTCTAATTGCTCTGGCTAGGATTTCAACTACAATATTGAAGTTCTAGCTGCATATGTAGCAGAGGATGGCCTAGTTGGTCATCAATAGGAGGAGAGACCCTTGGTCCTATAAAGGGTTATGCCCCATTTTAGGAGAATGCCAGGGCCAGGAAGTGGGAGAAGGTGGGTTGGTGAGCAAGGGGAGGGGGGAGAGAATAGAGGGGAAACCAGGAAAGGGGATAACATTTGAAATGTAAATAAAGAAGATATCTAATTAAAAAAATTTACTTTTTTTTCTTTCAGGAAGCCAGACAAGCAATTAGTCTTCTATCTCTCTGTGTCTCTACCTCTCTATTATGTATCTACTATCTATGTATGTATCTGTAATGTAGTTACTATAGTTGATTTCATTGCTAATATATTGTTAAATAGTAGCATTTTTTTTGTTTTGTTTGTTCGTTTGTTTGTTTTTTCGAGACAAGTTTTCCCTGTCTAGCCCTGGCTATCCTGGAAGTCACTTTGTAGACCAGGCTGGCCTCGAACTCAGGAATCTGCCTGCTTCTGCCTCCCAAGTTCTGGAATTAAAGACATGCGCCACCACTGCCCTGACAGATAATAGCATTTGTTAGATTTGATTAATATTCAACATATTTTTATTCTCTTTTCTTACACCTATAAAAGAATATTTTTTCATTAAAGCTACTTTCACTGAGTAAAAAAATGTGACTAGAAGTGACAGTTGCTGGTTCTGGGATGACTCTTAAGGTACATTATGCTTCTTTTGGCATCCTGGGAACTTTGAACTTCTTCAGAGAGAAATCCATATTCTAGGTAACATCAGCCTATTTATCCCCTGAAATGGGACACACACTTAAACATGACCTAAAACTTAAAATACTGCCCCAGTAAACTGTCCACACAGTACCAAAAACAAAAATGCTCTTTGGAATTACAGACTTTGGAGTGGATTGGTAACCTGCAACTTTAAGATCTTTCTTAAGATGCAATTTACATATCATGTAATACACTCCTTTAAAATATGTAACGCAATGTTGCAGTACCTTCACAATTATATGAATATTGTCACAATTTAACATTAGTACATGAACCACAAAAGAAAACTTGAGCCTATGACCTCATAAACATTCTTTCTTATCCCTATCCACACCCAATTCTAAACAAGTAGTATTCTAATTTTTACAAACTTTAACTTCATGCTATACTGTATCATGTGTACTGATTTGTTTTGTATGTCAACTTGACACAGGCTGGAGTTATCACAGAGAAGAGAGCTTCAGTTGGGGAAGTGCC
>NC_045030.1:124875687-124884406 GCF_008632895.1 Mastomys coucha
CTGCTTGAGTTCCAGTCCTGACTTCCTCTGGTGATCAACAGCAATGTGGAAGTAAGCTGAATAAACCCCTTCCTCCCCAACTTGCTTCTTGGTTATGATGTTTGTGTAGGAATAGAAACCCTGATTAAGACACCATGTTACTAACTGAATGTAAGTAATGGACAGAAGTTATGAAAGAGGCTATAGAGCCAGGCGGTAGTGGCGCTCACCTTTAATCCCAGCACTTGCAAGGCAAAGGCAGGTGGATATGCGTTCGAGGCTAGCCTGGTCTACAGAGTGAGTTCCAGGACAGCCAGGGCTACACAGAGAAACCCTGTCTCAAAAAACAAAAAACAAAAAAAGAAAAGAAAAGAAAAGAAAAGAAAAGAAAAGAAAGAGGCTATAGAGATAATTGCTTTTCTAGTTCTGATTCGGTCATGGATTATTTTGGTTTTGATGGTGGCTGTATACATAAAATACACTCGATATTCAGACTTTTAAAAATTTGCAGCTTTTTCATGCCATTTCTAATCATTTATATAAATTTCTGAAGTTGTATATACTGGATTTCTTGTTAATTTGGATGTGTGATGTTTTTGCTCATTTGTAATGTTGTCTTATAATAAACTTCATAAAAGTAAAATTTCCCTATCATTAGCTTTTAGTATAAGTGGAATTATATAATGTGTAGTATTTTGTGACTGACTGCTTTCATTTAACTTTCAAAGTTTATCTATGTTGTAGTATTAGTATTCTGCTCTTCTCCACAATAAAATACTTTTAAACTGTATGTGTATGGAACATTTTACTTGTTCATGTTTTAAATTTTAACTGTCCTTTGAAAGGTACATAGTAATATAAAGTTGTGACATATACAGTGTTAGTAAATATTTTAAGTGAAATGTCATTGTGCAAGGGACTCAGATTCTATTCAACTCAGTATTTTGTATTGTATGATGTTACAAGGAAATGGGAGGAGAAAAGAGAGGGTGGAGTCAAAAAATCAGAGCCAGTGGATACTTTTCTAAGATACTGTCCTTAGAAACTAGCTATGAATATTGAATATTCCAACATATTCTTAGATAATGTTTTGTTAACTAGAATAACTTATTGTTGAATCAAAAAGTAAGTCTTACTTAGGCATTCCATTATGGAGTTATACTTTTATTTTGTGACATGACTTCAATTCATTTACATACTGACATATTTAGACAATTGAACAATCCTGTAAAAATCATCACAAATAGCATGAATGATTTTTATTACCTCCATGAAAATCACAACGAAGTTTTACCATGATATTAATATTATGGAATTGTGGGAAAGAAGGTGCAAAAAATAATGTAATTCTGGTTCCACCTCTTCCTAGAGCTTTGAAGATGGTTTTACAACTGCCAAAATAATAGCTGAATTTATTTTGCATTTCCTTATCCACCAGTAAACAATGTTCCTGACATTCAAGATATATTTTCCCATTAATTTATCACAGCAGCCTATGAGCCATGTAATATGACTGCTCCCAGTTCCTAGATGTAGAAGCCAAGACTGAGCAAGATCAATTAATCTATTTACATCAAAGCCTGTAAATTTCCCTCAAGAACTTTTTGTAAAAGTAGTTTTTATTTACCTAATATAATTGTCATCTTAGAGACTTCCTGCTACATAAACTTCACACTTTCTAGTTCTTTCTGAACTCTTGCAGGCTGGTTCAACTCAACTATTTTGGCTTAAACCCTCTACCAGCTTACTGATTCAATCTGGCTTCTTTTAAAGCTTCTCAGCTTCTCACTGAATTGCCCTGCTTGGAAGAACTGCCTCTGAAGTTCATGAATTGAACTCATCTGTTTAATTAGAAGTCACATTCAAACATGGCTGCTTCCTTCTTCAAATTAAGTTTACCTACATTCTTTGGGATTAAAAATGTATACTATGAGCATGCCTGTATTTCAGCCAGATCATACTGTAGTCCAGGGTGTGTCGGTGTCTGTGTCAGATCACATAGACCTAGAAAGCCTTTGGATGTCATCTCTTTCCAGAGTAGCCATTAAAATTCTTCTATATCTTCTGACTTTCAAAGACAACCTGTAACAGATAACCAATGTCTTTAGTCACTAGTTACTTATCTATGAAACTCACACTGTGTCTGTGAGATCTTCCTAGTAGGATGAGACAATATGTATGAAACATAGGAGATTGAGAACCAAGGAATAGATGCAGACTAACTTTATTGAAGGCCTTTTCTATCTATGAATTCACAAAGAAAACAAGGTCTCTTTTATCACTTTAGTTGCAACTTTCTAGTTTGGGATGTACTGAAGTTATCACAAAAAATCTGGTAAGAGTTTACTGGAAATATTCTCTAGACTCTGTTTCCCTTCAATTGTAGTATGATAGTTTAAAGCCATCTAACTTGGTGCATAACTCCTAGAGAACATGTCTTTGGAAAGGAACTGTGCAGGAGCATACTTGGCAAGATTTATTTTCATTTATTTATTTTATGTATAGGAGTACACACTGTACAAATAGTTATGAGCCTTCATCTGGTTGTTCGGAATTGAATTGAAGACCTATGCTTGCTCTGGTCAACCTCTCTCTGGTCAGCCCACTCCAGTCAATCCCACTTGCTCAGGCCCAAAGATTTATTTATTATTATAAATATGTACACTGCAGTGTAGCTGTCTTCAGACACACCAAAAGAGGGTGTCACATCTCATTGCAAGTAGTTGTGAGCCACCATGTGGTTGCTGGGATTTGAACTCAGGACCTTCAGAAGAGCTGTCAGTGCTCTTAGCCACTGAGCCATCTCACCAGCCTAAGCTTCAGCATTCTTATGCAGAATGAACAACATTGTGCTACTTGTCACAGCAAGGGCTAGTGAGTACTGTGGGCTTCTGTCTGAAGCAAAGTACTTTTAAGAAAAAGTGCGAAGCACTGAAGGATATCAGATTACAGTGTTGTGTACTTACCCTTCCCAGTCAAGTATGACCTTAAGGAAGGATAAGGATAAAGTAGTAGCACATGTTGAGGTGAGGAAACATAGAAAAATATATAATTTTGAAGTAGTTTTTAACAATGTGAATATTTCCTGGACTTTGAATGGATTTTCTTTGTTTTTTTTTTCTTGTTTGTTTTGCTTTTAATATCACTAAGCAGTAGTCTTGTTGTTTAGAGTAGCAATGCACCATAGTGATATGATAGATAACCTTGAGGTTGAATAGTTCTTTCTATATCTCTATATATGTATTTTTTTATTTATATATCAATATAAAATAGGGCTTTCAAAACAGACAGATGCATGAAAAGTAGACACCCATGGAACAGATGCAAAAAGTAGAAACTCGTGAATGGTACCAAGTACGGATGAGTAGAAATGAAGGATGGAAAAGAGGCAGCAAATGAAGACTCTGGAAAAAAACAGGGAGCAGGATATTTAGAGAAAGAGTGGAGCTCAAGGTGTTAAAGAAAGCATGTAAAAGTAATTTTTATTTGTCTGTTGTAAATGTCTCAGATGCTTACTGCCTCAGTCTGTTAACCTAGGCCTAGACCTTGGAGCTTCTAGCCTCTATACAATCTAATCTAGGCCCAGAATATTTTCAGCCTATAACACTTACTGCAGAATAAGCTCAACCCTTCCCAATTCTTTCTAAACTCTATGGTCTGTTTTGACTCAGCTGTTTTGGCTCAAATTCCTCTCCAAGCTGACTGATTCAATCTGGCTTCTTTCTTTCTGCCTCTCCTGAATTGCTGTGCTTGACCTCAAACGAACTCTAGCAATCTGTTTTAATCTCCTGGCTCCCGCTCATTCTCTGGCTCCTTCTGTCTTTACCTGTGTCTATTTCGTTTTCTCTTCAACCTGTTTCTGTGCAACCCACTCAGTAAAACTGCCTCCTTCTTTCTGCACTATTTTCTCTTAAGTAGATTCACTTTTTTTTTTTTTCACTTCTAGTATTAGGTATGTCCTATTCTATCAAATCTTTCTCTCTTTTGTCAGTTTGTCTGCTATTTAACTGGATATCACTTTTGAACATGGGTGCTTCCTTCTACAAACTAAATTTACTTCCTTGTTTGAAATTAAAGGTGTGTGCTAAAGATGGATCTATATTCCAGCCAGAGGGATTAAATGTGTGTGCTTAGGGCTGAGCCACACCACAACTAGAAACAGATTTATTTATTTATTTATTTATTTATTTATTTATGGTAAATAACACAATCATGGAGTTCACAGTGTGATCAAATATCCTGCAGCATCACCTTTTGCTTTTTATTTACCAATGGAATTTCTATTAACTGTAGTTTGATAAAGGTTGTAGCCCTCAAGGTAATCACTTTCAAGGGGACTGAAAATTACTTTACAATAATAGAAATATGTCAGTTAACCACTACTTTCATATTGCCTGATAAAATGCATATTACATAATGGGCACTAAATTCACTGAATGAGTAAATCAACAAATGAATTTTTAAATATATGACTGAGAATAAGCCTTTCATTGTGTAGTCATCTTTCTTTTTTTGAGAAGGATCTCTAAGCTATAATTTCAAAACAATCATGGAGGTTGAGGGAGAAAATAAACAAAAGTTATCTGACAACTTACATTAATGATTTACACAACAGGTATGCTAGGTGCCTGCGGCCATAGCCCATCAGAAGCAGTGACTAGAAGTAACTATAACAAACCTACCCTGTATTTTCAGTAATCAGTGACTGTACGGAAAACTTGATTTCATTTCAAGATGCATATATGGATTATTTCAAAGCACAATAATTCATTCTGAATTTCAAGACACAAAAATTCTGAGGTCTTCATCTGGTCATGCTGCCATTGCAGGTTTTCACAGTGGGACAAGCAGATTTCATTCTTCTCAAAGATTCTAATTTGCTAACCTTCTCAGAAAATGGCCCAATTAGTCATTACATTTGAAGAAGAAACAAATAGTCCTGCAAAAACAGAATAAAAAAATAATTCTGCCAGTCATTTCCTCCCCCCCAACATTTTTTTTGTTTGTTTGTTTGTTTTCTTAGTTTGGTGAGCAGAGGTTTGAAAAGGAGCTATAAACAAGTTCCAGAATTCACATTGTCTTCCTGTATTTACTTCACTTTTGTGCTTGCATATCTATGTGTTCAGGAGATTTTAAATAACCAATTATGAGGAACAACTTCAGGAAAGAATGCAGCAGAGGTCATGTGCATGTCGAGCTTTCAGCATTCCTTTGCATCCTTCTATACACAGCACCTCCTATAATTTTAATGCCCAGGGTATGTTTATATCTTATATTCTTTTTTTAGTTTGATTCTTCTTCTTCTTCTTTTTCTTCATTTTCTTAATTGCCATTTGATAGTTTTCTCATACTCCCTAAAGATTTCCTTATTACAAATAAAGAGCTTAATTATTTCTATAGTGGAAATATTAGAGTTCCTATGAGCTTTTTTTTTCCTCTTTAAAAGTCATTGTTGATACAATAAAATACAAGTAATTCATGACCAATACAGCTGTTCATGGAAGGATTGGAGTAAAAACTGAAAAGTAAGAAATATATAAAAAGGTACCTCTTAAGAAGTGCTATTATTGGCTGCTAACATCCAGGTCAAGGCCAGGGAGAATAAATTAGTGAGGTAAAGCTGTAACAATAGCTGATGCTCATGCAGCCTTTTTCATTGTTGTTGTTGTTGTTGTTTATGCAATTTCCACTGCACCATTTCAAGATATGTCTAGGTAAGCTATGTAACAGCCACCCAGAGAATTTCATTTTGTTGTAGTTACTTGCCTTGTATGCACACCACTATTATTTGCTGGTTGCAAAGAGCTAAGCTAATTTTTTCAGCTTTGAATATTGCTGAGATTTTGTATATGCCTTTTGATTTTTTATTTGCTTGTTTTGGGGTGGATTTTTTTGTCCAAAATCCAGTTGTGTCTACTTATACTCTCTCCCTCTGTACCTCATCCATCTCATCCTTCCTGTTCCCATCCCTATCCCCTCTCAAACCAAGTCCCATATGTCCATCCATCAACAATGTTTAATCTATTTACTATTTCCCCTTCTAAGTGAGATTCAAGCATCCAACCTTGGGCCCTCCTTGTTCTTTGACTTTTATGGTTCTGTTGTTTATAGCATGGTATACTGTACTTTATGACGAATATCAACTTTTAAGTCAGTACATACCATCTTTGTCTTTCTGGAGCTGGGTTACCTCACTGAGGGTAATCTTTCCTAGTTCTACACATTTGCTTGCAAAGTTCCTGATGTCATTTTTCTTAATGGCTGAGTAATAAATACTCCATTGTGTAAATGTATCATATTTTCTTTATCCATTCTTCAGTTGAAGGACATGTAGGTTGTTTCCAGTTTCTGGCTATTAAAAATAATGTTGCTGTGAACATAGATGAGCACATGCCTTTGTGGTGTGGAGGAGCTTCTTTTGGGTATATGCCCAGAAGTGGTATAGCTGAAATTATAGTGGAGGTAGATCTATTCCCAATTTTCTAAGAAACAGTCAAATTAATTTCCTAAGTAGTTATACAAATTTTCCCAGCAGCAACAAAAGAATATTCCTCTTGTTCCACATCATTGCCAGCATGAACTGTTGCTTGAGGGTATTTTTGCTTAGCCATTCTTCCATGACTCAGTGGTCACTGAGTAGAGTTTATTCTTTGTGCATGAGTTTTAAGATTTCTTTTGTTTCTGTTGTTGCTCAGTCCAACTTTAATACATAGTAGTCTGACAGGATGTTACTACAATTTTATTGTATCTATTGATACTTGCTTTATGATTGAATATATGGTTATTTTTGGAGAAGATTCTGTGAGGTCCTGAGAAGAAGGTATATTCTTTTGTGTGTGGATGAAGTATTATGTAGATATGTTAGAGCCATTGATTCACCACATCTATGAGTTTCATTATTTCTCCATTTCCTTTCTATCTGGATGACCTATCCACTGGTAAGAGTAGGGTGTTGACATCTCCCCCTACTTATGTGTGAGATTCAATGTGTGATTTAAGCTTTAGCAATGTTTCATTTATGAATGTGGGTGCCATTGAATTTGGATCTTAGATATTCAGAATTCAGATGTCATCTTGGTAGATTTTTACTTTGATGAGTTTGACATGTTCATCTCCACGTCTTTGATTAATTTTGGTTAGATTATTAGAATAGTTATTCCAGCTTTCTTCTTGGGTACATTTGCTTGGAAAACAGTTTTCCAGACCTTTATTCTAAGGTGATGTCTATCTTTGATGTTGAGGAGTGTTTCTTGTATGCATCACAATAACTGATAAAGTTTTCTCATCTATTTTGATAGCCTGTATCTTTTTATTGGGGAATTGAGTCTATTGATGTTGAAAGATATTAATGACCAACAATTGTTAATTCCTGTTATTTTGATTTTGGTAGTGTGTGTGTGTGTTTCCATTCTTTTTGTTTTACAAATGCGAAATAATTATTTCCTGCTTTCTTGGGTATAGCTAAACTCCTTGGGTTTGAAGTTTCCTTCTAGTATCTTTTATAGGAGTATATTTATGGATACATATTGTGTAAATTTGGTTTTGTCATGGAATATCTTCTTTTCTCCATCTATGATTATTAAAAGTTTTGTTCATTGTAGTACTCTGAGCTGTATCTGTAGTCTCTTAGAGAATGCAAGACTGCCCAGGACCTTCTGGCTTTTAGTGTATCTGTTGAAAAGTTGGATATAATTCTACCAGGTCTACCTTTATATGTTATTTGGCCTTTTTATACCTTGGAGCTTTTAATATTCTTTCTTTGTTCTGCACATTTAGTGTTTTGATTATTTATGTGGTGGAAGCATTTTCTTTTTGGTCAAATCTATGTATTGTTTTGTAAACTTCTTATACATTTATAGACATATTTTTTCTTTAGGTTGGAATTTTTTCTTCTATGATTTTGTTGAAAATATTTTGGGGGTATTTGAGTTGTGAATCTTGTCCTTCTTCTCTTCCTATTACTCTTATGTTTGGTCCTTTTAAATTGTCCCAAATTTTTTGGATTTTTTGTCATAAATTTCTTAGATTTAGCATTTTCCTTGTCAGATGTATTGATTTCTTCTATGTTATTTTCTATACCTAAGATTCTCTGTTCCATCTCTTTTATTCTGTTGGTAATACTTGCATCTGTAGTTCCTCTTCTCTTTCCTAGATTTTCCATCCCCAGTCTTCCCTTAGTTTATGTTTTCTTATTGTTTCAATTGCTATTTTAAGGTTTTGAACAGTCTTATCCATTTCTTTCACTTATTTGATTCTATTTTCTTGTATTTCTTTAAGAGATTTATTCATTTCCTCTTTAAAGGTCTCTATCATCTTTTAAGTTGGACTTAAGGCCATTTTCTTGTATTTCAGCTTGCTATAGTAGGATAGCTGGCCTCTGATGGTACCATATTGCCCTGTCTCTTCCTGATTATGTTCTTGTACTGGCCTTTTGCCATCTGGGTTTTGTGGTTATTGTAGGTTCACGCTGATTTCTGAGATTATCCTTGTTGAATTTTTTAAAGAAATTTTTCCACTGATTTCTTTCCTCTCTGCTGTCTGGCCTGAGATTCCTGGGGTTCTGGTGACTAGCTAGTCTTCTAGTCCAGTAGTATGCCTCCCCTGGGGATTTTGTGGCCTGCATGGCCTATAGTGTTTTGGATGTTAACCTTGCCTCTGAGATATCTACTACCAGTATAACCTAGAGTTCCAGGTGCCAGCATGGCCTTCTGGAAAGCAGATGGAGTTGTTGGCAAAAAAT
>NC_045030.1:124884846-124886455 GCF_008632895.1 Mastomys coucha
TTCTTTCCCCACTTCTCTCCCTTCTCTCCCCTTTCCTGAACCTGGCATTCCCCTATACTGCAGTATAGAACTTTCACAGGACCAAGGGCCTCTCCTCCCTTGATGACCAACTAGGCCATCCTCTGCTACATATGAAGCTGAAGCTAGGAGTCCCATCATGTGTACTCTTTAGTTAGTGGTTTAGTCCCTGGGAGCTCTGAGGGTACTAGGTAGTTCATATTGTTGTTTGTCCTATAGGGCTGCAAACCCTTCAGCTCCTTGGATCCTTTCTCTAGCTCGTTCATAGGGGCCCTTGTTCTCAGTCCAATGGATGGCTATAAGATTCTACTTCTGTATTAGTTGGGTACTGTCAGAGCCTCTCAGGAGACAGCTATATCAGGCTCCTGTCAGCCAGCACTTGCTGGAATGCACAATAGTGTCTGGGTTTGGTGATTGAATGTGGGAAGGATTCCCAGGTGGAGGAGTCTCTGGATTGTCCTTCCTTCAGTCTCTGCTCCATAGTTAAAGTGTCTGCAACTCTTTCTATGGGTATTTTGTTCTTCCTTCTAAGAAGGATTGAAGTATCCACAATTCGGTCTTTCTTTGTCTTGAGATTCTTGTGGTTAGTGGATTGTATTTTAGGTATTCTGAGCATCTGGGATAATATCAACTTATCAGTGAGTGCATACCATGTGTGTTCTTTTGTTATTAGGTTACCTCACTCAGGATGACATTCTCCAGATCCATCCATTTCCCTACGGATTTCATAAATTCATTGTTTTTAATAGCTGAGTAGTACTCCATTGTGTAGCTGTACCACAATTTCTGTATCCATTCCTCTGTTGAGGGACATTTGGGTTGTTTCCAGCTTCTGACTATTATAAATAAGGCTGCTATGAACATGATGGAGCAGGTGTCCTTATTTCATGTTGGAGCATCTTCTGGGTATATGCCCAGGAGTGGTACAGCTGGGTCCTCCAATAGAACTATGTCCAGTTTCCAGAGGAACCGCCAAACTGATTTACAGAGTGGTTGTGTCAGTTTGCAATTCCAACAGCCATGAAGAAGTGTTTCTCTTTCTCAACAACCTCCACTGCATCTGCTGTCACCTGAGTTTTTGATTTTAGCCATTCTGACTGGTGTAAGGTAGAATCTCAGGGTTGTTTTGATTTGCATTTCCCTGATGACTAAGAATGTTGAACATTTCTTTAGGTGCTTCTCAGCCATTGGGTATTCATCAGTTGAGAATTCTTTGTTTAGCTCTGTACCCCATTTTTTAAATAGGGTTATTTTGTTCTCTGGAGTCTAATTTCTTGAGTTCTTTGTATATATTGGATATAAGCCCTCTATGAGATATAAGATTGGTAAAGATCTTTTCCCAATTTGTTGGTTGACATTTTATCCTATTGACAGTGTCCTTTACCTTACAGAAACTTTGCATTTTATCAGGTCCTATTTGTCAATTCTTTTGTGTGTGTATTCAAAACATCTTTGTTTTATTCCACAAATTTGAAAACATTAACAAAAACACTTTATTTCCAAAATCTGGTCTGTAATTTTCTTTTTTTATTATTATTATTTATTTATTTTTATTAGATATTTTCTTTATTTACATGGAAATTTCTCCTTT
>NC_045030.1:124887378-124888667 GCF_008632895.1 Mastomys coucha
TCCCCTGTGCCTATGTGCTTGAGGTTCTTCCTCACTTTCTTTTCTATTAGTTTCAGTGTATCTGGTTTTATGTGGCAATCCTTGATCCACTTGGACTTGAGCTTTGTACAAGGAGATAAGAATGGATCAATATGCATTATTCTGCATGCTAATCACCAGTTGAGCAAGACCATTTGTTGAAAATGCTGTCTTTTTTCTACTGGATAGTTTTAGATCCCTTGTCAAAGATCAAGTGACTGTAGGTGTATATGTTCATTTCTGGGTCTTCAATTCTACTCCATTTATCCCCCTGCCTGTCACTGTACCAATACCCTGTGTTTTTTTTCTCACAATTACTCTGTAGTAAACCTTAAGTTCAGGGATGGTTATTCCACCAGAGGATCTTCCATTCTTGAGAATAAATTTCACTATCCTTGATTTTGTTATTCCACAAGAATTTGCAAATTGCTCTTTCCAAGTCTGTGAAGAATTGAGTTGGAATTTTGATTGGGATTGCATTGAATCTGTAGATTGATTTTGGCAAGATGTCCATTTTTACTATATTAATCCTGCCAATCCATACCCATAGGAGCTCTTTCCAACTTCTGAGATCTTCGATTTCCTTCTTCAGAGACATGAAGTTCTTGTCATACAGATCTTTTACTTGCCAATGGTCCCAAGAAACAAGCTGGAATAGGCATTTTAATATCGAATAAAATTTACTTTCAACCTTCAGTGATCAAAAAATAAGGGGGGACAGACACTTCATACTCATCAAAGTCACACCAAGGTATTTTATATTATTTGTGACTATTGTGAAGTATGTTATTTCCCTAATTTCTCAGCCTGTTTATCCTTTGTGTAGAGGAAGACCACTGATTTGCTTGAGTTAATTTTATATCCAGCTACTTTGATGAAGTCATTTATCAGGTTTAGCAGTTCTCTGGTGGAATTTTTTGGGGTCGCTTACGTATACTATCATATGATCAGCAAATAGTGATAATTTGACTTCTTCCTTTCCAATTCGTATCCCTTTGATCTCCTTTTGTTGTCTAATTGCTCTGGCTAGGATTTCAAGTGCTATATTGAATAGGTAGGGAGAGAGTGGGCAACCTTGCCTAGTCCCTGACTTTAGTGGGATTGCTTCAAGTTTTTCTCCATTTAGTTTGATGTTGGATACTGGTTTACTATATATTTCTTTTACTATGTTTAAGTATGGGCCTTGAATTCCTGATCTTTCCCAGACTTTTATCACGAAGGGATGTTGGATTTTGTCAAATGCTTTCTCAGCATCTAATGAGATGATCATA
>NC_045030.1:124889529-124894451 GCF_008632895.1 Mastomys coucha
TGTTTTGGATTTCCTCAGTGTCTGTTGTTATATCTCCCTTTTCATTTCTGATCTTGTTAATTAGGATAACGCTTCTGTGCCCTCTAGTTAATCTGGCTATGGGTTTATCTATTTTGTTGATTTTCTTAAAGAACAAGCTCCTGGTTTGCTTGATTCTTTGTATAGTTCTTTTGGTTTCTATTTGGTTGATTTCAGCCCTGCATTTGATTATTTCCTGTTCCTGACTCCTCTTGGTGAATTTGTTTCTTTTTGTCCTAGAGCTTTCAGATGTGCTCTCAAATTGTTGGTGCATGCTCTCTCCAGTTTCTTTTGGGAGGCACTTAGAGCTATGAGTTTTCCTCTTAGGACTGCTTTCATTGTGTTAGGGTATGTTGTGGCTTCATTTTCATTCAACTATAGAAAGTCTTTAATTGCTTTCTTTATTTCTTCCTTGACCAAGTTATCAGTGAGTAGAGTGTTGTTAAGCTTCCATGTGTATATGGGCTTTCTATTGTTTATGTTGTTTTTGAAGAGCAGCCTTAGTCCATGGTGATCTGATAGGATGCAAGGAATTATTTCAATCTTATTGTATCTGTTGAGGCCTGATTTGTGACCAATTATATGGTCAATTTTGGAGAAGGTACCATGAGGTGCTAAGAATAAGGTATATCCTTTTGTTTTAGGATAAAATGTTCTATAGATATCTATTACATCTATTTGTTTCACAACTTCTTCTTGTCTCATTGTGTCTTTGCTTAGTTTCTCTTTCCATAATCTGTGCATTGGAAAGAGTAGGGTTTTTAAGTATCCTACTATTATTGTATGCAGTGCAATGTGTGCTTTGAGCTTTAGGAAAGTTTCTTGTATGAATGTAGATGTCCTAGCATTTGGAGTGTAGAGGTTCAGAATTGGAGTTCGTCTTTGTACATCTCTTATCTTTGGTGAGTATGAAGTGTCCTCACTTATCTTTTTTGATCACTGAAGGTTGAAAGTCCATTTTATTTGATATTAGAATGCCTATTCCAGCTTGTTTCTTGGGACCATTGGCTTGGAAAATTATTATCCAGCATTTTATTCTGAGGCAGTATCTGTCTTTGTCACTCAGGTGGGTTTCCTGTATGCAACAAAATGTTGGGTCCTGTTTACTTACCCAGTCTTATAATCTATGTCTTTTTTATTGGAGAATTGAGTCCATTTATATTAATAGATATTAAGGAAAAGTAATTGTTGCTTCCTGTTCTTTTTGTTGTTAGATTTAGAATTCTGTTCATGTTGCTACCTTTTTTTAGTTTTGTTGGAAGATTACTTTCTTGCTTTTCCTAGGATGTAGTTTCCCTCCTTGAGTTGGAGTTTTCCATTTATTATCATTTGAAGGGCTAGATTTGTGGCAAGATATTGTGTAAATTTGGTTTTGTCATGGAATATTTTGGTTTCTACATCTGTGGTAATTGAGAGTTTTGCTGGATATAGTAGCCTGGGCTGGCATTTGTGTTCTCTTAGGGTCTGTATGACATCTGCCCAGGATCTTCTAGCTTTCATAGTCTCTGGTGAGAAGTCTGGTGTAATTCTGATAGGTCTGCCTCTATATGTTACTTGACCTTTTTCCCTCACTGCTTTTAATATTCTTTCTTTGTTTTGTGCATTTGGTGTTTTGACTATTATGTGGTGGGAGGAATTTCTTTTCTGGTCTAATCTATTTGGAGTTCTTTCAGCTTCTTGTATGTTCATGGGTATCTCTTTCTTTAGGTTAGGGAAGTTTTCTTCTATAATTTTGTTGAAGATATTTACTGGCCCTTTAAGTTGGAAGTCTCCATTCTCTTCTATACCTATTATCCTTAGGTTTGGTCTTCTCGTGTCCTGGATTTCCTGGATGTTTTGGGTTAGGAGCTTTTTGCATTTTGTGTTTTCTTTGACTGTTGTGTCAATGTTTTCTACGGTGTCTTCTGCACCTGAGATTCTCTCTTCTTTCTCTTGTATTCTGTTGGTGATGCTTGCGTCTATGTCTTCTGACTTCTTTCCTAGATTTTCTATATCCAGAGTTGTCCCTCTTTGTGATTTCTTCATTGTTTCTACTTCCAATTTTAGATCCTTGATGGCTCTGTAAGTCTGTGTCAGCACTTCTGGGAGATCAGCTCTCCCATGGTAAGACCCGTGGGCACAGGGCTGTGGATCAGTCCTCCCTCTTGGGTGCAGATGAATGAATGAAGGACCCTGTCCCAGTTGCTCTTCAGCTTCTGTGGCCTATGCCTCCTGGCTGGTCCTGCCTTCGAAAGTCACTGGAGAGAAAATGGCGAACTTGCCTGAGTCCCAGTGTCAGAGTACTCCCTGGATAAAAACTCTCTGCTTTAGGGAAAGGTGCACAGAGCATTGTGGATTTGCTGCCCCTCCTAGTTGTAGACAGAGGTAGAAAGGATCCTGTCCCATCTGCCCTGCAGTGTCTTCAGCCTGTGCCTCCCAGCTGGTCCTGCCTGTTTAGAAATGGTTCTTTGAGGCAAATCCCATCTGCATTGTCAGGAAATCACCAGTTCAGTTCATTGGTCAGTGGCGGCAACTTGATCTACTTGAACACACTTTCTGGATACACTGGCAGTCCAGTTCAGTAGTGTCAGGATAACAACAGTAGTGGCATGACCTAGCAGGAACAGCCAGGCCTCAGCTGAATCAGCTTGAATCAGCAGGAGGGATTAGGACCACCAGGAACACCAAGAGAAGATCTCATCTGTGCCTCTTGATGAAATGTAGGTCTGCAAAGATGTGAAACCAAGAAGCATAGCAGAGCTACCTCTATAAGCAATACCTAATTTTCTTTACTTTGATGATTCAGCTTAAATCTGTCAGTTAAAATAATCTTTTAAAAAACATTGTTCTGGGGCTGGCGAGATGGCTCAGCGGGTAAGAGCACTGAATCTGGGTGTGTTTTAAAGAAAGTTGACAAGAAAGTGCTTGGGGTAGGGTTTTCCCTGCTTTTCCCTGGTTCTAGCAGGCCTCCAGGTAAGCACGTAGAGGTGTGTGCTCGAAAATGGAGTAGAGGAGACAGAGTGCATTTTACTGATTTGGGGCATGATTTAAGGGGATTAGGCAGACAAGTCCTTGAGGGTGGGGGGGTCTTTCTTGGTTGTCCATGGTATTGGCAAGCCTCTAGAAATTCAGGCAGATTTGTGGAACAGAAAATGGAGGATAGGAGATAGAATGTAGTTTACCACTGTTGAGTGTGCCTTAAGGAGACCTCCTTTCCCTTGATTTTAATACAAAATCTGAAGTTATTGTTTTCTGAAATGATCCAGCTCCTATTTCTACTCTCTAATGAAGGTCTAGTAGCCTTATTTTGGAGGAGAAAAGAGAACAGATGTTGCTAAGTGGGTGTTTTCTGGAGGTGGTAAAATTTGATGTCAAAGTACAACAGAACTAACTTTGTGAGTCTCCAGGAAACCAGCTCATTATGGTCCAAGCATAGTTTTGTTATAAAATCCCAGAAAAATTATGACTGTATTGATTTTACTACATTCGTTTGGGATTTATAACACTAAATGTTTCTAGAATTCCTGTTTTATTCAACAAAAATACTTCCCTTTCACATATCCTTTCTATTTCTTCAAGTCTTGAGGAGTCAATAAATGCTTGGTGTTTTAAATTCTTCTTTTAAATATTCATATTTGTTTATTTTCATATTTTATAAATTTTGTAAGAATTCATACATTGTATTTCGATTATGTTCACCCCTGAACTCCTTCCATATCTACCCATCCCATATCCAATCAACCTTACATCATTTTTTTTTTGTATCAAGTCCAATTTATGTTGTTTATATATATTCCTTTGGGTATGTGGTGATCTACTGTACTGTGGCTCACATAATTATCATCATGTTCTTTAAAAAAAAATGTCTATCCTGTAGCTATTAATTACCAAGTTCTTCAGCGAGCAGTAGGACAATATGTCCATCAACCACAAAACAACACTGGAATGTTATCTTATTTAGAGCTTGTACAAGTCCTGTGCATGCTGTCACAACTGGTGGAAGTTCATATGAACAGCTGACCTGTTATGTCTGGAAAACAGTATTTCATTGTTATCTCCCAATTCTCTTGTAATCTTTCTGCTTCATTATCTGAGATGATACCTGAGGCTTGGAAGCAGGGGTGTCATTTGATGTCCCATTTAGGTCTGAGCACTCTACAGTCTCTTATTCTTTATACATTGACAAGTTGTGGGGTTTTGTATTAATCACCATCTACTGCCAAAAGGAGCTCTTCTGGTATGGCTTAACAGATGCATTTGTGTATGGGGAATAAAAATAATTCATTAGAACTTTGTTTAATACTACATCCATATAACAGTAATAGTAGTAGGGTCATCACTAAACATTATGACCTATCTAGAGATAGGCTTTTGAGTTTTAGAACTGTGTTTCATGTGTGGCTTTCATCTTGAAAATGGAACTTATATTCAATCAGAAAGTGATTGGTTACTGTCATGAACTTTTGCCACTACTTCTTCAATGACCATCTCTTGGCAAACTAGTCATTATTTTGGTTAGCAGAGTTCACCCCAGGGTAAGTTTATGATTATCTTTCCTCCTGTGAGTATGAATAGTACCTTCCAGGACTATGATAGGATGCCAATGAGAATGAATGAATGACCTGGAGGTCAGTACCAACTTGATACCTCCATGTTCTATGACTCAAGTTATATTATCTTCAACAATAGGGCTTTACTATGAAGTTCTGAGACAGTACCAGGAGGATTGGAAATAGCCCATGATGTTTATGGTATCTATGGGACATCACTGTGTAAGAATTCCAAAATAAATAATCCATACCTGACATTCATCTTTTTCCTTGTTAGTTTATCTTGTATGGTGAGGATATTGTCACCCTGTTATATGATAGCTACTTTTAAATTTGAATATGTACATTATATACATATATACATATACAAATTTG
>NC_045030.1:124894745-124901112 GCF_008632895.1 Mastomys coucha
AAAATCAAAAAAAAAAAAAAGTGTGGCCTTGTTGGAGTAGGTGTGTCACTGTGGGTATGGGCTTGAAGACCCTCATCCTAGCTGCATGGAAGTCAATATTCTACTATAGGGCTTCAGATGAAGATGTAGAACTCTCAGCTCTGTCTGAACTATGCCTGCCTAGATGCTGCTGCTCAATTGGATGAATTAAATGCAATGGGATTAATTGGGCCCTGAGGTAGCAAGTGCCAGGTGGCAACACTGAATAACAAGAGACAAGGTGATCATAGTTATTATAGTGGACAGCATAGACAAAATAATGTTTATAATGATATAGCCCATAATGGTCAGCACAGAAAAAGAACAAGAACAAAACTCTTCAAATGTGCTTGTGGCACCTTTCACCAATTTGCTTCTTGTAGGATTCTTGAAGGGCATATCTTCTGGGCATTCCCATTGTGGAGGCTTACACAACGAATCCTCTCCAGCATTCTAATTTCTCTGAGCCTTAAGATCCCTTCATCAATACTATGCCAAGGGATATCAGGCATCTCCAACTCCTTTTAGTAGGCCATCTTATAATAAGAGCTTCAGCCAACCATTCATACAATCTTCTGACAGCTTTTTTTAACTGTGCAAGCTTCCATATTAAACCTAGAATCTCCCACTCAGAGTGCCCATGTCAATAAACTCATCCTGATCTAGTTTTATGTTCCATACATCATTATCCAACACCCTTAAAATCCATTCCCATACATATTCCCCAGACTTTTGGTTAAATGAATTAGCAAGCTCGTTAAGCTCCTTAGTAGCGTTTTGAATTTCCTCATGGACTACACTTTCTACCTCCCCTCTAGGAACTCACTTTGCCTTGAGTCTGGTTACAGGTCTAGAAGAAACTATTGGTGGGACTTGAGGAACATCAGTATTGTCTTGCCTGGCATTTCCTTCATACAATGTCACTGCTGGCTTATAAGACTTAGGGATTAATTTCCTCATGTGAAAGAAGCATTATTTCAAGGGGTGGGGCTGAAGGTACTACTTTCTTAGCTGAGGTAAACCCTTGAAAATCTGAAGATTCAGGGTTCTAAGCTTCAACATAGTCTTCTTCCCACAATCCCCTACCCAAGTTAGAGGATCCCATACTTTGTCAGTTAATGCTCTTATTTTAACTACTGACACCCTCAGAGGCTGAGACTTGAATTGTTGCTGTAATTCAGCCAATGTTATAATGAGGGCTTCAGCTTGAATTTTTGCAACTCAAGCTCTCTGGCTGCTGGAAAGAATCTCTTCAAGGGCAAATTTAGAAACCTTTAGATTGTTTATTTACATCTGGTGTCATTTAATTTTATCATACAACTAATTCTTTTCCTTCATCACTTTGTCCAGAGATACTCATAGCAACAAGCAGGCAAAATAATTTTCCTCGTTTTTTCCCAAATTGTAGAGAAATTTGTATACTGGGTCACCTAATTCATTTCCAGTTACAATTGATGGATCAAGATAATCAAAGATATTAGTAGCTTCTTTAAGTTTGAAGTATAGTTTCTACCAGGGACCTTCAATATTTTCCAAGCTTCCAGGAGAGAGAATATCTGCAGAAGTTTCAGTAGTTGAAGGTGTTGGTGAATTAGAAGGTGCTGGCCAATTATTAAACTGATTCAAAATTATTTGTTAATTTATTTTATATATTTTATTAATTTTTATTTATTTATTTCAAACTCCAGATTTTATTCCCTTCCTGGTCCACCCTCTGAATGTTCCATATCCCATACCTCCTCCAACCACCCTGTCTCCATGAGGATGTCCCCATTCCCAGCCCCACCCCAGCAGACCTCTAAAATCGCTGGGGTCTCCTGTCTCTTGAGGCTTAAGGCACATATTCTCTGACTAAACTTAGATAGTCCTCTGCTGTATATGTGTTAGGGGCCTCATATCAGCTGGTGTATGCTGCCTGGTTGGTGTTCCAATATCTGAGAGATCTCAGGGCACTAGGTTAATTGAGACTGGTGGTCCTCCTACAGGGTGACCCTCTTTCTCAGCTTCTTCTAGCTTTCACATAATTCAACCAGAGCTTCTGTCCATTGGTTAGGTGCAAATACCTCCATCTGACTGTTAGAGCTGCTTGCTTGGGTCTTTTGGAGGGCAGTCATGATATGTCCCTTTCTGTGAGCACTCCATAGCCTCAGTAATAGTGTCAGGACTTGGGAACCTCCACTTGAGCTGGATCCCACTTTGGGCCTGTTACTGGACCTTCTTTTCCTCAAGCTCCTCTCCATTTCCATCTCGGAAGTTCTTTCAGACACAGGAACAATTATGGATCAGAGTTTTGACTGTGGAATGGCAACTCCATCCCTCACTTGATGTCCTGTCTTTCTGCTGAAGGTGGGCTCTACAAGTTCCCTCTCCCCAATATAGGAGAGAGGGATTTCATATAACATCCCTCTCTTTGAGTCCCAAGTGTCTCTCACATTCCCAGATCTTTGGTGCATTCTGGAGGTTCCCCCCCCCTCCCAACCTCCTACCTCCCGAGGTTGCATTCATTTTGCTGGCCCTCTGGGATTTCAGTCCTTTGCCCCCACCCAGTACCCAATCATGTTACCTTCTCCCCATCACCCCATCCTCTTTCTCTCCAAGATCCTCCCCAGTTTGTGGTTGCTTTCTTCTGCCTGCCAAGTGGGACTGAGGCATCCTCACTTGGGCCCTTCAGCTTGTTAAACTTTTTGAGTTCTGTGGGCTGTATCTTGGGTATTCGGCAGATTTTTTTTTCTAATATCCACTTATTAATGAGTACATACAATGCATGTCCTTTTGGATCTGAGTTACCTCACTCAGGATGATATTTTATAGTTCCATACATTTGCCTACAAAACTTAGAATATTCTTATTCTTAATAGCTGAGTACTATTCCATTGTATAAATGAACCACATTTTCTGTATCCATTCTTCTGTAGTGGGACATCTGGGTTGTTTCCAGCTTCTGGCTATTACAAACAAGGATGCTATGAACACAATGATATACTGTGGCATGGTGGGGCATCTTTTGGGTATATTTCCAAGAGTGGTATTGCTGGGTCTTCAGGTAGATTTCTAATTTTCTGAGGAAACTCCAGATTGATTTTCAGAGTGGTTGTACCAGTTTCCAATCCTACCAGCAACGGAGGAGTATTTGTCTTTCTCTACATCCTCACCAACATGCACTGTTGCCTGAGGTTTTGATCTAAGTTTTATGAATGGTGTAATGTGGAATCTCATGGTCATTTTGATTTCCATTTCTCTGATGACTAAGAACTTTGAACATTTCTTTAGGTGCTTCTCAGCAATTCAGATTCCTCTGTTGTGAATTCTCAGTTTTGTTCTATACCCCATTTTTGATTGGGTTGTTTGTTTTTTTGGTGGTTTGCTTCTTGAATTCTTTATATATTATGGATATTAGCCCTCTATCTGATGTGGAGTTAGTGAAGATTTTTTTCCCAATATGTAGGTTGCTTCTTTGTCTTATTGGCTATGTCTTTTGCCTTACAGAAGCTTTCCAGTTTCATGAGGTCCCATTTATCAATTCTTGATTTTAGAGCCTGGGCCATTGGAATTCTTTTAGGAAATTTTTTCCCTGTGCCTATGAATTCAAGGATCTTTCCCACTTTCTCTTCTATTAGATTTATTGTATCAGGTTTCATGTTGAGGTCCTTGATCCACTTCGACTTGAGCTTTGTGTAAGGTGACAAATATGGGTCTATTTTCATTTTTCTACATATCGGCAGCCAGATAGACCAGCAATATACTTTGAAGGTGCTTGCTTTTTTCCATTCTTTATGTTTGGCTTCTTTGTCAAAGATCAGGTATCAGTAAGTGTGTAGTTTTATTTCTGAATTTTCAATTCTATTCCATTGATCCATGTGTTTGTCTCTGTACCAACACCATGCAGGTTTTTTTTTTTAGAGAATTTTTTTATCAGATATTTTCTTTATTTACATGTCATATGATTTCTCCTTTCCCTGTTTCCCCCCTCCAAAAACAAAAACCAAAAACCAAAAAACAAAAACAACAAGAACAAAGCCCTGTTGGCTCCCCCCTCCACCTGCTTGCCACTCCGCCCTTTCTCACTTATTGGCCCTGGCATTCCCCTACACTGGGGCACAGAAACTTCACAAGGCCAAGGGCCTCTCCTCCCATTGATGACCAACTTTGCAACCCTCTACTATACACATGCTGCCAGAACCATCAGTCCCACCATGTGTACTCCAGTTTTTATCTCTATTGCTCTATAGTAAAGCTTGATGTCAGGGATGATGATTCCCCCTGCCATTCTTTTATTGTTAAGCATTGTTGCATTGTTTGTTTTTTTTTGTTGTTGTTGTTGTTTTTTGGCTTTCCAGAAGAATTTGAAAATTGCCTTTTCCATGTCTTTCAAAAATTCTACTGAGGTTTTGAGGGTAATTGCACTGAATCTGTAGATTGCCTTTGGCAATTTTTACTATGTTAATTCTGCCAATCCATGAGCATGGAAGTAGTCTCCATTTTTGACATCTTCTTTGATTTTTATCCTGAGAAACTTGAAGTTGTTGTCATACATATCTTTCACATGATTGATTAGAATTACCCCAAGATATTTTATATTATTTGTCGCTATTGAGAAGGGAGTTGGAATTTTGATGGGGATTGCATTGAATCTACAGATTGCTTTTGGCAAGATGGCCATTTTTACTATATTAATCCTGCCAATCAGTGAGCATGGGAGATCTTTCCATCTTTTGAGATCTTCTTCAATTTCCTTCTCCAGAGACTTGAAGTTCTTGTCAAAGAGATCTTTTACTTGCTTAGTTAGAATCACACCATGGTATTTTATATTATATGTGACTATTGTGAAGGGTGTTGTTTCCCTAATTTCTTTCTCAGCCTGTTTATCCTTTGTTAGAGGGAGGCCACTGATTAGATTGAGTTAATTTTACATCCAGCTACTTTGCTAAAGTTGTTTATCAGGCTTAGGAGTTCTCTGGTAGAAATTTTGGGGTCACTTAAGTATACTATCATATCATCAACAAATAGTGATAATTTGACTTCTTCCTTGCCAATTTGTATCCCTTTGATCTCGTTTTGTTGTCTAATTGCTCTGGATAAGATTTTAAGTACAATATTGAATAGGTAGGGAGATAGTGGGCAGCCTTGTCTAGTCCCTGATTTTAGTGGGATTTCTTCAAGTTTCTCTCCATTTAGTTCGATGTTAGCTACTGGCTTGCTGTATATTGCTTTTACTATATTTAAGTATGAGCCTTGAATTCTTGATCTTTCCAAGACTTTTATCATGAAGGGTTGTTAGATTTTGTCAAATGTTTCTCAGCATCTAATGACCATATGTTTTTTTTTTTCTTTGAATTGGTTTATATAGTGAATTACATTGATGGATTTCCATATATTAAACCATCTCTGCATCCCTGGGATGAAGCCTACTTGATCATGATGGATGATTGTTTTAATGTGTTCTTTGATTTGGTTTGCAAGAATTTTATTGAGCATTTTTGCATTGATATTCATAAGGGAAATTGATCTGAAGTTTTACAGATTCAGTACAATCCCCATCAAAATTCCAACTCTATTCTTCACAGACTTGGAAAGAGCAATTTGTAAATTTATCTAGAATAAAAAAAACCTAGGATAGCAAAAAATATTCTCAAAAATAAGAGAACCTCTGGTAGAAACACCATCCTTGTCCTTAAGCTTTACTACAGAGCAATTGTGATAAAAACTGCATGGTATTGGTACAGTGACAGGCAAGTGGATCAATGGAATAGAATTGAAGAACCAGAAATGAACCCACACACCTATGTTCACTTGAGCTTTGACAAAGGAGCTAAAATCATTCAGTGGAAAAAAGACAGCATTTTCAACAATAGGTGATGGCTCAATTGGTGGTTAGCATGTAGAAGAATGCAAATTGATCCATACTTATCTCCTTGTACAAAGCTCAAGTCCAAAGTGGATCAAGGACTGCCACATAAAACCAGATGCACTGAAACTAATAGAAAAGAAAGTGGGGAAGAGCCTCAAGCTCATGGGCATGGGGAAAATTTCCTGAACAGAACACCAATAGCTTATGCTCTAAGATAATGAATTAATAAATGGGACCTCATAAAATTACAAAAGTTCTGTAAGGCAAAGGACACTGTCAATAGGACAAAATGGCAACCAACAGATTGGGAAAAGATCTTTATCAATCTTAAATCTGATAGTGAGCTAATATCCAATATATACAAAAAACTCAAGAAGTTAGACTACAAAGAACCAAATAATTATATTAAAAAATGGGGAACAGGTTTAAACAAAATTCTCAACTGAGGAATACTGAATGGCTGAGAAGCACCTAAAGAAATGTTCAACATCCTTAGTCAAC
>NC_045030.1:124901250-124922259 GCF_008632895.1 Mastomys coucha
TGGAAACAACCCAGATGTCCCTCAACAGAGGAATGGATACAGAAAATGTGGTACATTTATATAATGGATTACTTGTCAGCTATAAAAAACAATGAATTTATAAAATTCTTAGGCAAATAGGGGATATCATATTGAGTGAAGTAACCTAATCACAAAAGAATACACATGGTATGCACTCACTGATGAGCTGATATTAGCCGAGAAGCTCGGCATACCCAAAATGCAGTCCACAAAGCATAAGAAACTCAAGAAGAAGGAAGACCAAAGTGTGGATATTTCAATCCTTCTTAGAAGCTGGAACAAAATACACATAGAAGGAGTTGCAGACACTTTAACTATGGAGCAGAGACTGAAGGAAGGACAATCCAGAGACTGCTCCACCTGGGAATCCTTCCCATATTCATTCACCAAACCTAGACACTATTGTGCATGCCAGCAGGTGCTGGCTGACAGGAGCCTGATATAGCTGTCTCCTGAGAGGCTCTGACAGTACTAGACTAATTCAGAAGTAGAGGCTCACAGCCATCCATTGGACTGAGAACAAAGGCCCCAATGAAGGAGCTAGAGAAAGGATCCAAGGAGCTGAAGGGTTTGCAGCCCCTTAGGACAAACAACAATATGAACTAACTAGTACTCTTAGAGCTCCCAGGGACTAAACCACTAACCAAAGAGTACAAATGGAAGGACTCATGGCTCAGGCAGCATATGTATAACAGAAGATGGCCTAGTCCATCATCAATGGGAGGAGAGGCCCTTGGTCCTGGAAGATTTTATGCCCCAGTGTAGGGGAATGCCAGGGTCAGGAAGCAGGAGAGGGTGAGTTGGTGAGGAAGGGGAGGGGGAAGGGAACAGGTTTTTTTTTCTTTTTTTTTCAGAGGGGAAACTGGGAAAGGAGATATCATTTGAAATGTAAATAAAGAAAATATCTAATAAAAAAAAGAGAGAAGGAAGTTGTATCCCTAACTTCTTTCTCAGTCTGTTTATCATTTGTATAAAGGAAGGCTACTGATTTATGTGAGTTACTTTTATATCTGGACACTTTGCTGAAGTTGTTTTTCAACTGGAGAAATTCACTGGTAGAGTTTTTTGGGTCGCTTATGTATACTATGATATCATCTGCAAATAGTGACTCCTTTATTTCTTCTTTGCCAATTTGTATCCCCTTGAACTTTTTTTTTTGTTGTCTTATTGTTCTAGCTAGCACATCTAGTACTATATCGAATAGATCTGGGGAGAGTGGTCATACTTGTCTTTTCCCCGATTTTAATGAGACTGCTTCAAGTACTCTCCATTTAATTTGATATTGGCTCTTGGTTTGCAGTAAATTGCTTTTATTATGTTTAGGTATGGACCTTGAATTCCTGATCTCGCTAGTACTTTTAACATGAAGGGATGTTATATTTTGTCAAATGCTTTTTCTGCATCTAAGGAGATGATCATGATTTTTTTTTCCTTTGAGATTGTTTATATAGTAGATTACATTAATGGATTTTCGTATATTAAACCTTGCATCCCTGGAATGAAGCCTACTTGATTGTGGTGAATGATGGTTTTGATGTGTTCTCAGATTCAGTTTGCAAGAATTTTATTGAGTATTTTTGCATTGATATTTATAAGCAAGATTGGTCTGAAGTTCTCTTTTTTTTGGGGGGGGGTCCTTGTGTGATTTTTGGTATCAGACTAAGTTTGGCTTTATAGAATGGATTAGGTAATATTCCTTCTGTTCTATTTTATGAAATATTTTGAGGAATATTGGTATCAGATCTTCTTTGAAGGTTTGGTAGAATTCTGCACTAAATTTATCTGGCCCTGGGCTTTTTTGGTTGGAAGGTTTTTAATGACATCTATTTCCTTGTGTGATATGGACCTGTTTAGATAGTTTACCTGCTCTTTATTTAACTTTGGTATGTGCTATCTGTCTAGAAAACCATCCATTTCATTTAGATTTTCCAGTATTGTTGAATATAGCCTTTTGTGGTGGAATCTGATGATTGTTTTAATTTCCTCCATTTCTGTTGCTATGTCTCCGTTTTGCATTTCTGATTTTGTAAATTTGGATACTGCCTCTGGGACCTTTACTTAGCTTGGCCAAGGGTTTATCTATCCTTTAGACTCTCTCAAAGAACCAGCTTTTGGTTTTGTTGATTCTTTGTATTGTTGTCTTTATTTCTATTTGTTTGATTTCATTCCTGAGTTTGAATATTTCCTTCCTTCTACTCCACTTGGGTGTGTTTGCTTCTTTTAGTTCTAGAGCTCTCAGGTGTGCTATTAAGTTGCTAGTGTAAGATCTCTTCAGTTTCTTTACCAGGGTGCTTTGTGCTATGAACTTTCCTCTTAGCACTGCTTTCACTGTGTCCCATAAGTTTGAGTATTATATGTCACTATTTTCATTAAATTCCAGCAAGTCTTTAATTTCTTTCTTTATTTTTTCCCTGACCAAGTTATCATTGAATAGAGAGTTGTTCAGTTTCCACATGTACATGGGCTTTCTGTAGTTTTGTTGTTCTTGAAGACTAGCCTTAGGCCATAGTGATTTGGTAGGATGCATCGTATTATATCAATCTTCTTGTACCAGTTGAGGGTTTTTTTTTTTTTTTTTTTTTTTGTAAACAATCATAATGTCGATTTTGGAGAAGCTTCCATGAAGTGCTGAGAAGAATGTGTATTCTTTTGTTTTAGGGTGAAATGTTTTGTAGATATCTGTTAAATCCATTTGGTTCATATCCTCTGCTTTACTGTATACCTATTTAGTTTCTGTTTCAATGACCTGTCCATTGGTGAGAGTGGGGTGTTGAAGTATCCCACTATTATTGTATGGAGTTCAATGTGTTTTTTGAGCTTTAGTAACATTTCTTTTATGAATGTGGGTACCCTTACATTTGAGGAATAGATGTTCAGAATTTTGACTTTCTCTTAGTGGATTTTCTGTTTGATGAATATGAAGTGTCTTTCCTCATGACACTTGATAACATTTGGTTGAAAGTCTATTTTATTGGATATTAGGATGGCAACTCCAACTTGTTGCCTGGGACCATTTGATTGGAAGACCTTTTTCCATCCTTTTATTCTGAGATAGTGTCTTTGTTAATGAGGTGTGTTTCTTGTATACAGCAAAATGCTGGATCTTGTTTGTATATCCAGTATGTTAGCTTGTGTCTTTTTATGAGTTAGTTGAGTCCATTAATGCTGAGAGATATTAAAGAGAGATGACTGTTGGTTCCTGATATCTTTGTTTTTGTAGATAGCTTTAGGTGCTTGTTGTTCTCTCGTTTTGTATTTTTTTTTTTTCGAGACAGGGTTTCTCTGTATAGTGCTGGCTGTCCTGGAACTCACTCTCAGAAGTCTGCCTGCCTCTGCCTTCCAAGTGCTGGGATTAAAGGCATGCACCACCACCACTAGGTGATTTTGTATTTGTTGTGAGATGCTTAATAGCTTGTCTTTTCTTTGGTGTCCTTCCTTTTGTTACAGTTTTCCTTCTAGGATCCTCTGTAGGGCTGGATTGATAGATAGACACTGCTTGAATTTGGTTTTGTCCTTGAGTGTTTTGTTTTATGTATCTATGATAATTGAGAATTTTGCTGGGTATAGTAGCCTTTGCTGGCATTTGTGTTCTCTTAGAGTCTGCATGTCCTCTGACCAGGCTCTTCTCAGTTTCATAGTCTCTGTAGAGAAGCCTGGTGTAATTCTGATAGGTCTACCTTTGTATGTTAATTGGCCCTTTTACTTTGCAGCTTTTAATATTGTTTCTTTGTTCTGTGGGTTTAGTGTTTTAATTATTATGTGACAGGAGAATTTTCTTTTCTGGTCCCATTTATTTGGTGTTTTATAGGCTTCTTGTTCCTTTATGGTCATCTCTTTCTTTAGGTTAGGAAAGTTTTCTTCTATGATTTTGTTGAAGACATTTTCAGGTCCTTTGAGCTGGGAATCTTTGTTCTCCTCCATTCTAATTATTCTTAGATTTTGGTCTTTTCATTGCATCCTGAATTTCCTGTATGCTTTGGGTTAGGAGTTTTTTATGTTTTGGATTTTCTTTGACAGTTGTGCCAATCTCTTCTACGCATCAGGTGTAGACCTGAGATTCTCTCTTCATCTCTTGTATTGTATTGGTGATACTTACATCTGTAATTCCTGACCTCTTCCCTAGGTTTTTCATTTCTAGGTTTGCCTCCATTTGTGTTTTTTTTCATTGTTTTTACTTCCACTTTTAGGTCTTAGACTGCTTTATTCAAGTATTTCACCTGTTTGTGTTATTTGTATCCTCCTTAAAGGACTCTATTATCTTCATGAGATAGGATTTTAAGACAGATTCATGATTTTCAGGTTGGTGTTGGTGTATTCAGGGCCTTCTCTGGTGGAAGAACTGGATTCTGATGATCCACACATATATTCACTTCTTTTGCTTTACTGACTTGCACTTGCCTCTCACCATCTGGTTGTCCCTGATGTTTGCTGTTCTGGGTGATTCTGTCTGAAGTTTGCATCTTTTGTCCCTGGGTTGCTTCAGGTCTCTTGGTAGGCCTGTGGCCCTGGCTGTGGCAGACCACCTGTGGGGCCTTCCAACTGGGGCCTCTTCAGAGGGGCAGAGAAGCTGCTGATCAGTTTCCCTGGAAGCGGTAGATCTCCTGAGATGCCTCCAGACTGTTGGGTCTTCAGAGGAGCAGTCAGGCTGTTGTCCTGAGAGATGTTCTCCAGGAGTGTCTAGTGACTGTGGTTTCCATTTCTCTATATGTAGCAGTATTCCAGGGAGGCTTTCAGTCTGTTGGATCAGTTGCTTTGAATGTCACAGAGCTCCAGGATGTCTTCAGACTGTGGTGTCTATTGCCCAGTTGCCCTGTATACAGAGGAGCTCCTGGGATACCTTCAAGCTGTGGTGTCTTCAGCAGTGCAGACAAGCTGGCTATCAGTTGCTTGGTTGCCTTGTGTGTACTAGATCCCCTGGGATGCCAGTTGCCCTGTGTGAAGCAGATCTCCTGGGATTCCTCAGACTGTAGTGTCCGTTACCTTGAGTGCAGTTGATCTTCTGGGCTGCCTTAGGATATGGTGTCTCCAGGGGAACAGACTAGCTAGCAGTCTGTCTCAGCAGAAAGGATTGGGTGGAAGGGAAGGGGTATTCAGTGGGGGTGGGGGTGTGTTGCATGGTGGGTGGTGATGGGTCCCCAGTCCACTGGGCTCCCAGTGGCAGCTGCTGGTTCAGGATATGGTGTTTCCACTCCAAATTCTTAAAAGATCCATCCTTATACTTCTGTTCCTCTAGAACTATTCCTGGTATCAACATATGTCTTAGTTAGGGTTTTACTGCTGTGAACAGATACCATGACCAATGCAATTCTAATAAAGAACAACAATTAATTAGAGCTGGCTTACAGGTTCAGAGGTTCATCAAGGCAAGAGCATGGCAGCATCCAAGCAGACATAGTGTAGGCAGAGCTGAGAGTTCTACATCTTCATCTGAAGGCTGCCAGCAGAATACTGACTTCTAGGCAGCTAAGATGGGTGTCTTAAAGCCCATACCCAGTGACACACCTACGCCAACAAGGCCACATCTTCTAATAGTTCTAACCCCTTGGCGGAGCATGTTCAAACTATCACAGTGGGTATTCCAAATAAAATACACATGCCTAAATATTCAAATCTAACATGCAGAAATGAGAGAAAATACGGAAAATATGTCATGTTTATCTTTTCAGGTCTGGGCTACCTTCCTGAGAGTGATTTTTGCCAGCTCCATGCATTCACTGTGAATTTCATAATTTTGCTTTTCTTAACAGTTGAATAAAATTCCATTGTATAAATAACGATAATGATTTTAAATCTTTTGTGGTTTTATCCTCTTTGGTAAATATACAAGAGTAAGTTGGCTTCAATAGTTTTAACTCCTATCAAATGACAAGTTAGAAGAGTGTCCACTTCTATTATTCTTCTAACTTCCTATGGTCCCTTAGATGTTGATAGCACTTTTCTTTGGGTGGTAACATGATAGTGAAGAATGCAAGTCTATGCTGCATATGTATATTAAAACCCAGTTTCCATGTGTTTAAGAAAAACTCAACATAGTATCACATCCAAAAAAAAAACCCAATAACAACAAAAAATAACAACACAAAACCAAATCTGAATAAAAAATTATAATTTTTTAAAACTTGGGCCACACAACAACTCCTAAATCATTTATTTATCTCCTTGACAATTGTACTAATCTTCCCTCAATGGCTGGGTCCATTATTTGACTTTAGACTTCATTTGAATATACTCACTGTTCTGTCTTCTCCCATTTTGCCTTTCTTGATTCTTCTCTAGGCTGTAATATTTAAAGTCTTTCACAAGAAGCAACTTGATATATATATATATATATATATATATATATATATATCTTCAAAAATGGTAGTTTTTCCTCTCTGTAAAAATTTAAAGTAGGAAAATGTCAAATATGGAGAAAATGAAGAGAATAATGCTATGTATAAACACACAAACACACAAAAGTTATAGATAAATACAGATATAGATGTGGATGTGGATGTGGATGTGGATGTACATATAGATATATAGATATAGATATATAACTGAGATTAAACATCATTTATTATTTGGAACTTATTGTATACTGTTGTGGATAAGCTTGGTACCATTTGTATTTTGATGCTAAGTCTGATGTCCTGGGAGAGGCTGCAGACAAGGAATGACTCACCTACTCAGGTGACTTTTTGTGAACCAATGCCCTAACAAATAAAGGAGCCAATCACTGGGTGAGTAGGCAGAACTTGCAGGTTAGTAGGAGCTAGAGAGGAAGCAGGACAAAGTTAGGTCTTTTTGGACAGGGATAGCGTGAAGACAAGATGTAGCTACAGTGTCTCCAGGTTTCCATGGCAGATCCATCAGGATTCACCACCAGAAGATTTAAATTTAATAAGGCATACAAGTTAGGATTTTAGTTGTTGTGCCCAGCAACTGAGTTACTGTTGTTTCTGAACTAAGTTTGTGTTGTGTTTTCCTTCATTCTGCGGCTTGTCTGGGCTTAAGAGAGAAAGGTATAATGGCAAAGTGTGTGTTGAGGGGAGGTGTTGAAGGTCAGGTTTGGCATGGTAGCAAGCTACCAGTGGGAGCTTACTGAGCTGGGTGGAGATGTTTCAGGAGCTCTGGGCCAGAGAGTATCCATGAGATAAAAACAAGTCAGACATTGCCTGCTAGTATATGGCCAGCCAGGCTGCCAGACCAGAGAGTTGCCAGCACAAGCATGAGAACGAACCAGGTCGATTTTTAATATTTCCTGCAACAGTATGCAATAAAAATGATCAGTTCCTTAAATATTATAGAAAGAAAGGCTTTCTCAGTGCTTGAAGGAAGCCTGGTCCATGTTTATGTAGTTTATGTGCATGAATGAACACTTTAAAATACTGGCTCAACTTGATTTTCACATACATTGGTCCATTCAAGTTTTCTATTTCCATCTACTTAGTCATTTTGGTAAGTTATATTTTAAGTAGGTTTCATATACATTTGTATTTTTAACAAGGAAAAGAGTCCATTTAAATTTCCATATTCATTGGAACAAAATTTTCAAGATTTTATCTATGATTTATTTTTATTCCTTTGCCTTAGATCTCTTCTCGTGCAGTTCTCCCAAAAGAATGAAAAAAGTAGAATACAGAGTGTGTGTGTGGGGGGACTATATCTTTGTTAAGGAGCTCACAGAAAAATGGCCTCTGTTGAACATTGTAAGTTGGGAATTTGTTTCTAATAAAACTTCTACTAGTACAGAAACACTCAATTTGCAGTAATCACACACGATTTTGGCTCACTGGGAGTGTTCAGTCGTGGGTTTCCAAAGATTTAATTATTTAAACAAGCAAGACCCTATATTTAGGTTTTATTTCTAATAATGAAGTAATTACACCGGAACATCCGAGTGGCTGATTTCTTCCCAGCATGCATGCATTAATGTAGAAAATACATTGATTTTTCTTTCAATGATAACAGAATGAAAGGTCATAGTTTCCAAAAAGTCTTATTCCAGATAATTTATGCTTGGAATGTGGCATTCTCTATTTCATTTGTGAGTGGTAAATAAGTGTATCTTTCTGGCTTTGATTTCCCTGTGGAAAGAATATCAAGTAATATAGCAAAATATTTTAAATGTATTCTTTAAAAATCTTCTATTAAATCTTTAAAAAGTTCACATAATCCTCTTTTATACACTAAGGTGTGTGAAGAATATTTATTGTTCAAAACTACTTCAGGTTTGTATTTCAACATGAATGTACACAGGCCCTGCAAAAGTGAGCTCTCTCAGGACCTAACAATAACCAATTTTAGTTTAATAATCTGTGCAATGCTTTAAGGTATCATACTAGGTCCCAGATTTTATGGGTTAGTAATGTAAAAGAAAGAAAATAAGGTGTCTTGGAAATGCTACTATAATAAGGTATATTTTAAAAGCTTATTTTAGATTTCTTTAATTTAAATTTTATATGTTGGAATTTTGCCTACACATTTACATGCTAAACATGTGTGTGCCTGATTCACATAGGGAACAGAAGAAAGCAACAGATCTCTGGAACTGGAGTTACTGATAGTTGTAAGTGACCATGTGCATGTTGGGAATAGAACCCAGATCCTAGAGAAAAGCAACGAGTGCTCTTATCTACTAAGCCATCTTTTTACCCCCTTAAGAAACATTTTCAAGAACTTGGTAATAGACACTATGCCAGTTTCTTTACAGATAATATTTTATCTTATCTTCCCAGCAACCTTTTAAGATTAGAATTTTTATTATCTTTGTTTTGACCCCTGATGGAATTGAGGTTCACAAAATAGAAATTCTTTTCCTAAAGTGCTAGTGCCAAGCCTTGGATCTATCTTTCTTTTATTCTAAACCTGTACTCCTATCCTGCATAGTTTTCTCACTCTCATGATGGGGAAAAAGTAAAAGTATGAGAGCCAAGATGATGTGATTGAAGTTAAGGTGAATTTCTGTTATATAAAAATAGTATTTGTGAACCAAAGACACTTTTTTCATACACTAACTTGTAGAAAAACCCATCTAAACTATAAGGTGGACTTGCTGCCACTTATTACTAAGCCTTCTGTTGCTCTAGATTGTTTAACTGACAGATTGTTCTTTGAAACAAAGTCTCATCTGCTTCACAGTATGCAAATACCTTGCCAAGGACATCTCTACAGTGTTTATTATTTTTGTCATCAGTTTCAGCTTTCTGCAAATATCATATTTGTATTCATCTTGAAGGATGACTACACTGAAGCCCACAGAAGCACATGGGCTGTGAAAGCAGAGGGAATGGAATCACACTGCCATTGAACAAGAGATAGGATAGAATGGCTGATTCACATGTTGAACATACTAGAACACTGCTTATTCTCTTATCTGTAGAGGTCAACCTTATTTTCTGAAGATTACATTATATAACTACAACTGTACAAGGTAAGAATGAAAAAAGAAGAAAGAGTTTTGTATGATGATGATGATGATATTCATGCTAATAATGATAATGATGATAACAAAAATAATAATAGCAACTATCGTGTTCTGGGTGCTCACTCTCTTTTAGCTGTTCATCAGAGATATTGATAAGTACCATCTCAATTAATCTTTCACCAGTCCTGTAAAGAACATACTATTAACAGGCAGTGGTGGCACACACCTTTAATCCCAGCACTTGGGAGGCAGAGGCTGGTAGATTTCTGAGTTCGAGGCCAGCCTGGTCTACAAAGTGAGTTCCAGGACAGCCAAGGCTACACAGAGAAACCCTGTCTCGAACCCCCCCCCCAAAAAAAAGACCATACTATTATTGACCCAATTTTATAGATATAGAAACTGAGGTAGAGAATGATAGATAAATCAATGTTCTGATGTTCTAAGTTCATGCAGGAAATAGCTGAACTAGGCTCTCATTCCTGGCAATCTGATTCAAGAGCATGTTCTAGGATCAATTCTGATACCCAGTGTGTTGAAGCTGATTGACTTCGAGCAATGTCTATTTTACTGAACTTTGTCTTCATCCTTTTTGAAAACAAATAGCAGGCATGAGACATCGCAAAACAAGGTAGTGCCTAGCTCTCAGTAAAGGTTCAATATAATATTTAGTTCTCCTTTTCTTTCCCTGTGTCCACTTGTGGCCAGGTTTTCTTAAACTGTGCTTAAGACACCATCTTGATCAGAATTACCTAAGGTACTTATTAAAAATGCAATACTAGCATTTCCTATACTCAAGGATATTGAATTCGTAGTGAGATTTGATATAGTTAAATAAGCAAAGTAAAAATTTAATGCCATTTTCTAGCAAGTAGCAATAAAAAGAAATTGCTAAGTATTCTTTGAATTTTGAACAGATGTAGTGTTCTGACTGCCTGAATCAACTTCACAAAAATGTGAACTTAATACATAAATCTGACTGAATCTTCTATCATCGTCATTATCATCATCATCTAAGCCAGTTTTGCAAATATTTTATTTCATAGATTTAAAATGTAGGTATACATTCTAGTTCCACAAAATATCTAAGATGTGCAAAAATATTAATAATATATGGGCCCCATCTTTTTTGTGTTTCTAATGTAACACCACCCATGTTCACAAGTGTATGTACCGAAGCATTTGCAGTTAGAATGTATGTGTGTGTGTGTGTGTGTGTGTGCATGTAAATACATGCAAAGCAAAAGATTACTCAAAGAACAAATTTTACCGAACTTGTGATGGGGGTCAAAACTTGTGCCCCAAGACAGGTCCAGCTAGTCAACCTCATTAAGGTAATTAGAAGAGCCAAATTAAAAATGGAAAGAAGGCAAAGGAGATGGATTCTAATAGGGCTACGTTAGGGAGATGACAGAGACCAAGGGAACTTCCCAAATCTCTCCAGGGTCCTGAAGTGAGGTGAAAGTTGGAATAGCTAGCCAACGCTATAAACAGTCTTTGTCTGGGCACAATACCACTCACCAATGATCCATCTATAGGGTAGTTTGGCAAGTGATTGGAACTGTGTGAAATTGGGGAAACAATTTCCCAATCTGACTGGCACTTTTCCTTTCTCCCTGCATGAGAGTCCAGAGTGTATAAACTGATAACATAACCACTCCATGGTATGAATATGGGAAAGGTTTTTATTGTAGACATGAGAGAACAGGCATCTGGAAGGGTCAGGAGCAGAGGGACAAAGTAATAGGACTAAGCATGGCCAGCCATGACAGAAGCAGGAGGAGAATGTAAAGAGTAAGAAAGGAAAGTGGAAGAGGAGGAGGTGGTGGAGAGAAAGGGAGGGAGGGGAGGTAGGGGAGGTAGAGTAGAAGCCAACCATGAGCATGTGGAGAGAGAGGGTGAAAGGGAATGGGGAGAGAGGAAGGAAAGGGAAAGCAAGAGCAAGAAATAGCAACAGAGCAAGGAGGGGGCAAGCAGTCCCTTTTATAGTGAATCAATTATATCTGTCTGTTGCCAGGTAATTGTGGGGTGGAGCTTATTTGGCTGTTGTCAAGTAACTGCGGGGTGGAGCTTAAACAAAATGATTACACTTTTAAAATATATAACAGATACTGAGGGTGCCTGGATGTCAGTAAGCACATTTGTATGCTACTGGTCACCACATATAGCCAGGTGTCCCTTCTGCCTTTTAGAATTTGAGGAAATGGAGTTTCCTTTGGACTTGGTATGGGGTAATTTGCATTTCTTTGGGGTCCATTGTTTCAATAGTCTGATAGTCAAATTGAAAGACACGATTATCTTTTTAGCATATCTTCATTTCTGCCAGGCCTATTACATAAACACTTCAGCCTGATAAATACACACTCTTCAGAAAGGCGCAGCTCACAAGAGAATTGCTTTGCATAAAATAAATAAACTTTACATGAGAGGCTGCATTGTTGAGAAACAAGAGGCAAAGCTCTCCTTCTTTAGTTAACCTTCAGAAAGTCACCTGATTCCTTCATGTCTATAAAGAGTATGCCAAACATGGAAGGAAGGGAAAAAAAACAGCAATATTTAGGACATGGTCTCTCCTAAAATGGATGTTGCATTGACTTCACTGATTCATTGATTACCTACCAAAGAAAACAAAGGTTTGAGAGCCTCTCATCCTTAGTTTTAAATAAGAAATTAAGGTATGATCAAGTTATAAGGCAGATTTGAAGCTGCTAACATCCCACTCCTTCTCAATCTTTAATGTGTAGCAGAATTAATGGGGGAATCTTTTCAAAATGCAGACTTTGATTCAGTAAGTCTGGGGTCGATGTGGGAGATTCTGAATTTCAAACAAGCGTCTAGGTAGCATTACTGGCCTGAGGACCTAACCTTAAGTAAAGGAGCTATAGCCCATGTTGTGAATTCCTTATCTTATCTTCTACTTGTCAAGCCGACTTTGATCATTCCCATTCATCTCTGGCTCTTTTCATCAAAGTAAGTGACTAGAAATCTGAATTGTTCAAAGGTGCTAATTAAATATGCAAATACCCCTAAGTAAATACATACTTAAGTTTGAAAACCAGTGCTGGAAGAAAAACACTGACTAGAAATCATTCCCATGTGGGAGGCAAGCCTCAACTCCCCAATTTACTACAGGTCAGTAGTTCTTAACCCAGCAACACATTATGATCAGCCAGGGAGACATTAACAACAACAACAAAAAAGCAAACATTCTGATCCTTTCCAAATTAAACCGGGCCCTCTGGGGTGGACCCTGGGCATCCACATTGCAAGAAAAGCTCCCCAAATTATTCTAATATACAGAACAGGCTAAACACCAGTTCTAGAAGTAAATTGTTATTTTTGTGTAAACTTAGAAATGTCTAAGTATATTGACAAAAATTCTGTATTTGCTGGAATTTTCCTGTGTTTTGTTATTGTTGCTATCTTAATTCCTTTTTAAGGCCTTTTCACAAGCACCCTTCATTCTTAGAGCACTCACTGCCCCTGTGTTTCCCCTACCTAAGATTTCCTGTTGCAATGAATCACTGATCCCATGTGTCACTGGCTTTGATTCTTCATCAGAAGTTAACCTGGGTCCCATCTTCTATGATCCATTTTTTCCCCTTCTGGTGATAAAAAGAGGTTACTCAGAAAAACCAATTCTAGGTTTTTATTAGTTCCTTTTTTATTGCTGTAATGAAACACTGCGACCAAGGCAAGCTATAGGTGTGGGGCGGGGAGGTGTTTATTTCGGTTTAGGGTTCCATGGGGTTAGAGTTCATAGTGATGGCATGAAGGCAGCCGGTGGCAGGAACTGGAATCTATGAACAAAAGCTGGGGGCTCACAAATCCATCTGCACATTGGAAGACAAGAGAGCTAAGGCTGCCTCCAGTGACTTCCTCTGACAAGACCACAACCCCTAAGTCTCTCAAACAGTTCCATCTATTGAGAACCAAGTGTTTACATACATCAATGACATTCTCCTCTAGACCAACACAAATACAATTACCCTCTTCAGTCCCACAGTCCTCTTTTAAGGGGCCTGGCTGAAATGAAGACATCCTAAGGAGATACCTGTGTCTTTTCGATTTGAGAAGATGCATCAGTCAATGGTGGATGGGAATCACAAGACTTCTTAGATGTGCTTATTCTTAGCCCTCTATAGTTTTACCTTATGTCAGAATCTTGAAGTGGGTGGGGAACAGGGTTGGACTAGACACTGTATTTCTTTGTCAGTCTTTCCTATCAACATCACCCCCATTAAATCTCTCTCTCTCTCTCTCTCTCTCTCTCTCTCTCTCTCTCTCTCTCTTTCTGTCTCTCTCCTACTATTAACTCTTTACTTTTATTAATGAGAACTGCTGGCCAAATTGCTTTTGGCTAAGATGTGGTGATTCCATGTTCAATATAATAATAATTTAGCTCAGGTTAAATAGACTTTAAGGCTCTTCTGAAGTTAGGGGTTTAAAATGTGACTGACTAGAATAAATATACTTATTCCTAAACTGAGCAGCTACCTACATCAGTAACCATTAACCCCATCTTTACTTAAGAAATGACTCCTGTTTGTTCCCTGATTTTATTAAAAATGATGCTATTTTATCTCAAATACTATCCAAGAGCATATAGGATATTATGTGTTGTTATTTAAAAAAATATGAAATAAAATTTTATATAGGGCAAAGAAATAACTTTGACATCAGTTACTTTTATTATGTAAAAATAATTTAGCAATTTTTAAATATGTGACTTTGTAAGCACAGGAAGTGGGAGAGTCTTTGATCAGGGCCTTGTAATCAGGGAAGCATTGAAGAAAACAAAGAATACACAAATATGAGAAATTGACTATTTCCAGGAGGAAAGTGTTACATCAACATCAATTAATATTTATTGAGCACCTACTGGGTACATAACACCTGCTAGCAACTTAGAAAAATGACATGGATTATATCCCTATAAAACATAATTACCAGGGACTATTTTTGGCCATTTGTTTAAATTCATTATAGCAAGGACAAGCAAGCTGGGATGCTGGTAATTTGCTCTCATTAATAAAACTGATTCCTAGGGAGGATTATTTGCTCAGGACAGAAAATGAACCATACTGAATTATTATTTTCTATTACTCCAATCATTACAATATGTAATACACAGGTGGGACCAAATGCTATAATTTCAAATACAGGAGCCCCAAATTTCAGACATCAACCCATTCCTAAAGGATGTGTGACATCTACTACCTGCCTCAAGATTTTCTGCCATTATCATTCATGGGATTCATGAATGTGACTGGATTTTTGACCTTGGGTCTGAGGATAATTGTGGAAGTGTGCATGTTTATCATTGAAATGTGCACAAATGAAAACAAAGCCTAGTTAGTCTCACATCTTAATTCTCGAAGAAAACAAAGTACACACATGTACCACTTCTGCTGTAAAAATAAGGGCAAGCCTTGAACTGCATGACACAATCTCTTAAAAATTTTAGGGCATTCATTTCTATTCCACATCAGTGACCTGGGATGAATAATTTGGCTTCTGACCATGTGAAATGTGCCAGAATAATGTAACTAGGAGATTTGAGCTTCAGAAAGACTAAAGATAACCTGAAAGTGTCATGAACATTAACTTCTCCTAGGATATGGAAATTGGCTATGTCATTTAAAATTCAAAGAAAATTGATATTTGATTCACATTCCCCTACTAATCAATTCAATTGACTATATTCTGGTATTCATCATTCTCTTCTTACTTGCAGTAGAATAAATTTTGCAAATATTTTATTTTATGGATTTATAATGTATATATTTTCTACTTCCAGAAACTATTCTAGGTGCTTACTTTGTCAGCTAAGAAAAATAGATTAAGGAACACTTGCTGAATATTCCCAGCACTGTAGGATGCCTGGAGCCTGCTCTATGCCCATGCCTTGAAAATGATGCCTTTGAACAGCCTGGAGAGGCTCAGTCCCAATACTATGGGTCATATTTCCAATTTTTATTAAAATTATGATTTGCCCTGTGCCTGTGAGGGTATGCTTATCTGCCTAGCTTGATTATGTTCTCTCTGAAGGTGGTCCAAGGTGAGAAACTTTCCATAGATGAAGAAATAACTTGGATGGATTTTCAAGGAAATTTGAGAATGGTATCTGCTGTTATTCTTGACATTTACTATGTTTCTTAAAGGAAATAGTGTGATCACAGTATAGATTGGAAACAGTATGGTTTTTCCTAGGAACTCCTTGGCACTGAAGAGAGATATTTGGAGAAACACAGGAAAAAAAAAAAGCAAGGGAAGAGCAAATAACTAACTAAGACAAGTTCAGTGGAACCTAAATCTAAAGCATTAAAATTTGCCTGACAAGTTCAATTTTACCTTTACTGGCTCTTTGTTTTCATATATGATCTGGTCAAACATTACATTGATCCAAATTTCAAGAACAAATTACCCATTTTATGTCTATATCTATCCATCATTATCTCAGAAGAAACACTGAGTGATATATACTGTATGTAGAAAACTTTAAGGAGACACATTGCAAGAAAAGAGTCCCTGATTGTTTTTGGACTGGATTGTTTAAGAATATGTATATAGTGAGCAACCCTGCTAAAAACTATTTCCTGATAACAAATTTCTTTTTGTGCATATAATAAAAATAATATCCCCTGCTAAGAAGACATGTTTTGCACAGGTTTCCTGCCTACTTTGAAGTATTTAGTTCCCTATATTCCAAGTTTTTCTGCTAGAATATGGCCTAGTCCATTGCTTATATCCATAGCAATGTTTGCTTCTTCATATCAGCTTTAGAAAGTGAGGCTTGGAGAGCTTTCAGGAATGCTGATACCCTGGCTACTACTCCTGCTATGAACAGTAAACTCCTGCATGTCCCCTGAAACAGAAGGCTCTTGCCTTGTGCTAAGATAACTTAGCAGCTTACAAGTGAAGTAAAATCTCAGACTTGTCACTTTTACAAACAAAAGAATTGCCCATTTGGAAGGGACATTGAGATATAGAGTTCAACTTATCAATAAACTGAAAACTCTAGAAAATCCTACCTTGAGGACAGCTGTTTAACATTGATTAACCTAGTGATATTTTTTTTTTTCAAAAACATGCTTGGGAATAAGGTTTTCTTTGGCATGTTATATGGAAATGGTGCCTTAGGCTGAAATCCCAACTGTTTAATGTGTCCTATGAAGTTGATCCATTCCTGTTTATCTCTATTTTACAAATGAGGAAGTAAGATTCAAAATTTAAAATTTTCTCCCCAAGGTCAAAGAGGTGATTAACAATAAAACCAACACCAAAGGTAATTAAATTATACCCCAAAGGCAAACAGCTTAACTCTGAACTTGTTTAGAATCCCATTTCCAGCTTTACAGTACTCCTTGCAGATTTCCACTGATTTTTTTTTTTACTGTAAAATCTATGTGCTCTTTACTATGAGTAGTAGTACTTTTGTTCTTAACATTTATGGTCCTCAAGCACAAAAGTAAGAAATTCCAATCATTACCTCACATAGATCAATCTAAAATAAGTAATTCTAGCACTCCTCAGTGGGATCCAGCTGAAGCCTGTATTCGCCCAGGACTTTTGCCCAAAATCCACATTCCTTGTTCTCTTACTAGACATACTTTCTTCATAAATCTGTTATATACAAATTCTCAACTCTAGGTTGGCTCCTGTGTAACCTTATCCAAGAGTGTCCACGATTTTACTGAAGTTAATTGAGCAAGTGTCAAAGGGTTGATAAAGTTATATTTGGATAGATCTTCCTGCCTTTATCTGGAAAACCTAATGGGAGCAAGTGGATCTTTGGCAATAACAACTGGCTTGTAATCTGTAAAGTAGAGTGTCTGTACTTGGCATATTTTAAAGGAAAAAAAAATGAACTGCAACCAATGACTGCTCACTATCACTGTTGGTAGAAGAGACAGAGAGAGCATTATTGACTGACTAAAGGAGGTGACACAGCACAGGTTCAATTCACAGATACAGGTGTCATTTAAAATGATGCACTGCTTGCTCTGCAGGTCACTGTGGAATATGTGGAAATAAATGACACAATCCTTCCTTTGGGTCAAAATAAATTTTTAAACATGACAGGAGGAGAAAGGCATTTGTAATATGAAGAAGATTGTTCCTATAGTCTACTAAGTACAAAATCTAAAGAAAGGTAAAAATGTTTAAATGCCCATTACACACCAGGAACCATGTATTTTGCTAGTCACTGAGTCAGTCAGCTCCAAATGAGTCTACTTCATTTTGTTTGCCAATTTCTATGATAAAAATGTTCCTATTATGTCTGACTTTAAGAGGATTTTAAGGGTTACCAAGGGGACATCAGTTAGTCCACAGAATCCTGAATATGTAACAGTTGGGTCTTATGAGGTAGCTTCTGCACAAGCCCACTTCCCCCTTCCATCACCTAAGGAGATAACAGATGACCTGGCAAACAGGGACACCAGCAAATAAACTCCATTGAGAAATATGTAGAAAAAGAAAAATGCCCCTGGAAGGAACCCTAGCTAAAAGTTAAAAGTGTTGAAGCAAAATGCCAAAGAAAATGGCATTTCTTTGGAGCCCAGAAGTGTAAAAAGTTTATCAGGGCCGGGCGGTGGTGGCCCACGCCTTTGATCCCAGCACTAGGGAGGCAGAGGCAGGCAGATTTCTGAGTTCGAGGCCAGCCTGGTCTACAGAGTGAGTTCCAGGACAGCCAGAACTACACAGAGAAACCCTGTCTCGAAAAAAACAAAAAACAAAACAAAACAAAAAAAAGTTTATCAGGCTAAACAAACAAACAAACAAAACCCTGGAAATGAAGAATATGGCATCTTTTATATAGGAACAAGAAGGATAGCATCAAGAGGTTGAGGGCAGAAAGGCAAAGAGACACAGAATGAGACTAGCCTCAACAGACATATCAAGAAGTTTAGACTTTAGCCTAAGCTACCATTTCCTTTATTAAGTTCACAAAATGCCAGGAGGTGTTATATAAACCTGTACCCAAACATGCTTTGGAAAAACTAGGCTAATCAATATAAAATACCCATCTTCAGCAGGAGCCTTCCATTTATTGATACATTGTGTTATTCCTCCACATTGAGAGATAATGTATACTATTTTCTGGACTTAATTGATGGTTGATTGTGTTTGTCATAGCTTGTCTTCTTTTGCTAAGATAAACAGTATGATCAAAAGGAACATTAGGGAGGCAAGGGAAGGACAAGGCTTACAGGTCCTGAGTAAAGTCCACCACTAAGTTTTGAGATCAAGGCAGGAGTTTAAACAGGGCAGGGAACTAAAGCAGATACCATAAGAGGATGAATACTGCTTTCTTATTGGATCTTTATGGTTTACTCAGACAGGTTTCTTTTTTTATATAACCTAGGATCGCCTACCCCAGGTGAGGCAGAGCCCACAATTGAATGGGCTGTCCCAAATCAATCATCAGACAAGAAAATGGCTCTATAGACTTGCTCACAAAACAATCCAGTAGAGGCATGTTTTGTTTTGTTTTGTTTTGTTTTATTTTTTCCAACTGAGATCCCCTCTTCTCTGATGACCATAGCTTGTGTCACAAACTAAGCCACACAAGTTTGTTTTAAGTTGTAAACTACATTGCAGTTAGAAATACCCAAGAATTAGTGTCGTGACACAATTAGACCAAAACAATTCTCCCCTTATCAATAGATAAATCCTCCTTGTGGAATTAGTTACCTGATAGCTCTTGGGATGTGATGAAAGGTAGGAAGAGGGACTAGTTGGAAGAGGTGTGCTGTTATAGTATGTACGTAGAACTATGTTGTTCCAGGGCCCTTTCCTATAGGTCCTCTTTCTCACTTATTCCAATCCTTTGAGGGGTAAAGAGCCTTTTTTGTTGTGTGTTCTAACTGTTGTAATGTTCTTCCCAAGCACCTGGGACTAAGAGAGCATTCTGTGAGCCTCTTGAAACTTGGAACTATAGTAGACCTTTCCAGCTTTGAGTTGTGTTTATAGGTTCCCTGGACAGAGTCAGGAAAAAGCTAACCAATACAGTAGCTCATCTGTCAGACACTTTTACATTTATTTCTCTTTAATGGTGTGGTAGGGAACTTGTGTGAATGGCACAGAGTATGGAAGTGTACCTCTAAGAACCACAGGAAGGCAGTGGACATTTCTAAGCAGTAGCAACAGAATCAGAAAAATGCAATATTATAATTTATCCCACTCATTTGTGATTTAAGTAACATCATATTGTCTTCTATCTTTCACCAATGGGAATCATCTCCAAATTCTGAAAATTCATAAGAAAATGGACAACTTTATCTTAATAGAGAATATTGAAATGGTTTTAGAAGCATTACACTGACATCATGTTAGAGTTTGTTACCTTGGTTCTTGATATTAATGTCTCTTTAGAAATAAGTATTATGATAGTAAGTGACCTAGGGCTGTCAGAACTTTTAGGCCTTTTTTTTTTCCAATGTGAATGATGACAAGCTATAATCTACCCTTCTTTAGAAGATTACAGATTCCTACACTTAAAGTGGAAAGTGTAGCTCATAGCATCAGACATTGTATATCTACTTTATGGAGACTTCATTCTCCCTTTGAAAGGAAGGGGACAAGGGTTGTGGTAAAGACAAGGAAAGGAGGGGGGGGATAGCATTTAGCGACCTATCAGAGCTTGATGAAGCCTGATATAATTAACAAACTTGTGATATCTGTAGCAATTGTAATTCCAATTATTTGCTAGCTAAAGGCAAGTTTCACTGCTCTAAGTTAGGAAATCATGTAAATAGCCTAATTAATATAATTTGCCTTATGCTCTACTAAGAAAACAAAAACAAATATGTCATTTTTTAGAATAAATAGCATGGTATAGACTAAATATTATAAATATTCAGTCAGTTTGCAGAACAAATATTGCATATTATGGATCCTTTTCAGCAGTTCTATGAAGTTCGGTATGATTTAATGAAATTATGATGGCTGTTTGAGTTTTACAACTACATTACAATAAAAAGAAAGCACTTCTTTGTGCAGATAAAAGGCCAATCCTTGACGAAATAGCATGGTAGAGCTTATAATGCTGTGGCCTGCGGAGACAAAGACGATTTCATTCTTTTTCTTGCCAGTTCTCTCATCTCAAGAGAATCCCAAAGTTAAAATAAATCTTTTAAAAATTCCATATGCCAGTGTTAGAGAGACATAATAAATAATTCTTTGCCATTTCATCATGTAGAATTGAGAGATAAAACTGTTTGTAAAACCCTAAAAGACTTACAAATCATTTCAACAGGTTGTCATATGTTAATGTCAGTGAGAATTTAATCACCTCGTGTAAGAAATGCACAATACAGGGGTGGGTCTGCATTTCTTTGTCTGAGGGCTCTACTGGATTCTGTCATGCTTCATCTTCTGAATCTGTGCTGTTATCAGCTTTATCCCTCAGAAACATCCTTATTCCCTCACACTCATAAAGGAGAGAGAAGGAAACATGAATACTCGAATAACAAGCAAGTTTCTCTTGTGGATTTGTGTTTTCAACACTGTGCTAGGCACTGCAAAATTAGCAACAAAGGAAGAAGAAGAAGAAGAAGAAGAAGGAGGAGGAGGAG